>NC_091977.1:306492612-306805500 GCF_044704955.1 Pristiophorus japonicus
CCCATCCACTGTTTACCCCTTAAGCATCATTCGCCAATCTATCCTAGCCATTTAACGCCTCATACCTTCAAAGTTACCCTTTTTTAAGTTCTGGACCATGGTCTCTGAATTAACGGTTTCATTCTCCATCCCAATGTAGAATTCCACCATATTATGGTCACTCTTCCCCAAGGGGCCTCGCACAACGAGATTGCTAATTAATCCTCTCTCATTACACAACACCCAGTATAAGATGGCCTCCCCCCTAGTTGGTTCTCGACATATTGGTCTAAAAAAACATCCTTTATGCACTCCAGGAAATCCTCCTCCACCGTATTGCTTCCAGTTTGGTTAGCCTAATCTATATGCATATTAAAGTCACCCTTGATAACTGCTGCACCTTTACTGCATGCACCCCTAATTTCCTGTTTGATGCCCTCCCCAACATCACTACTACTGTTTGAAGGTCTGTACACAACTCCCACTAGCGTTTTCTGCCCCTTGGTATTCCGTAGCTCCACCCATACCGATTTCACATCATCCAAGCTAATGTCTTTCCTTACAATTGCCTTAATTTCCTCTTTAACCAGCAACGCCACCCCGCCTCCTTTTCCTTTTTGTCCATCCTTCCAAAATGTTGAGTACACTTGGATGTTGAGTTTCCAGCCTTGGTCACCGTGAAGCCATGTCTCCGTGATGCCAACCACATCGTATCCGTTAACTGCTATCTGCACAGTTAATTCGTCCACCTTATTCCGAATACTCCTCGCATTGAGGCAGAGCCTTCAGGCTTGTCTTTTTAACACACTTAGACCCTTTAGAATTTTGCTGCAAAGTGGCCCTTTTTGTTTTTTGCCTTGGGTTTCTCTGCCCTCCACTTTTACTCATCTCCTTTCTGTCTTTTGCTTCTGTCTCCAATTTGTTTCCCTCTGTCTCCCTGCATTGGTTCCCATCCCCCTGCCATATTAGTTTAACTCATAATATTATCTGAATGGTGACAGATTAGGAAAAGGGGAGGTGCAACAGGACCTGGGTGTCATGGTACATCAGTCATTGAAGCTTGGCATGCAGGTACAGCAGGCGGTTAAGAAAGCAAATGGCATGTTGGCCTTCATAGCGAGGGGATTTGAGTACAGGGGGGTGTTACTACAGTTGTACAGGGCCTTGGTGAGGCCACACCTGGAGTATCATGTACAGTTTTGGTCTTCTAATCTGAGGAAGGACATTCTTGCTATTGAGGGAGTGCAGCGAAGATTCACCAGACTGATTCCCAGGATGGCAGGACTGACATATCAAGAAAGACTGGATTAATTGGGCTTGTATTCACTGGAGCTCAGAAGAATAGAAACGTTTAAAATTCTGACGGGTTCAGACAGGGTAGATGCAGGAAGAATGTTCCCAATGTTGGGGAAGTCCAGAACCAGGGGTCACAGCCTAAGGATAAGGGGTAAGCCATTTAGGATCGAGATGAGGAGAAAGCCATTTAGGACCGAGATGAGGAGAAACTTCTTCACCCAGAGAGTGGTGAACCTGTGGAATTCTCGACCACAGAAAGTTGTTGAGGCCAATTCACTAAATTATATTCAAAAAGGAGTTAGATGTAGTCCTTACTACTAGGGGGATCAAGGGGTATGGCGAGAAAGCAGGAATGGGGTACTGAAGTTGCATGTTCAGCCATGAACTCATTGAATGGCGGTGCAGGCTCGAAGGGCCGAATGGCCTACTCCTACACCTATTTTCTATGTTTCTATGAACAGGATGCCAAGGTTTTGTATGGCCTTGTTTAACTTGAGCAAGTGGCTGGGGAGTGTTTTGGAATCAATGATAAGAGAACAAAGTTTATTGTAAGGGCCAAAAATGATGGCTTAGCTCTTCTCAATGTTCAATAGGACTAAGTTTAGACTCATCCATGTCTTAAAATTGGACAGGTAGTCTAAAAGCATGAATCTTGCTTGTAGGTTTATGTTTTTGTTTAAATATTTATTCTCAGGATATGAGCATCGCAGACAAGGTGAGCATTTATTGCCCGTCTCCAATTGCCCTCGGGTCCTCTTTTTGAACACGGTACACCCATCATTCGGTAGGAAGTTCCAGAATTTTGACCCATTGATGTTAAAGGAATGGTGTGTGACTTGGAAGGGAATTTGGAGGAGATGGTGTTCCCATGCAACTGCTGCCTTTGTCCTTCTAGGTAGTGTAGGTCGCAGGTTTGGGAGATGCTGTTTAAGAAACCTTGGCAAGTTGCTGCAGTGTATCCTGTAGATGGTACAGACTGCAGCCAGAAGAGGTAGCATAAAGAGCAGTGGGTCAGAGTAAAGGGAGTTGGGTGTTAGAGTGAATTAATGAGGGAGTGGGTGGAAGGAAAGTGAATGTAGACAGAAAGGGAAACAGGAAGTGATGAGAGATCATCTTGTCAATGATCAACATTTTGAGAGCGGAAAGGCCACGAGACACGAAAATGTCACGGGTGGGGCTATAGGTATAGAAATTGCAAGGGAGAGAGACAGATTATTTTTTTTAAATCTACAAATAGTAAAAACCAGCAAGAATCAGCACTTTAAACAAAAAACTCCTATTGATAGATAACAAACACAGATACTTGACTTAAGCACGAGCAGGAAAAATAATGAGGATGAGGAGATATTTTTTGCCAAATTTTTTATTTCACGGAATATTACCTACTATACCCATTTCAAAAAGGAACTGGCAACGTGGCCCTGATAGATTACTCATCAAGGTCCAGATCCAGAAAAACATCAACTACTAAGCTATCGTTCTGCATACAAACAAATGGCACCCCTCAAACACCTGTCACAATCTCAGAACATCCCAAAGCATTTCACAGCCACTGAAGTGTAGTCATCGTTGTAATGTTGGGAAACTTAGCAGCCAATTTGCACACAGCAAGCAGCAATGAAATATTTGACCAATTAAATTGTTTTAGCGATTTTGGTTGGGGATACATATTGACCAAGACACTGGGAGAAAACTCCTGCTCTTCTTCGAATAGTGCCATGGAAACTTTTACGTCTACCTGAGAGGGCGGACGTTTAACATCTCATTCGAAGGAGGCCATCTCTGTACAGCACTCCCTCAGCACTGCACTGAAGTGTCAGCCAAGATTATGTGGTCAGGTCTCTGAAGTGGGACTTGAACCCACGACCTTCTAACTCAGAGATGAGAGTGCTACCACAAAGCTAAGGCTGACACAAGGAACGTTTTCTAGCAGTAACCTTCTGGATTGACTTGTAGCTTTATTTTTCATCAACACTTCCAGAGAAAGCACCACTCCCATCATCAATATAAAGAGAAATGGTTTTGTCATTGAATGTGCCTGCTGGTGCCTCAGGCTGCCTCTGCAAGCCAGTGAAGCAATTTTGTGCACATCAGGCTAAGTGTATGCACTTTCCTCAGACACTAGGAATCGTATTATAGCCAGATGCATAATCTTGAATGGCAAGCATAACTGTTTTTCTCGTTGCTAAGAAATCCACCCACAACGAGAACAACATGCATTTATATAGCGCCTTTAACATACAAATGTAGGAACTGGGAACAGGAGACCATTTGACCCCTCGAGCCTGTTCCACCCCATTCAACGAGGTCATGGCTGATCTGCGACCAAACTCAATTTACCCCACCTTTGCCCCATATTCCTTAATACCTTTGGTTAACAAAAATCTATCAATCTCAAAATTAAAAATTAACAATTGATCTAGCATCAATTGCTGTTTGCGGAAGAGAGTTCCAAACTTCTACCATCCTTTGCTTGTAGAAGTGTTTCCTAATTTCACTCCTGAAAGGTCTGGCTCTAATTTTTAAGACTATGCCTCCTAGTCCTAGAATCCCCAACCAGTAGAAGTAGTTTCTTTCTATCTACCCTATCTGTTCCCCTTAATATCTTGAAAACTTCAATCAAATCACCCCTCAGTCTTCTAAATTCTAGGGAATATAACCCTAATTTGTGTAATCTCTCCTCATAATATAACCCCTGGAGTCCAAGTATCGTTCTGATAAACCTGCGCTGCACTCCCTCCAAGGCCAATATATCCTTCCTATGGTGTGGTGCCCAGAACTGCTCTCAGTACTCCAGGTCTGGTCTAACTAGGACTTTGTACAGCTGTAGCATAACTTCTACCCCCTTAGATTCGAGTCCTCTAGATATAAAGGCTAGCATTCCATTAGTCTTTTTGATTATCTTCTGTACCTGTTCATGACATTTTAATGATCTATGTACCTGAATCCCCAAACCTCTTTGGACATCGACTGTTTTTAGCTTTTCATCATTTAAAAAGTGCCCTGTTCTATCCTTTTTAGGTCCAAAGTGGATGATCTCTCATTTGTCTACAATGAAATCCATTTGCCAGTTTTTCCCATTCACTTAATCTAGCAACATCTCTTTGTAATTTTATGCTTTCATCTATACTGCCTGCAATGCCACCTATCTTTGTGTCATCGATCAAATTGGACATATGGCTTTCCATCCCAACACCCATGTCGTTAATAAATACGTTGAACAGTCTGCGGGACATAAAAACAGAAGAAATAGGAGCAGGTGTAGGCCATTCACCCCCTCGAATCTGCTCCGCCATTTGACTGATCTGATCTTGGGCACAGCTCCACTTCCCTGCCCGCTCCCCATAACCCTTCACTCCCTTATCATTCAAAAATCTGTCTATCTCCACCTTAAATATATTCAATGACCCAGCCTTCACAGCTCTCTGGGGCAGAGAATTCCAAAGATTTACGACCCTCTGAAAGAAGCAATTCCTCCTCATCTCTGGGCAACCCCTTATTCTTAAACTATGCCCCCGAGTTCTAGATTCCCCCGCGAGTGGAAACATCCTCTCTGCATCTACCTTGTCAAGCCCCCTCACTATCTTATATGTTTCAATATCATCTCTTATTCTTCTAAACTCCAATGAGTATACGCCCAACCTGCTCAACCTTTCTTCATAAGTCAACCACTTTATCGTAGGAATCAACCTAGTGAACCTCCTCTAAATTGCCTCCAAGGCGTATAGCCCTCCTTAAATAAGGAGACCACCAAAATTGTACGCAGTACTCTAGGTGTGGTCTCACCAATACCCTGTACAGTTGCAGCAGGACTTCCCCTCCCCCCCACCCCCGCTACACCACTATTCAAATCCAGCCAATTAGAATACCTGCCCATTATCCTTATGCTCTGGCTCACCCAATTTCTTAACCAGATCAATAATTTGCCTTCAATTCCATGGGCTTCAACCTTAAGTTAACAGTCTCTTAAGAGGGACTTTTATCAAATGCCTTCTGGAAGTACATATAAATAACATTCATAGACTTTCCCCAGTCCATAACTTTGGTCACCTCTTCAAAAAACTCAATCAGGTTCGAGAGGCATGACTTACCATGCTGACTCTTTCTGATCAACTGAAAATTTTCAAGGTGTTCAGTCACCCTATCCTTAACTAACTGGTGGGGAGGTAGAGTTGGGTGTCGTCAGCGAGCACGTGGAAACTGACGCTGTGTTTTCGGATGATGTCGCCATGAGGTAGCATGTAGATAAGAAATAGGAGGGGACCAAGGATAGATCCTTAGGGGACTCCAGAGGCAACGGTGTGGGAGCAAGAAAAGAAGCCATTGCAGGTGATTCTCTGGCTACGACTGGATAGATAAGAATTGAACCAGGCAAGGGCAATCCCACCCAGCTGGACAAATAAAAATAGGGCAGATTTTACAATACCCAGTCATCCAAGTCCATAGAATAGAACTGCTTGTAAAAGTAGTGCAATATAAGGGCATCATCAAAGCAGCCTTGTTCTCTCACCTGGTGTGTGACATCATCTACAGCCTGTATGAACTGCTCAAGCTCCCGGTCCATAGATACATAGTCTAGCATCAGCTTTTCCATGTTGCTTACTTCTTCCACACCACCTAGAAAACAAATGCATCAATAAATTATGGCTACATTAGCTAGTAATTAACTTCCGGCTGTTTTGACCATTGAAGCTTTAAGTGCATTAAATGTTTACAATTTAAGTGCATCTGGAGGTTGAGGAAGCAAGAACTCGGCTCTGAAAGCACAATCACTGTCTGGTGAACAGCAATTTGGGATGATAAAGCTTTGAACCCAAGCTTCTTTACACAAAGGGTAATTAAAACATGAAATTCTTTGCCACAAACCATTACTGAATCACAGTCCATAAATTATTTCAGAAGGAAATTGGACAATTGCTCAAGAGGAATATTAAAAGGGATGGGGAGTGAGCAGGAGAATGAAATTGGACCGAGTAGCTCATGTGGAGAAAAATACCAGAACCTACTTGATGGGCTGAATAGCTGTTTCTGTGTTAAAATATTCCATGATTCTATTTGTGCATTCAACCCATGAAGCTCTATCACAATGTTTTACAGCAGACAAATAGACTGTCAAATACCATATGACAAATGTAAAATGAACTGCAAAAACTCTCAGGGCTTTTAATTACATTTTCTATTTAATAAAATAAGCAAAGTATTCTTTCTCATTACATAATAAAGGATCCACATGACAGACTGGTCACTAAATTAAAAGTTGGATCCAAAATTGGCTCAGTGGCAGGAAGCATTGACGGATGTTTTTGTGACTGGAAGGCTATTGCCAGTGGTGTTCCGCAGTACTAGACCTACAGGACCTATTTCCCCTAGCAGAAAAGTCAAGCTTTTTAACATTTTGAATCCACTATCAGCATCAAGGAATACAAGACCAGGAATACTGTGGATTACAGACAGAATATAGTTCCCTTTAATTCCATAATAATATGCTTTTAGAGCCCACATAACCATTTGTTTCTTACTATAAAAAGCAATGAAGCATGGAGCTATTTTAGTATAGATTGCTTTATTTTGTGTAGAAACAACACATAACTAACCTCAGCCACAGCAGCATCACAAGTACTGGGCTGCCAAATATTTTACAGCATAGAAATGTACACAGAGGAAAATCTTAGCAAGTCAGAATCTTAATTAAAGTGGACAGACCTAGAAGAACACCCACTACTGTCCCAGGATCACATTTCTTTTTCTCAAACCAGTTTACTTGAAGCCGCAGATTATCAAGTGATGCTGAATTATGTGTAGGTTTATCCCATTAACTTTTAATCTCCAGTAATTTAATTGAAAGTGCTCAATTTTATGAAGTACTCTTTCCACGATCGGAGAAACAAAAGTTTTGTCCACTTAGTCTGGGATGGATTTGAACTCGGTTACCAGAGGCAACAGAGCTGCGTGTCAATGCTTTTACCGTCCTTTTCATATAATTTCCCTATTCAAAATACTGATTTGCAACAGAGTTTTATTCACGGTAACTAGCATGAAAATATGCTGCTTTCAAAGTGAGTTATTTGGCAGTTTTCCACCAATTTGACATTTAAATATTTAGCAGGAAACAAACCATAGCTTTTCAGTTGGCTTAACATTGAAATATTTGAAATTTAACAGCCTCAACTTTGGTGATATATTTAATATTTTAAAATATCCCATAACAAGTCTATTACTCTTCTGTTTCAATACCTACACAACATTTTTGCTGCTTAAATGTGAAACATCTGCTGACAGAAAAGGTTTCAAGCTGTGCAACTGGAATCAGATTTCTAACTAATGCACGTTATCCTTTTAAAAATACTTATTGATCAGCTCATCAGTTTTTTCCCACTGAAATTGGAGAATTACCATGGATAAAAAGGCTGCATCTTCTACACCTCCCCCCCGCCCTCCAAGATTCTGATTTAGCAAGATCTCTCGCTTTGCTTACATTTCCATTCTTAAAGTATTTGGCAATCCAGCATTTGAGTGAGGCTGCTATTGCAGAGGTTATTTATGCATTACTTCTGCATAGATGCACGAATCTGCACTAAAGATAGCTTCATACCAGTTAACTGTGTTCAGATGCTTTTAATAGTAAGAAACAAGCAAATTTTTGTTTGCTTGACTTGTGTTGTACAATCATGTGCCATCCCTCAAGTCCCCATAGCATAGAAGCCAGCAACTCAGCAAATACCATGCTTCCTCTTAAGGTTTCCCCTTCACTGCAGACTTATGTACCCACTCGAGGGAAGAGAATCTTTGCATCAACACAATAATTCAAGATGTTTATCCAATATGGCACTCAATTAATTATAGACTATCAACCATAAGCACAAATTTACCACAGATTATGAATGCAGACAAGTTGGCGTTGCTTTGTTGCCCAAGTACATCCATAGAAAAAATATTCACCTACCTTTATTGAACTTCTAGGGAGGTGCATAATACATTTCATTCTAAATACTTTATGAAAAATATTTATATTAGACACTTTTAATGGGTATATTTTCCAATTTAAGACTCATGCTTACTGTTACATTAGCCAAAGAATTTTTGTTTACAGACACAAAAAGTCATTTTATATTGCAACAATAAGTGCACCATGAGGAACAATGCTCATGATCTACAGCAAAATAAATTTATTTTTCATAATTTTTTTTAATTATTGCAACTTATTTATATCCACTGACAAATTCTGAATTATATGAAGACTCCATTCAGCTACATTGTTTGTGTTTTTATGCAAGATGAACAACTTGGGTTCAGCGTCAATGATCACTTTCATCAGTGGACCTTAAGAAGTCTATGAATCAAAGTGTGCACTTAATGGCCCAATATTTAGGTATATGTAGCAAGACCTCAGAATCGAACATCAAACTAGCCCCAGAGTATTCCGGTTTACTGGACACATGACCACTTGGACCGACATCCAGGCTAAAAATCAACAGATTTTTTTTTTTTTAACGTTAAACAGGTAAATGGACATTTCCCAGCACAAAAATAGTACATGTACAATATTTTACAAACTTTACTATTCTCCTAAAAATATTAAAGCAACAAAGAAGCTTCTGCTAAGCTATGTCTAAACGTATAATTGTTGCTTGAAACATGATTTCTGACTTCTTGGGCCCAAGTTTCCACATGATTTGCGCCTGATTTTTAGGAGCAACTGGTGGAGAATGGACTATCTTAGAAATCGCAATTCTCCACATTTTTTTTTCTGCAGTTCTAGTCAGGTAGAACAGCTCTACTTTGGAACAGAATTTTTTCTTCAAAAGGGGGCGTGTCCGGCCACTGACGCCTGATTTGAAAGTTTCCACAGTGAAAACGTACTCCAAACTAAAGTAGAATGGAGCAAGTGAAGATTTTTGTAGAACTGAAAAAACCTGTTCTACACATTAAAAAATCAGGCGCAGGTTACAAATTAGGCGTCCAGAACGAGGTGGGGGGAGGGAAGTCATTAAATTCTATAAAAAATCCTTATTTATACTTATACAAATAAATCCAACCTGAATAAACATTTATAAGCAAAGAAAAGATTAAATAAACCATCTTCCTACCCGTGTGAAAGTGCTTCAGGCAGGCCTTTCGGGACCGAAGGCTGAACGGGCCAGCCCGAGACGTCAGGCAGAGCCCGTCCCCACCACCAGATTTACAGGTAGCTGGCGTTGGGTCGGGTCGGGGAGGTTCGGTTCGGTGGGGGGGGTGGAAAGAGAGAAAGAGAGAGAGAGAGAGAGAGAGAGAGAGAGAGCGAGCGAGGGGGGGAGGGAGAGGTCAGGTCGGATCCAGTCCGGGAGCGGGAGTCGGGTCGGGTCGGGTCGGGGGGGGCGGGAGCGCGGGTCGGGTTGCGTCCAGTCGGGGGGGCGGGGAGCGGGAACAGGAGCGCGGGTCGGTCGGGTCAGTCGGGGGGGGGGGGGGGCGCGGGTGTCGGGTCTGGTCCGGAGGCAGGGGGGGGGCGGGGAGCGGGTGTCGGGTCTGGTCTGGAGGCGGGGGGGGGGGGGAGGGAGCGAGTGTCGGGTCTGGTTGGGGGGGGGAGCAGGAGCTGGCCGTGGGAGGAGCCTTATTCACGCAGCCCCAGTGAGGCCATTGGGCCAGGGCTAGGGGCTGCGTGCTTCGGGCCCCTCCCACACAGTTTGGCGCCTGGAGCAACTGCACTTGCGTACCCACTGTAGCGCGCATGTGCAGAGGTCCCGGCACTGTTTTCAGCGCAGGGACCTGGCTCCGCCCCCCTACAGCTCGTGCTGGCTGCGCCGAGGGCCAGAGGACCTGCAAGTAGGTGGAGAATACCGAGGATTTTTTTTCGGCGCACTTTGTGGCGCGAAAAACGGGCGCCCAGCTCGGAGGGGCGCCCGTTTTTTTTCTTGTGGAAACTTGGGCCCATAATGTGGCAAAACACTACCAAAAAGTAATTGACGTAGTTCAGTGTCTCTGCGGGCCTCAGACTGACTATTGAGCAAGTCAGCCAGAAATATTCTAATTACAATATGTGGAAGAAATATCGGAACAAAGTCCATTAAAAAAAGGAACCTCGCTTAACAAAAACTGAAATTGTCGACAACATACAACAGGTCACTCAGCATCTTTGGAGAGAACAGACAAGTTAACTTTTAGCCTGGATGAAGGGCGGTTTACCTCAATCATATCATAAAAGCATAAAATGATAAAAACACAGATGGCGGCCATTTAGCCCATCGTGCCTGTGCAGCTCTTTGAAAGAGCTATCCAATTAGCCCCATTCCCCTGTCATTTCCCTATAGCCCTGCAAATGTTCCCCTTTTGAAAGTTATTATTGATTCTGCTTCCACCACTCTTTCAGGCAGTGCATTCCCGATCACAAGAACTTATCTTATCAGTTCTCTCTATAGATTTTGTGTTTCAGATTTCCAATATTTGCAGTGTTTTTTTAATTTGAATCTCTTATAACAGCCATTTGCAATATTCAAACACAGGCAATGCTTGGGCCAGGTCTGGATTTCCTGTGGGTCAAAATATTTTGAATTGAATAGCTTGGTTATTTAAATCTATTAACATGATCAAGCCACGTAACTTTATAGCAGCAACTTGTAGCCTCATTATCTGTGGAGCAAGCAACTGATGCATAGCAGCCAGCAAGGGTTCATCCCTGCAGGTGAATCTGATTTTAACCCATTAACACAGCAAAAGGAAAGAAGCCAATAATACAATACCTCAAGTAAAACTACTTCATTAAAATCACAGAAATGTTTACCTATCTTTCATTCTCAGATGCTGATTGATCAGTTATGCCCCCCCACCCCCCCAGGACCGGACCAGACTCCCGCCCCCACCCCCCCCCCAGGACCGGACCAGACTCCCGCCCCCACCCCCCCGCCCAGGACCCCCCCCCCGACTCGACTCCCGCTCCCCCCCTGCCCCCGGACCCGACCCCCGCTCCCCCAGACCCGACCCGACTCCTGCTCCCCCTCCCCGCCCAGACTCCTGCTCCCCACCCCCCGCCCCGACTCCCATCCCCCTTCTCCCACCGCCCACCCTGCCCTCCCCTCCTCCCCCTCCTCGCCCCGAAACAAAAATGGGAGCAGTGGTTATGATCTGAAATTGCTGACCTCGATGTTGAGTCCGAAAGGCTATAAAGTACCTAATCAAAAGGTGAGGTGTTGTTCCTTGAGTGTCCGTTGAACTTCATTGGAAGAGTATAGGAGGCCGAGGACAGAGGTCAGAATGGGGGTGGAACAGAGAATTAAAATGGCAAGTGACCAAAGGCTCAGGGTCACGCTGGCACTAAACAGAGGTCTTCAGCAAAGCGATCATCCAATCTGCGTTTGGTCGCGCCAATGTAGAGAAAATTGCATTTTGAGCAACGAACACAGTATACTAAACTGAAAGAAGTACAAGTAAATCACCGTTTCACCTGGAAGGAATGGTTGGGGCCCTGGACAGTGGGAAGGGAGGAGGTAAAAAGGTTGGTGTCGCAGCTCCTGTGCTTGCAAGGTGCCATGGGAAGGGGAGGGGCTGCTGGAGGTGATGGAAGAGTGGACCAGGGTGTCACAAAGGGAACAGTCCCTTCAGAATACAAAAATGGGAGGGGAGGGGAAGATGTGTTTGGTAACAGAAAATGCTGGAAATACTTAGCAGTATTTCAGCATTCAATTTTTTTCCCCCCCCTTTAGCTCAACAAAATCTATAACTTGCCTATGAAGGGTCAATCTGAATAAGAACAAAATGCCCCAATATCGCAATGAATTCCCAGAACCACATCTTTATTTCCCTATCTGCAGTATATATTTATACAGAGATACAAAATGCCACAATTCACAATGACCAACTGGTATAGTAAGTAATTTTACCTTATTGTTTGAGACACAAACATTTCAGCAACATATAAAATTCACTGCTTCACAACAACAAAAACTTGCATTTATATAGTGCTTAACGATAGGGTGGAGGGCAGGAGTGATTAAATAACAGCAGGAAGATGGTGCAAGGCAAAGGGGGGTGGGAAGGAGACAACAAAGAAACAAAAGATGGGTCGGGAGGTGTTGTAAATAGCAACAGCAGAACAATTACCAGCACCTGCAGTCTGTGAAAATGGGAATGGTGGTTATGATCTGAAATTGTTGAACTTAATGTTGAGGCCGGAAGGTTATAAAGTACCAATGGAAAGATGAGGTACTGTTCCTCAAGCTTGCATGAGCTGAGTTGGAATTGTAGGAGGCTGAGGATAGAGATGTCTGCATGGGAGTGGGACGGAGAATTAAAATGGTAAGCAACAGGATCGTGCTTGCGAACTGAATGGAGGTGTTTAGCAAAGCAATCATCCAATCTGCGTTTGGTCTCCCCAATGTAGAAGAGACCGCATTGTGAGCAGCAAATACATATTATTGTGTTAGTGGTAGAAACTTGCACCTTGTACAGTGCTTTCTAGCCAACTTTGTTTGGACTCACCTGGATCAATGTTAACCCTTTGCATGCTGTCTCAAGCAATACAAAATACAAGTTAAAAATCAAGACAGACAAAAAGTATCTTTTTGTCACAGCTTTATACTGCAAGCCTTTAATCCTGATACAATAGATTTAATTGGCAAACATAACAGAGGAAGTATGTTCAACTTGTAACACAATTCCAATACACCATAGTAAATTAGCAAGACAGTACTGTGATCAACAGTCAATATCATTAAAAATTTTAATCTTGCAATATCACAGTTCAATTTGATGTCATCACCCAAAGCAATTTAACTGTCTTAAAAAGATTAAATACACCAAATTAAAACTAATTATTTGAATAATGCCAGATTCAGATAACAGCAGGTCAAAATACAATCCTGAGCTCCTAATTCAGAGCAAATGTTCAAGAAAAAAAGGAAATTTTTTTTAATGTTGTTACAATTGTTCTTCGATTACCATACTGACATACATAGTATATAATTTACAAGGTATTTGAACAACTGATTTCAGTTTTCTTCCTCACATAGCAGCCCAGATTTTGCAGTAATAACAGTGAGTAGCCTCACCACCGTTGTAACGAGGTAAATCTGACAGCAACTTCTGGCATCCGCACATGCGCAATAAACGCACAAATCCAAAAGTTGCTGTCAGAGATACCCCGCTCATCCATAGGGTGCGCTGTTGCAATCCTCACCAATCGACTCGGCATTGAAATGACTGCAATGGCATAAACTTGCTGTAATTGCCCACGAGTTCCCCACTAAAGATGGCTGAAAAGTTAGGGCTGGTGCATTCAGGAGTAAGTGAGTTTTTAAATGGCATGATAATTACTGCTGAACAAACTCTCTAGCCCAGAAAAATTTATTTTACAAGTGTGGGGTCTCATTCCCTCAAATGAAAATTAGTGTTATAGATTTTTTTTTAATATTAAAATTAAAGTATTTTATTTTTTACTTTTTCTGTTCATCTCTTATCTCTCTCCCTTAATCCCATTTTTTTTCCCACTTTCTGTACATCATTTAAATCAAATTTATATTTTCTGCTTTGAACTGCATAGTTCAGTGAGGTTTCTTCAATCTGATTGGGTGAAGAGCCTCACTTGCCCTGTAGAGGATGCCATGCTGGAACAGACACCAGATTAGAGGAAGCCTGCACTCTAAAGATGGTCAAAACTTTGTGGGTGGGCAGCTGTCACCGAGTTGAAAGGCGAGCGCCGGTCCTTTGCTGCTGATCGCAAAATCGGGGCTAAGTCTATTCTTTTTTTTTTCATTCCTGTAATTTCAGCTTCACACTTTTATTTTCGGTTTACTTTTCTGTCAGATCTTAGGATCAGCTTAGATTAGGAGGTAGATTTTAAAGAGTCTTCAAGGTGGAGAAAGAGGTGGCAAGGCAGAGAGTTTTAGGGAGAAAATTCTGGAGTCAGCTGAAGGCACAGCCTCAATTGGGGCAAAACTTATATTGAACGAGGTTTTATTGTTCAAAAAAATGGCTGTAGGCACTGGATGCCTTTTCCATTGAATCTCAAACATTTCAATGGACTACGGTGGCATAAATTAGGCACTAAACACTAGTCATTTCACTTCACCCCTGAAAAATTGCAAAGTAATTAATCCCTATAAAGTTAAAAGACACAGGAGATTTTGTAGCAACTTTTAAGAAACACAATAACCTTATCTTCAAGTATCTGCAGCAAAAAGAAACAGGAGGTATGTTTCGCTATCAATGGAGGCGGAAAACTGGCGGTGTGAAGTCAATGGAAAGGAAAATCAGGATGAGTTGTATAACAGACAGCCGATCCACTACTGCCATTTTGCTGCCACTGTGAAAAGTGAAAAATTGGCCCCGTAGTATTTTATCCCCGCCTTCCTTTTACTTATTGAAACTTGCCTTACAATGGCTGGCCTCCCAATGGGACATCGATCTTATCACTATTTCTAGCTACTTAACCTCAGCTTATAGTACGTCCCCTCTTGCTTCATTTAAAGGAACGCTGGGTCAAAGCCAAATGGCCAATCATGTTTCAGAGCTCAACCTGGGGACAAAGCTTAGCAGATTAGCAGACCTCCCATTAGCACTGTATGGTTTGTTTTCCATTTTAATTTAAGGAAGAGTACTTAACTCCATGAATGAAATAACAGTCACTTTACAACCTTATTGTCTAATATTTACTTGGCCTTTGTCTTTTTCAGCTTTCTCCATTTTTTTCATTTAAATAGTGAACATTGATGATATCAGGAATTGGAGAAGTTAATCGGGTCAAATGTATGTGAAAGCTGAATTCAACAGCAGATAAAATGGCATGGATCACCAAAACATCTGTGTTTTGATTGTACCTTTACTGATGACACTTCAGCTCTCCATACCATTCCGTTCCATAACACATCTATCTGCCAGTTTTCCTAATGAGATCACCAGCAGTGTTTCTATATATGTCCTACCAATTTGTGGTGCTCCAAGAAAACAGGAAAATATGATTTTAAATTATGACTGATAAAGCTGACTTTTATGGACTACGACAGGGAAGAAATAATTTGAGAGGACTGATAGCAAACTGAATACAGAAGTGCTTGGTTACTTTGCACACAAGAAACCTTTGAAGAAAATTGTAATGCTTTCTGACTGAACATAACTCCACAGTACTGATGAAACTGACCTGTAAATCAACCTGTTATTTATTAATAACTGAAATGTAACATTATACTCAATACTTTCAAATGAAACACAGTTCTTGTGTAATACCCAATCCCGCGGGGGGGTGGGGGGCGGGCGACATGAACATATCATTTTAAAACTGACAAGTTTTAGTTTTACTCAAAGACTGAAGCAATAAATAAAGCTTGCTTTATTTGAGCGAGCTGGTCACATTCTGACAGAATATCAACAACACCAGTTTGTAAATTGGCTTTCTTGAATGTACATCACTTAGAGTATCACATAAAATATCACTCACAACAAATTATTATTCTGGGTTAAAATTCAAATGTATAACACACTTCTATTTAATATAAAGAGATTGTTTTATTGTTGCCTTGTGAAGGTTGTAAGAGCTTCTGTGACATTCTACACTGCATAAAACATAAGAAATCACAACTGAGCAATCTTTTTAAAAAGTTTGTCCAAAAAAGGGTGTAAGGCCAGCCAGTTTAACTTCAGTAGTGCGGAAGCTTTTAGAAACGATAATCAGGAACAAAATTGTCACTTGGACAAGTATGGATTAGTTAAGGAAAGCCAGCACGGATTCGTTTAAGGTTGGCCGTGTTTAACTAACGATAAAGTTTTTTGATGAGGTAACAGAGAACGTTGATGAGGGCAATGCGGTTGATGTGGTGTACATGGACTTCCAAAAGGCATTTCATAAAGTGCCACATAATAGACCAAAGTTGAAGCCCAGAGAATAAAAAGGGACAATGGCAGCATAGATATGAAATATGCTTACTGATAGGAAACAGAGAGTATGGTGAACAGTTGTTTTTTGGACTGGAGGAAGGTATACAGTAGTGTTCCCCAGAAGTCGGAACTAGGACTACTGCTTTTCTTGATATATATTAATGACTTAGACTTGGGTGTACAGGGCACAATTTCAAAATTTGTAGATGACATAAAACTTGTAAGTATAGTAAACAGTGAAGAGGATAGTGATTGACTCCAAGAAGTCATAGACAGGCTGTTGGAATGGGCAGATGTGTGGCAGATGAAATTTAATGCAGAAAAGTGCGAAGTTTATACATTTTGGTAGGAAGAGCGAGGAGAGGCAATATAAACTAAAGGGTACAATTCTAAAGGGGGGGGGGGTGCATGAAGAGAAATCTGAAGGTATATGTGCACAAATTGTTGAAGGTAGCATGGGCAGAATGAGAAAGCAGTTAAAAAAGCATACAGGATCCTTGGTTTCATAAATAGAGGCATAGAGTACAAAAGCTAGGAAGTTATGACGAACCTTTATAAAACACTGGTTCGGCCTCAACTGGAGTATTGTGTCCAATTCTGGGCACCGCACTTTAGGGAGGATGTGAAGGCCTTAGAGGGGGCGCAGAAAAGATTTACATAATGGTTCTCGGGTTGAGGGACTTCAGCTACATGGATAGACTGGAGAAACTGTGGTTGTTCTCCTTAGAGCAGAGAAGGTCGAGAGGAGATTTGATAGAGGTGTTCAAAATCATGAGGGGTCTAGACAGAGTAGATAGAGATAAACTGTTCCCATTGGCGGAAGAGTCAAGAACCAGATTTAAGGTGATTGGCAGAAGAACCAAAGGCGACATGAGGAAAACCTTTTTTTACGCAGTGAGTGGTTAAGATCTGAAATTCACTGCCTGAAAGGGTAATGGAGGCAGATTCAATAGTGGCTTTCAAAAGGGAATTGAATAAGTACCTGAAGGAAAAGAAAATGCAGGACTATGGGGAAAGGGCAGGGGAGTGGTACTAGCTGAAGTGTTCTTGCAGAGAGCTGGCACAGGCTCGACAGGCCGAATGGCCTCCTTCTGCGCTGTAACCATTCTATGAGAATAAAATCACAGTTATTCCCTGTTTTTTTTTCTTGATCCCAAGCAGGTGTTGGATTAACAAGCAGGAAAGCAAAGCAGCCAATCTAGAGAAACTGTCAACAACAATAATCAGCCTCTAACTGACCTCAGGAACTACTTGGACCACTTACTTGTGAAATACTTAAGAAGTTATCCTAAAGGAACAAGCTGGGTTTGCAGCTTAACATCACATCTATACTGTAGATTTCAGGCTACCAATAAGTAACACCACAAGAGAACCTCTGGGAGAACAACAAGAACAAGAGAAAATGCTTGAAATACATATCTGATCAGTCAGCATCTGAAGAACTGTTCCGATGAAGGACCTCACCAGAAACTTTGTAATGTCTGTAAGCTTGTAATGTCTGTAGCTCCACACTGTGGATGTGGACGTATTGTGCACTGCAACTGTATAGTTAATCATTAAACAGAACAGGCACTTTCTGGAGAGTTCCAACAGAGCAGCCTGCCATGTTAGGAAGCTGTGTGTGCTTGCTCTGTGAAGATATCACAGTTGGCGGCGAGATGGGAGATTTTTCGGATGTTTAAAGCTTAAATTTTGTTGGTGAAGGGTTCAGCCAGCCAACAGAAGACTTTGGAAATTTCTGTCTTTGAAAAAAAAAAGCTACAAAATCTGAAGTTAAAAAAAAAAACAGCACACGGTATGAACAGCTAGAGATTAAAAATGGCAGGTGTAATCGGATATTTGGGTGAATATAGACATGACCAGGAACGTTTTAAAGCGTATGTGGATCGGCTAGAAATGTATTTCACTGCAAATAACAAATCGAAGTTCCAGACAATGCAGTCCAGAACCGGGCTGTGTTGGAACGTAAGAAAGCGATTTTCTTAACAGTGGCAGGTCCGGCATTATACGAAACCCTTGTAAATCTGCTTGTGCCCGACAAGCCAAAAAACACAACGCTTAGAGATTTTAATAAAGCTGGAGCAGCACTGTAACCCCAAACCGTTCAAAATTGCTGAAAGCTATCGTTTCGGGATTCGGAATCAAAAGACGGATGAAAGTATCGCTGATTACATCATAGCATTAAAAAAGCTATCGATGCACTGTAATTTTGGAAACTTTCAAAACCGAGCATTACGGGATCGTTTTGTTTGTGGGGTGAAAAATGATGCGATCAGAAGGAAGTTATTGACGACGAATGACTTGACTTTTGAGCTTGCTTGTCAGACAGCGAGGTCGATGAGCATGGCCGAACAATATTCCCGAGAATTAAATAATGATTGCGGTCGTCAGTCAACCGAGGTAAATCACCTGCAGGTTCAAAGTAAAAGACGGCCATGGCCGAAAGTCTCAGAAACTGCAAATTCTACCAGAGCGTCGAAGTCGTGCTACAGGTGCCTGAGACAACACATTGCTCAAACTTGTCCATACGTGAAGGCAGAGTGTTTCTTCTGCAGAAAGACTGGGCATTTTGCAAAGGCATGCCGACTGAAGGGTAAAGCAGTTTTTAAAGCTATGAGTCCAGCGTTCAAAGCTAGGAGTAGAAATCCAAAGAAACTACATAGCTTGGAAGAACAACAACAGGACGAAGAGATGTTAGAGTTACACGTCATCAGGAGCACGAGGTTAACGGACAGCGATTTGGAAAGCATCAAAATTCACATAGATGTTGCAGGATTCAAGATACCAATGGAAATTGACGCGGGTGCCTCAGTGAGTGTAGTACCGGAGTCACTGTACCACGACAAATTGCGTGATTTCCAACTGGAGAAATCCAAGATAGAGCTGCGAGGCTACTCGGGAGAGAAAATTCCTGTAGTAGGCCGTATTACCGGAGTGGTGAAATATAAAGATCAATTTCAGAACTTGCCTCTAATAGTAGTGAAAGGAGACAAGTCTGCCTTACTAGGAAGAAATTGGTTGAGCTCACTGAAGCTGGATTGGAATAAGATTTTCTGTGTGGAAGCGAGATTTTCATCAGCGGATGAGATTATCAAGCAGTATCCGAAGGTGTTCTGCGAAACGGGTAGTCCAATCCAAGGCTTCAAGGCGAGTGTCAGGGTATAGAAGGACGCTAGATCGGTTTACTACAAGCCACGTTCCGTACCATATACACTCAGAGAAAGTTGAGCAAGAACTAAAAAGACTAGCGACTCAGAGCATTATTTGTAAGATAGATCAATGTAATTGGGCTACACCCATTGTTGTTGTACCCAAGTCTGATGGTAAAGTAAGATTGTGTGGTGATTATAAGATAACCATAAACCAGATTCTAGAGGGTAATGTTAATACATTGCCGAATATAGAAGATTTGTTCACAACACTGACAGGTGGTCAGATCTTCTCAAAACTGGATCTTACGAATGCCTACTTACAGCTTGAACTAGATGAGGAGTCCAAGTCATGTTTGACTATAAACACTCATCTAGGCCTATATCAATTTAATAGGCTACCATATGGAGTATCTTCCGCCCCTGCCATATTCCAAGGGGTGATGAATCAGATTTTGCAAGGTATTGAAGGGGTACTATGTTATTTGGATGACATACTAATTTCAGCACCAAATAGGCAAATTCATAATAACATTTTGAATGAAGTCCTCAAACGGCTAGAGAAGCACAGAGTACGAGTGTCTGCTCGTAAGTGTGAGTTAGTTAAAAACTCAGTGGAGT
Source organism: Pristiophorus japonicus (assembly GCF_044704955.1). NCBI lineage: Eukaryota > Metazoa > Chordata > Chondrichthyes > Pristiophoridae > Pristiophorus > Pristiophorus japonicus. Next base: position 306,512,496 of record NC_091977.1, read on the forward strand.
ACGTAAGGTAGAGTAGACAAAGATGGTTTACATCCGATCAAGGAAAAATTGGATGCAATTAGAAATGCACCCACTCCCAAGAATGTCACTGAACTTGGTTCATTCTTGGGTCTTTTGAACTATTATGGGAAGTTCCTACCAAATTTGGCTACAGTATTACATCCACTGAATGAACTTTTGAAAAAATAGGTCCAGTGGAAGTGGTCGACAGCATGCGATACAGCATTCAAGGAGTGTAAAAACAAATTGGTAGAGAGCACCATGTTAGTTCACTATGACATATCTAAGGAGATTAAACTAGCATGTGATGCCTCTCCATATGGAGTTGGGGCAGTAATCTCTCATGTATTAAGTAGTGGGGAGGAGAGACCAATTGCTTTTGCTTCACGCACTCTCAGTGTCAGTGAGAGAAATTATGCGCAAATTGAAAGGGAAGCTTTGGCATTCATTTTTGGGGTCAAGAAGTTTCACAAATATTTGTATGGTTGTAAGTTTACCATCGTTACGGACCATAAGCCCCTAATAGCAATCCTCCATCCAAAGTCCCCAGTTCCAACATTAGCTGCAGCCCGAATGCAGAGATGGGCTTTGACTTTGTCAGCATATACATATGATATTGAATACAGACGATCAGCTGATCACAGTAATGTTGATGCAATGTCTAGATTGCCTTCCCCATCACAGGTTACACCCGATAGGGAAGAAGTGTTTTATTTTTCATACATTGATGAACTACCAGTCACAGCTGAAGAGATTGGTAGAGCAACCAAACGTGACCCAGTGATGTCAAAGGTGTATGAGTATATTGCAACTGGATGGCCAAACCAGGTAACAGACAAAGATACACATCCATTCTTCATTCGTAGGAATGAATTATCAGTAGATAAAGATTGTATCATGTGGGGTGCAAGAGTGGTTATACCAAAGAAATTCAGGTCCAAATTATTAGGAGACCTCCATGACCAGCACCTGGGAATGTGCTTGACCAAGAGTTTTGCACAGTTATTTATGGTGGCCAGGTCTTGGATAAAGATTGTGGCCCCAAGTTTCCACTCGCGCCAATTTTGTAAGTAGGAGGGGGCGGGTACCATTTAAATGAGTTTTTTTTGTGCCGGCAACCCTGCGCGTGCGCGTTGGAGCGTTCGCGCACGCGCAGTGTGAAGGAAACATTGGCACTTGGCCATTTTAAAAAGTGCTGCAGAAAAAGTAAAAATTTGTTTATTGAACCCTTGCAAAGGCTTGTATTTTAATTTTCTTGATATTTCTGTGTGTGAGGGTGAGGGAGTGCATTCTGTAATTAAAGATAGACTGTGATAAACGGGACACATGCACTTGTTTGAGACTATTCAAATTCTTTGTAGTTGTTCAATTTTTAACATTTTTTAATAAAACCACATTGCCCTTCCATAATCAGCACTGAGGCTTCTTGCAGCTTTCTCCCCCTGCCGTCGGTCAGGCCCGTCGGGAATGGCTGCCTCAACTTCTGAGGCTTCCTGCAGCCTTCTCACTGCCTCTCCCCCGCCGCCGTCGGGAATGGCTGCCTGAAAGGCCTGCCTGAAGCACTTTCACACAGGTAGGAACATGGTTTATTTAATCTTTTCTTTGCTTATAAATGTTTATTCAGGTTGGATTTATTTGTATAATATTTGTATGTATAACTAAGGATTTATTGTAGAATGTAGTGACTTCCCTTCCCCCCGCTACCCCCCCACCTCGTTCCGGACGCCTAATTTGTAACCTGCGCCTGATTTTTTAATGTGTAGACAAGGTTTTTTCAAGCCTACAAAAATCTTCACTTGCTCCATTCTAAGTTAGTTTGGAGTACGTTTTCACTGTGGAAACTTTCAAATCAGACGTCAGTGGCCGGACACGCCCCCTTTTGAAAATAAAATCCTGTTCAAAAGTGAAACTGTTCTACCTGACTAGAACTGCAGAAAACTTAAATGTGGAGAATTCCGATTTCTAAGATACTCCATTCTCCACCAGTTGCTCCTAAAAATCAGGAGCAAATCATGTGGAAACTTGGGGCCATAGAGTACATCGTGAATCAGTGTACGACATGTCAATCGGTAAGCAAGCAACCACCAGCAGTACCATTACAGCCATGGAAATGGCCGCCCAGGGTGTGGCAAAGGCTACATATTGATTTTGCTGAGTTAGAAAGACAACAATTGTTCATTGTAATTGATAGCCATTCAAAGTGGGTAGGGGTGTTTCCAATGTGGAAAACAACAAGTAAAACATTGGACATTTTAGGAAAATTATTTTCTGCATTTGGCCTCCCTGAAGAAATTGTTTCAGATAATGGACCACAATTTCGTTCAGAAGAATTGGCACAATTCACAAGCAAAAATGGTGTGAAACATACCAAGGTTCCACCATACCACCCTGCTTCGAATGGTGCAGCAGAGAGCACTGTACAAATTGTCAAACGTGCCCTCAAAACAAATGTTAGATCCAAATCCAAGAAAACGACAGTTGTCATTGGATCACAAATTGGCTAATCTTTTGATTACATATCGAAATACTCCTCATACAACTACTGGTAGAACACCAGCAGAGTTGTTTCTCAAACGACAGCCACAAACCAGATTCTCATTGTTAAAGCCAAATTTGGCACAGTCTGTAGAAGAGACACAAATAAGATAAAAAGAGAATCACGATAAAAGGGAGAGTAAAAGAGAGAAGAGTGAAATTAAACCAGAAGGTGAGAGTGAAGAACCATCACCATAAATGGTTAAAGTGGTTACCCGGAAGAGTGGTGAAGATATGTGGTCCTCGCACATATTTGGAAAAGATGTTTGATAATGGACAGGTTAGGTTTGTCCATATTGATCATATTTTACCTACAGACATGGAAGGAGTTGAAGGTGGGAATGATTCAATTATTTCTGACTTTTCAGATAGTTTTGATATACCAGTGGCAAATCCTAAATCCAATGTACTGGAAACAAATCCAGGAGAGAATCAGAATGAAAGTCTGAGTCCGAGTCAGGAAAACAAAGAGCCTGAAGTTAGAGTGAGTGCAAATGAAAATCAAGGAAATTTCATGGAGGAAAATGTTCCTCAGGATGAGCCTCAAATGAGTGTGAAATCAACACCATGTTTGGAAGGTTCTGTTCGAGAGCGAAGGTATCCTCTTCGAAACAGTGGCAAAGTTAAATTTATAAATATGTATAAAAATAAAAGTTATTTATGATGTTTGTTATAATGGCTTTTTCATTAAGGAGGAAGAAGTGTAATGTCTGTAAGCTTGTAATGTTTGTAGCTCCACACTGTGGATGTGGATGTATTGTGCACGGCAACTGTATAGTTAATCATTAAACAGAACAGGCACTTTCCGGAGAGTTCCGACAGAGCAGCCTGCCATGTTAGGAAGCTGTGTGTGCGGTGTTCTGTGAAGATATCACAAACTTGAACCCATTTTTCCCTTTCAGATTTGTCTGACCTGCTGTGCATTTTCTCTTTTTTTATTTCAGGTCCCAAGTATTCACAGGTTTTCCTTTTTATTTCACATCACATGTCAAGTGGCATCTTCAAAGTGCAATGAAGGCGGCACTGGAGGAATGATCTTCAGGCTTGCGGGTGATACAAAGATATGTAAGGGTTTAAGTCCTTAGATGAGAAAAATAGGTTGTAGGCGAATTCAGAGGTAGTGGAGGAATGGGCCCCATGTCTGGCATTTGCCTTTTTATAATGGCCTGGATTTTGAATTCAGAATAATGGGAGTAAATCGGACAGCAACTTCCAGAGTCTGCACATGTGCAGTTAAATGTGGAAATCCAGTAGTTGCTGTCCGATTTGTCCCGGTTCTCCACAAGCTGCGCATCACTGGTACCTTGTCAATAGACTCGGTATTGGAATATATGCAAGGCCGTAAAGTTTTTACTTACCCACTAAACACACCAAAAAAATGTAGGGCTGGTGCATTCAGGTGTAACTGAATTTTTAATTGATAAGTCTTAATTACTGCCAAACAATCTCTCCGACACTGAAAATTTACTTTGACAAGTGTGGAGTCTCATTCCTTCAGAATTTAATTATTGTTGGGAGATTTTTTTTTTTTTAAAAACTAAAATTAAAATCTTTTATCTCACTCAATCCCATCTTTCGTTCCCTCTCTTTATTTTGCTTTCTGTACATGGTTTTACATTTAATTAAAATATTCTATTTTATACTTCATGGTTTAGATTCTGCATGTCTCAGTGAGGATTCTTCAATCTGGTTGGTTGAAGAGACACACAGTTTTTTGACCTGCTCTCATACGCCACGGATCCCCTATAGAGGGTGCATAGCTGAAAAGGATCTCTAAAGACCATACGTTTCCAACCAAGAGCCTTTGAAAAGTCAGTGGGCAGCTGTAAGCTTAATGAACAGCGTTCCTTCACCGCTGACCACAAAATTCAGGCCATAATTAAGTGCAAAGTGACGCATTAGGGGATGTGCAACTCTAAGCATGTACGCACCATGCAGGGCTGCTCATTCCAGGCATCTGAGCGGGTAAAGGACCTGCGGGTTATAGTTCACGAGCCACAAGTGATTAATATCACAAGGCTGTTACAAAAGCAAATAGGGTGCTTGGATTTACAGCTAGAACAATTAAATATAAAACTAAAAGTACAATCGTTATCATGTACAAAGCCTTGCTCTGACCGTACCGGGAATACTGGGTCCAGTTTTGGACCCTTCATGTGTTCAGTGATATCAAGTTTCAGAGGGTGGAAACTTGACTGATAGCTAGTTTTAGGGCCCACAGTTATTATGCTTAGAGACTTTTTAACGTGGAAAAACACAGCCTTTGCAGGGATATGATTGAGGTCTTTAAACATATGAAGGGATTAGATTCTGTCCAAGTGGATAGTTACTTGAGCAAGATAAGCAGGGGAGAACTAGGGGGCATCAGTGTGAGATGTTAAACCAAAGTCCCATCTGCCCTCTCAACTGGACGTAAAAGATGCCATGGCACTATTTCGAAGAAGAGCAGGGAATTATCTCCAGTGTCCTGCCAATACTTATCCATCAACCAACATCACAAACAGATTATATGATCATTATCACTTTGCTATTTGTGGGACCTTGCTGGGCACAAATTCATGGCCGCGTTTCCTACATTACAACAGCGATTACAAACTATTACATTGTCCGTAAAGTGTTTTGGGATGTCCCGAGATTGTAAAAGGTGCTGTATAAATGCAAGTCTTTCTTTAATAAAAGAACCTACTCGCTGTGAATCCAATGATTGTAGAAGGGGAGGGTGGAAGCAGAATTAAACAACTTATCATATTGACACTTTGAAATATATATGACTTGTTGCTTTGCACTGTCACATTATTTAAAAGACCACATGCATGACTTGCAAAGAGTTCTCAGACAATGCAGTGAGCAAATGAAAGGGGTAATGTAGTTCAGTGAATAATGTAAAAATGATAGCTGTCAGAATCTCTGTTTTTGCACAGAACATATTTACCAGTCGCCTCTGAAAGTAACTTTCCATTCCAACTGCATCAGAATGCAATAAAAGTAAAAATGTGCTTTAAAAAAAATACAATGCTCTAGGCACATTAAGATGACCAATGTCAATAGTGATTAATGGGGCTAATCTCACCTTCTGTCTCAAGTGTCAGCCTCAACATCTCTCAGGTCAAGTGCAGCAAAGGATTATACTTCATCCAAACGAAAGCTCAATTCCACAACTGGGGCTCAATAATTGAATCCTCATAGTTAAAATGAACACAGCTGTCCCAATTGGACTGCTGAATAGCTGTGATCAAATTTTAACTGCAACTCACAATCCTCGTCAGTGATCAGATTTTTTTTCCACAATTATTACCACTGAAATTCTGAGAATATTTCAGAGCATGCAATAGATTTTGAACTGCAGATCATACAAATCATTGGCAATACGACCCCCTACTGGGAATAGCAGTAATAACTAAAGCACATCAAATCCACATACAAATTAAAGCAGTATTGGGAAGACAGAAGGAAGTTCCAAATCTGCTGCTAGTGTATACTGGGTTATGAAACATACATAATCCAAACTGGCTGCAGCATTAGACCTATTCCAAAAAGGAGCCTGGTTTAGAATAGTACCAATTCTGAACTCAGTTTTGAGATGGTTCCAGTTGAAGAGCTCATATTCATCTTAAAATCTGCCCATAGTTTACTGTTACTTCTAGGGTTATTTGGATATAGCATAATCATGAGGCTTTCTGGACAGTGCACAACACCATTTGAGTAGCACCCTTAACTGCTCGGAGATGGGACAAGTTTGGGGGGCTAGGTGTGAAGTTTAAATCCATGCTTCCATTAATTTGAATGTGTCTCAAGTTGTTGAGAACAGCAGATCATAGATTCTTACAGCAAAGGAGGCGGCAATGTGGCCCATTGTGCTCATGCCAGCACTGTGAAAAAGCTATCCAATTAGTTCCACTTCCCTGCTTTGCAAATTTTTCCTTTTCAAGTTTATAACTAATTTCCTTTTGAAAGATACTATTGAATCTGCTTCCACCACCCTTTCAGGCAGTGCATTCCAGATTGTAACAGCTCATCAGACTCACAAAACTGATACAAGACAAACCAACAAACAATATAAATGCATATAGGCTTCGAGGTTTGGCTTGTCAAGGCTCAAGGGCTGCATGTGGCCCATAGGCTGCAGTTTAGACATCAGCATCTAATGCACCAGAGTACACTCTCCACTTCGAATAGGAACCACCCATGTGGCATCTGACAAATCAATTGGTTCTGAATTACAGGCAATTTTATGTGGTTGACATGTGTGTGTTACAAGGTGGATTGCAACTATTCTTATTCATTCTCTCAGGAACCAAAGAAAGTAGACATTCATTCCATTAGTTTACTTCCAGAGGTAAAGGAACAGTATCCCAATTGTTAGAGATTATGATCAAGAGCTAGTAAAGGAATCCATTTTGTATGAAAAGGTTCCATTTTATATCAAGCTCTACAGTTAAAAACATAAAACTAAAAACCTGCAAATGTAGCTGACAGGCAAGTTAACAACTCTGTAAAGCTGTAACTGCTGTCATATAAAATAGCCTTGGATAGTTCTAATCTGGTATACATCAAAATGTTCATTCATTTCTGTACATGTTAAGATATGTTACATCTGGAGCTTTATGTTGAGCTAATAACACCTAACGTAAAACCAAAAGTGAAGCAGATGGAGGAGCTGATGTAATGGCCTTTTATCGGAGTTTAAAAAGCGATACCATTGTTAGAAAGTTAGGAAAGGAAAGAAGTGGAGCTCAACTGGCTGTAGCGTGCGTTCTTCTGCGGCATCTTTTGTAATGCTCAGTGTTGATTTGTTCAAGCTCATTCTTGACACACTGACATAGGACTGCTGCAGCCTTTGTCTATTTTATTACCAAAATACATTTGCAACACAACCAATTCTGCAATCCAATTCCTGAAAGAAACAATTTACATCCCCAAAATATTTAAATGTGGAGATTTTTTTTTAATTTAAACAATTATTTTGTGTAATCCAGCCCTACGTAATTGACTTGGCTTGAAGACTCACCACAACAAAACCTAAGAGTTTGTAACACAATACTTGAACACAGCTCATTTTTTGTTACATTGAGCCTTGACCATTTGTGACCAGATCACACAAACCCCTGCCACTGCAGTAATGGAGTAAACAGCATCAAGGAAGCACAAGTATCTCAAACCACTGAAGACACTATATTAAGGCTAAAACAGGTATCCCTGTGGTGCATCACTACCAAATTTTACTACTGTATTTATGATCAAATCAATAATGGTTTATACTGTGATTGTGAAAGAACAAGATAAACCTCTAAATTGTTTGTATATTAGCAACAATGTTAGCCATGTAAAGTCCTGTCCCCTCAGTACAGATTCACACGAGGCATGTAGTGAAGTCAAGGTCACTCTGGACCTGCACCTTTATTTCACAGTTCTGGAATGCTGCACTTGCCTGAGACCTGCCCTTATATACCTGTCTCTTGCAAGTGCACCCTTGGTGGTAAGGTATGCTGATGGTTACAGGTCATATCTTATGACAGTCATGTATAGCATGTTAGGATACAATTATACATAATAATGTAAGATACATGACAAGCCACATTAGGGAGGTTTTCTTTTTAAACTGTCAATTTCTGGGGAATGGAACACTTTCTATCTCAGGGCACTTCCCCATCAGCATCCAACCTGAACCCCAACCTACTGCAACACAAGTTTTGCAATTTCCACTACACCATGTCTGAGTGAGACTGTAATTGGTGCAGAATTAGAGGCAGGTTTGTATCGTGACCCCAGAACCAGCAAGGCCTAGGTTAAAATTGCCCAAACCCATTTTACATTGAAGTATTCAGACAGCAGAAACTTTTATCCCAACAGTCTGGGCATGATTTGGACCTAGCATTAAGTATGTATTCACTACGCCATCAATACTTCCAGTAACAGGAGTTTGTACAAACTCACCCAGGTGCTGTAGCATATGATAAAAACAGCACTAGAGCTATTAATGTTATATTAATCAAGTTCCAGATCATTACAAGTACTCAATGAAGTTAATGAACAGCCTATATGCAGACCATGGATATAGTTATCCTATTGCCACTAATTCAAAGGTCATACTAGATTAACCCCGACCTCAGCCATTCCGAGCGATTGTTTGTACCCATCATTTGGGTTTTAGCGATTTCGCACATTTTTGAGCGATAATCGCGGCAGAATAATTTTTTTTTTTTTACGGCCAGGGTACCGCTATTGCTGGATGTTGCAAAATTCGCCAAATGGTGACCAGCTATAGCGATACAGGTTGAACCTGCACTCTTTGGTCCGGCAACCTCCCTGGTCCTGTATCATTCCCAGCCGGGGGGGGGGGGGGGGGGGCGCATGCGCAGAACACGGCCGGGTCGTTGACAGCAACGTTGTCAGCAGTACCCGGTAAGGTACTGATAAATTTGGATTTTTTTATTTAGTTACTCGTCATGAGAATGCAAGGCTGAGAGGTGAGAGTAGCTACAAGTCCGATCAGTCCGAGAGGCGGGAGTGCGTGGCGTTGGTGAGGCCTATAAAGGCCCAGATGCGTGGTGAGGCGGCGGCAGTTCGTGGTTGGTGAGGCCTATAAAGGCCCAGCGGCAGCGAGAGTCGGCGGCAGTCCGAGAGGCGAGAGTTCGTGGTTGGTGAAACATAGAAACATAGAAACATAGAAAATAGGTGCAGGAGTAGGCCATTCAGCCTTTCTAGCTTGTACCGCTATTCAATGAGTTCATGGCTGAATATGAAACTTCAGTACCCCCTTCCTGCTTTCTCGCCATAACCCTTGATCCCCCGAGTAGTAAGGACTTCATCTAACTCCCTTTTGAATATATTTAGTGAATTGGCCTCAACAACTTTCTGTGGTAGAGAATTCCACAGGTTCACCACTCTCTGGGTGAAGAAGTTTCTCCTTATCTCGGTCCTAAATGGCTTACCCCTTATCCTCAGACTGTGACCCCTGGTTCTGGACTTCCCCAACATTGGGAACATTCTTTCTGCATCTAACCTGTCTAAACCCGTCAGAATTTTAAACGTTTCTATGAGGTCCCCTCTCATTCTTCTGAACTCCAGTGAATACAAGCCCAGTTGATCCAATCTTTCTTGATAGGTCAGTCCCGCCATCCCGGGAATCAGTCTGGTGAACCTTCGCTGCACTCCCTCAATAGCAAGAATGTCCTTCCTCAAGTTAGGAGACCAAAACTGTACACAATACTCCAGGTGTGGCCTCACCAAGGCCCTGTACAACTGTAGCAACACCTCCCTGCCCCTGTATTCAAATCCCCTCGCTATAAAGGCCCAGCTTGTGCAGCTACAGCAGGGAGAGAAGGCAAAAAAGAAGTAGAAAGAAATCAAAAGGTGACGTCACAGCCAAGGGGGTAAATGATTGGATGGTGATTGGTGAGTAGCTTTTCTTTATATTTTTTATATCAGTAAGTAAGCTGTTAACATTGTTGTTGCCAATTCAAGGGTATCTAAGGGTTAAGTCATGGCAGGAGAGCTCGGTCACATGATATGCTCCTCCTGTACCATGTGGGAACTCAGGGACACTTCCGGTGTCCCTGACGAAGACGTGTGCGGGAAACGTATCCGCCTCCAGCTCCTGACGGACCGCGTTGCGGAATTGGAGCCGAGGGTGGATTCACTCTGGAGCATCCACAATGCTGAGAATGACGTGAGTAGCACGTGTAGCGAGTTGGTCTTACCGCAGGTGAAGGGTCCACAGCCAGCTAGGGAATGGAAGACCAGCAGGAAGAGCAGTGCAAGGAAGGTAGTGCAGGGGTCTCCTGCAGTCATCCCCCTGCAAAACAGATACACTGCTTTGAGTACTGTTGAGGGGGATGACTCATCAGGGGACGGCAGCAGCAGCCAAGTTCATGGCACCATGGCAGGCTCTGTTGTACAGGAGGGCAGGAAAAAGAGTGGGAGAGCGATAGGGATAGGGGATTCAATTGTAAGGGGAATAGATAGGCATTTCTGCGGCGGCAACCGAGACTCCAGGATGGTATGTTGCCTCCCTGGTGCAAGGGTCAAGGATGTCTCGGAGCGGGTGCAGGACATTCTAAAAAGGGAGGGAGAACAGCCAGCTGTCGTGGTGCACATTGGTACCAATGACATAGGTAAAAAAAGGGATGAGGTCCTACGAGACGAATTTAAGAAGCTAGGAGCTAAATTAAAAAGTAGGACTTCAAAAGTAGTAATCTCGGGATTGCTACCAGTGCCACGTGCTAGTCAGAGTAGGAATCGCAGGATAGCTCAGATGAATACGTGGCTTGAGCAGTGGTGCAGCAGGGAGGGATTCAAATTCCTGGGGCATTGGAACAGGTTCTGGGGGAGGTGGGACCAGGACAGACCGGACGGTCTGCACCTGAGCAGAACCAGAACCAATATCCTAGGGGGAGTGTTTGCTAGTGCTGTTGGGGAGGAGTTAAACTAATATGGCAGGGGGATAGGAACCAATGCAGGGAGACAGAGGGAAACAAAAAGGAGACAAAAGCAAAAGACAGAAAGGAGATGAGTAAAAGTGGAGGGCAGAGAAACCCAAGGCAAAAAACAAAAAGGGCGACTGAATATAAAGGGGCTGCAGGAGGGGTCAAAACTAAAAATTATGGTTTAAAAACCAGGATTAAAACACTCAACCTAAATGCATGCAGCATTCGAAATAAAGTAAATGAGTTGACGGCACAAATCATTACAAATGGGTATGATTTGGTGGCCATTACAGAAACATGGTTGCAGGGTGGCCAAGACTGGGAATTAAACATAGAGGGGTATCTGACGATTCGGAAAGATAGACAAGAAGGAAAAGGAGGTGGGGTAGCTCTGTTAATGAATGATGATATCAGGGCAGTTGTGAGAGACGATATTGGCTCTAATGAACAAAATGTTGAATCATTGTGGGTGGAGATTAGAGATAGTAAGGGGAAAAAGTCACTGGTGGGCGTAGTTTATAGGCCCCCAAATAATAACTTCACGGTGGGGCGGGCAATAATCAAGGGAATAATGGAGGCATGTGAAAAAGGAACGGCAGTAGTCATGGGGGATTTTAACCTACATATCGATTGGTCAACTCAAATCGCACGGGGTAGCCTGGAGGTGGAATTCATAGAATGCATACAGGATTGTTTCTTAGAACAGTATGTAACAGAACCTACAAGGGAGCAAGCTATCTTAGATCTGGTCCTGTGTAATGAGACAGGAAAAATAAACAATCTCCTAGTAAAAGATCCTCTCGGAATGAGTGATCACAGTATGGTTGAATTTGTAATACAGATTGAGGGTGAGGAAGTTGTGTCAGAAACGAGCATACTATGCTTAAACAAACGGGACTACAGTGGGATGAGGGCAGAGTTGGCTAAAGTAGACTGGAAATACAGACTAAACGGTGGCACAATTGAGGAACAGTGGAGGACTTTTAAGGAGCTCTTTCATAGTGCACAACAAAAATATATTCCAGTGAAAAAGAAGGGCGGTAAGAGAAGGGAGAACCAGCCGTGGATAACCAAGGAAATAAAGGAGAGTATCAAATCAAAGACCAATGCATATCAGGTGGCCAAGGTTAGTGGGAAACTAGAGGATTGGGAAAATTTTAAACAACAGCAAAGAATGACTAAAAAAGCAATAAAGAAAGGAAAGATAGATTACGAAGGTAAACTTGCGCAAAACATAAAAACAGATAGTGAAAGCTTTTACAGATATATAAAACGGAAAAGAGTGACTAAAGTAAATGTTGGTCCCTTAGAAGATGAGAAGGGGGATTTAATAATGGGATATGTGGAAATGGCTGAGACGTTAAACAATTATTTTGCTTCGGTCTTCACAGTGGAAGACACAAAAACCATGCCAAAAATTGCTGGTCACAGGAATGTGGGATGGGAGGACCTTGAGACAATCACTATCACTAGGGGGGTAGTGCTGGACAGGCTAATGGGACTCAAGGTAGACAAGTCCCCTGGTCCTGATGAAATGCATCCCAGGGTATTAAAAGAGATGGCGGAAGTTATAGCAGATGCATTCGTTATAATCTACCAAAATTCTCTGGAGTCTGGGGAGTTACCAGCGGATTGGAAAGCAGCTAATGTAATGCCTCTGTTTAAAAAAAGGGGGCAGACAAAAGGCAGGTAACTATAGGCCGGTTAGTTTAACATCTGTAGTGGGGAAAATGCTTGAAGCTATCATTAAGGAAGAAATAGCGGGACATCTAGATAGGAATAGTGCAATCAAGCAGACGCAACATGGATTCATGAAGGGGAAATCATGTTTAACTAATTGACTGGAATTCTTTGAGGATATAACGAGCATGGTGGATAGAGGTGTACCGATGGATGTGGTGCATTTAGATTTCCAAAAGGCATTCGATAAGGTGCCACACAAAATGTTACTGCAGAAGATAGAGGTACGCGGAGTCAGAGGAAATGTATTAGCATGGATAGAGAATTGGCTGGCGAACAGAAAGTAGAGAGTCGGGATAAATGGGTCCTTTTCAGGTTGGAAATCGGTGGTTAGTGGTGTGCCACAGGGATCGGTGCTGGGACCACAACTGTTTACAATATACATAGATGACCTGGAAGAGGGGACAGAGTGTAGTGTAACAAAATTTGCAGATGACTCTAAGATTAGTGGGAAAGCGGGTTGTATAGAGGACACAAAGAGGCTGCAAAGAGATTTGGATAGGTTAAGCGAATGGGCTAAGGTTTGGCAGATGGAATACAATGTCGGAAAGTGTGAGGTCATCCACCTTGGGAAAAAAAAACAGTAAAAAGGGAATATTATTTGAATGGGGAGAAATTACAACATGCTGTGGTGCAGAGAGACCTGGGGGGTCCTTGTGCATGAATCCCAAAAAGTTAGTTTGCAGGTGCAGCAGGTAATCAGGAAGGCGAATGGAATGTTGGCCTTCATTGCGAGAGGGATGGAGTACAAAAGCAGGGAGGTCCTGCTGCAAATGTATAGGGTATTGGTAAGGCCGCACCTGGAGTACTGCGTGCAGTTTTGGTCACCTTACTTAAGGAAGGATATACTGGCTTTGGAGGGGGTACAGAGACGATTCACTAGGTTGATTCCGGAGATGAGGGGGTTACCTTCTGATGATAGATTGAGTAGACTGGGTCTTTACTCGTTGGAGTTCAGAAGGATGAGGGGTGATCTTATAGAAACATTTAAAATCATGAAAGGGATAGACAGGATAGAGGCAGAGAGGTTATTTCCACTCGTAGGGGAGACTAGAACGAGGGGGCACAGCCTCAAAATACGGGGGAGCCAATTTAAAACCGAGTTGAGAAGGAATTTCTTCTCCCAGAGGGTTGTGAATCTGTGGTATTCTCTGCCCAATGAAGCAGTTGAGGCTAGCTTATTGAATGTATTCAAGTCAAAGATAGATAGATTTTTAACCAATAAGGGAATTAAGGGTTACGGGGAGAGGGCGGGTTAGTGGAGCTGAGTCCACGGCCAGATCAGCCATGATCTTATTGAATGGCGGAGCAGGCTCGAGGGGCTAGATGGCCTACTCCTGTTCCTAATTCTTATGTTCTTATGCACAAAGAAACAAGGAGGGGGATTTCAGTATGAGAACAAATTGACTGCCTTTTACTATATTTGTCTCCAGAGTTAGAGAACTTCTGGCTACAGAACGATCAATCGAGAATCACAATAAAGAGATAACAGCAGGAGATGGATCACACACTCCACTGATCAGCAGGAACATCCTTACATCTGCTTTACACAGATGCTCATTCTGACAGTATTTGCACTCAGCTAATCTTTTGAATACAAAAGCTTATTTTTAGTGAGATAACAATAGCATTTTATCTTCCAGTGACAACCCTGTATACATTAATAAAAGTTAGAGGTGAGAAACCAACCAATCGGAACCTCGTGAAGGAATTGCATAAAAAGGCAGTCATGTATTCCGTCCATTGCAGATACAATAGAAATCCCTGCCAGAAAAGTCACAAAACCCTTTTTTATAAAAATATCAATTCTCAGGCTAATCAGACACAATTATTTGAAATCATATTTTTATCTGCCCCAAGTGTGATGGAAGTAACAAAAAGAGAGTTTTCGAATTTTATGATAAACAAAGTGTATCTGAACAGACATTTTGGTTTTCGATAAAGGTCTTGGAGTTTATTTTCAAACTGTCATTTTTTAAAAAGACATAATACACATTTAACAGGGGAAAATAATCTATTTACATCACGCTCACCTTCATGCTCAGTAAGGGCAAGTGCGACATCTGTTGTGACTTCAATTCCAGTGTTGATAGAAACATGACATGTTTTCAGGGAGGACACTGCTGAATCCACAGCGTTGAAGGAGATCACGGGCATTATAGTCGTCCGACCAGGCATCCTGTAATAGCATCAACCTGTGAACAGTAATAATAGACAATGAAGCAGCAAATTAAAATTAAATCCATAGTTCATACATTCCTGTTTTTGTTATGCAATCACCCATTTCCAAAGTTAAATCCCAAGGATATACATCTAAACAGGGGTGCAAAATAAATCACCTTCTTGAAACTAAGTTGTACAGTCACCCCTAAATATTCTAACCACTGGCAATCAAAGTAAAATGAAAATAACAAGAAGCCAATCAAATCTATCAGATTACATTTGGGAGCTTCCTGGTCTGTAGAGCTCAGCCACCTGCCAGCTGAGCTAATGAAAGAACCCAGAGGTGGTCTTAAAAGGTCTTCCAGTGCAGTGCATAGTTTATGGATCTGTAAGAATACATACAGGGTAAACACAGAGTGGAACTTACTGAACAGTCATAACTGGAGACCTGCTTGATTGTCCCATCCTTAGTCCAGAGGCACCAAGGGCAACACTAGCATCCCTAATGTCACCCTGACTTCGGTCAGCTAACTCACAATCAACTTGTATAAAACCTGGTAACTTTCAACACCACACAGGAGGAACATCTACCACCTGATCAAGGACTTCAAGATTATGACCGGTTAATAATGATGATAATGTAAATATGCAACATCTTCCCTTTTACCACCTCCCTTCCCACCTTCCAGGGCCCCAAACACTCCTTTCAGGTGAAACAGCAATTTACTTGTACTTTTTTCAATTTAGTATGCTCATGATGCGGTCTCTACATCGGGGAGACCAAACGCAGATTGGATGATCGCTTTGCGGAACACCTCCATTCAGTCCGCAAGCGTGACCCTGAGTTTCCGGTCGCCTGTCATTTTAATTCTCCACCCCACTTCCACTCTAACCTGTCTCCTACACGGTTTCTGTGAAGCTCAAGGAACAGCACCGTATCGTTCTGCAGGGCAATTTACAGCCTTCCTGACTAAACATTGAGTTCAACAATTTTAGATCATAACTTCTGCCCCCATTTTTTCAGATGACAGTTATTGCTGATGATTCTGAAATTTCCATTTACACCTCCTCTGAACTCATCTTTTGTTTGTTTACTGGTCTCATTACCATCACCTTTTGACTTGCACCATCATCCCTTTTGTCTTTTAACATCTCCAATCCTCCAACCTATCACAGACCTTCCCTTTTGTTTCCCCCCTCAATACCTCTGTATTTGTTTAAAACCTATTACATCTCTTAAATTTTTCCAGTTCTGACGAAAGGTCGTCAACCGGAAACGTTAACTGTTTCCCTCGCCACAGATGTTGCCTGACCTGCTGAGTATTTCAAGCATCTTCAGATCTCCAGCATCCGCAGTATTTTGTTTTTGCTTAATGTAAATAGCAATTGTTTCCATTGATTAGCAGGATAGCAAGAAGAGGATAGACATTTATGACCACAAAATAATTAATGGGGAAGCTGGGGGTGAAAAAAAACTATTTCAACCAGGATGGTTAGATTAAAGCAGAGTCCATAAATCCTTTTAGAAGGGAAATTAGATAATTGCTTGAAAGGAGGAATCTTAAAAGATATGGAAAGCAAGCAGGAAAGTGGGATTGGACTATTTGGCTCAAGTAGAAAAATACCAGCACAGACTTGACTGGCCAAATGGCCTGTTTTTGTGATATAACACTGGATGATCCTCATCCTGACCCAAAAGTTTCTAAACTATTTATTTTCATAAATACAACACACCGTCCCTTTAGAGAACCTACCAAATGTTAATAAACGAGCAACTCGTCTTTTTTCATAGTAATCACTCTTAAAATAAACAATTCTCCACCTAAACAAGGACCATTATTGATTTGTGTTGATATTTTTGAACCTGAGAAACAGCAAATGTTGATCCGATCCCAGCTACTAAACAATTGCAGTGTGTTTGTAAACTGCGACTCAGCACCTCAACTGCTTGACACACAAAAAAAATTTGCGGTTTACACATTTATCGATAGCAATAAATGAAATGAAATGAAATTAAACAAACCTACTTCCTTCCTTCCTGCACTCCCTGAACCAGGCTGTCGCTGGGTGCGGGCCCAGGTGATGCTCGGCCACACACCCCCGCCGCCTTACGGTTCAAATGGCCGGCGCTGCTCTGCGCAGAGCATCCTGGGACTTGTAGTTCCCCGTTCCCTCTTCTACCTCGGATGGCTCGGGATGGAAACTACAATTCCCAGCGAACATTGCGCCGCAAACCCGAGGACCCGGCGGCCTCAAGCGCCCGATTAAGGGTACAGCACCATTATTGGATGACAGGATTTTCCACCAACCCCACTCTCCCCCCCATCCCCACCCCCAACCAATGACAGACATCCAACCATTCCAGAGTTGGGCCGAGTGGCCTGCTTCTGCGCTATAAGTTCTATGTAATGCTAAATTCTATGAAATAATCATCATCAGAGGCGGTTCTTCCAACGAGGATGACTTGCGCCCCCATAAGTTCACAGATATTTTAATGAAGAACCTGATATTCCAGTTCTGAGTTCCAGGGGAGGATCCAGGCGTGGATTTTTTTAACCCGTGGTGACCGTTGCACATCAGCCACCACACGGCTTGACAGAGCTAGGCCTTTATCCAGAGGCAAGGGTTAACCAAGACGACTGGAGACCTGTTCTGCTGCACGGACCTAATGTGACACATATCGCAGTGTTGGCTGGCTCGTGCTGCACCTGGGCCCTCAGCTCTTCTGGGCCCCGTACCTCATTTGCCGCTTTACCGCCACAAACATTCAGCGCACCTCCGCTGATACGTCCTTACTACGCAGTATAAATGCACACGAGGCCCATGCTTGAGAGAAGGTCAGTCTGTGACCTATCCTTTATTCCTTAGCACTCAAGTGATGAAGGTGGGTGGAGCTTCCCCTTTTATACCTGAAGGTCCAGGTTAGGAGTGTCTCCCACCTAGTGGTCAGTGTTCTCACGGTGTACAACTTAGGTCAGTTTATACATGGGTTACAATGCTGGTTGAATACATGACATCACCTCCCCCCCCAAAGTCTTATTGGGATCACAGGTTGAGTCTCTCTGGTGGTTTACGCTCCCTTGTAGAGCGCCTGAGTTGGGGCTCCGGTTGTTGGCCGCTGGCCTGAGTGTCTGCTGTTTGCAGTGCCTCAGGCCTGTCCGGACTGCCCACAGTGTCCGGTCACCGGTGGTGAAGTGAACTCTATATCGTGTTCTTTCTCTGCTTCTTCTATGGGGTTGCTGAACCTCCTTTTTGTTTGATCCACATGTTTGCGGCAGATATGTCCATTGATAAGTTTAGCTACCAGAATCCTACTTCCCTCTTTGGCAACCACAGTGCCTGCAAGCCATTTGGGCCCTGCAGCGTAGTTGAGGACAAAAACAGGATCATTTACATCAATACATCGCGCCCTCGCATTCCTGTCATGGTAGTGATATTGTGACTGGCGCCTGCTCGCGACAATTTCTTTCATGGTAGGGTGTATAAGGGATAATCGGGTTTTGAGCGTCCTTTTCATTAGTAGCTCTGCGGGTGGAACCCCTGTGAGCGAGTGTGGTCGGGATCTACAGGCCAACAGGAGGCGTGATAAGCGGGTTTGTAGGGAACCCCCTTGGAATCTGAGCATCCCCTGTTTGATTATCTGCACTGCTCGTTCTGCCTGGCCATTTGAGGCCGGCTTGAATGGTGCCATTCTGACATGGTTAATTCCATTGCCTGCCATGAAGTCCTGGAATTCAGTGCTTGTGAAGCACGGGCCATTGTCGCTGACCGAGATGTCCAGTAGACCGTGGGCGGCGAACCTTGCCCGTAGACTTTCTACCGTGGCAGAGGATGTGCTTGAATTTAAAATGTCACACTCGATCCATTTGGAGTAGGCGTCTACTACAACCAAAAAATTTTCCCCATGAAAGGACCTGCGTAGTCCACATGGATGCGTGACCAAGGCTTGGCGGGCCATGGCCAGGGGCTAAGGGGGGCTTCCCTGGGCGCATGGCCCAGCTGGGCACACGTGTTGCACCTGCGAACACAAAGTTCCAGATCTGCGTCTATCCCTGGCCACCAAACGTGTGACCTGGCAATTGCCTTCATCGTGACAATGCCCGGGTGCCCATTGTGGAGTTCTCTGATGAACACCTCTCTGCCCATCTGGGGCATGCCTACGCGGTTTCCCCACAGTAGGCAATCGGCCTGAATCGAGAGTTCATCCTTGCGCCTGTGAAATGGTTTAAATTTCTCAGGGCATGCCCTGTACGTGGCTGCCCAGTCCCCATTCAGGACACATTTCTTGACTAGAGACAATAGCGGGTCTCTATTTGTCCAGACGTTAATCTGACGGGCTGTCACGGGTGAGCCTTTGCTTCCGAAAGCTTCAACAGCCATGACCATCTCAGCACCATGCTCGGTAGCCCCCTCAGTGGTGGCTAGTGGGAGCCTGCTGAGTGCATCGGCGCAGTTTTCGGTGCCCGGTCTGTGCCGAATTGTGTAGTCATAGGCAGCTAACGTGAGTGCCCACCTCTGTATGCGGGCCAATGCGTTTGCATTTATGGCCTTGTTGTCGGCCAAAAGGGACGTTAGGGGTTTGTGATCTGTCTCCAGCTCAAATTTCCTGCCAAACAGGTACTGGTGCATTTTCTTTACCGCATATACACATGCGAGCGCCTCCTTTTCTACCATCACGTAGCCCCTTTCTGCCTGGGACAGACTCCTGGAGGCATAAGCTACCGGCTGTAACTGACCCTTGGCATTGACATGCTGCAATACACACCCGACACCATAGGACGACGCATCGCACGTTAACACAAGTTTCTTACATGGGTCATATAGCGTTAACAGATTGTTGGAACATAACAAATTGTTTGCTCTATTAAAAGCCCTTTCCTGGCTGTCCCCCCAGACCCATTCACGACCTTTGCGTAGGAGCAAGTGTAGCGGCTCTAGCAGCGTGCTCAATTTGGGAAGATAGTTACCAAAATAGTTCAGGAGCCCCAGGAACGAACGCAGCTCCGTCGTGTTACGGGGTCTGGGTGCTCTCTGGATCGCTTCCGTCTTGGATGCAGTAGGGCTGATCCCATCTGCTGCTACCCACATCCCCAGGAATTCTACCTCTGGAGCTAGGAAGACGCACTTCGCCTTTTTCAGTCGCAGACCTACCCGGTCCAGTCTGCATAGCACCTCCTCCAGGTTGTGGAGGTGTTCTTCAGTATCGTAACCCGTAATGAGGATGTAGTCCTGAAAAACCACCGTCTCTGGAATCGACGTGAGGAGGCTTTCCATATTTTGTTGGAAGATCGCGGCGGCCGAGCGAATCCCGAACGGACATCTGTTGTACTCAAACAACCCCTTGTGTGTCGTGATGGTGGTCAGCTTCTTCGACTCACTCGCCAGCTCCTGGGTCATGTAAGCTGAGGTCAGGTCCAATTTTGAAAAAAGTTTGCCACCGGATAGCGTCGCAAAGAGGTCCTCCGCTCTCGGTAGTGGGTACTGGTCTTGGAGTGACACCCGATTGATGGTGGTCTTGTAATCGCCACATATCCTGACCGACCCATCCGCCTTGAACACCGGCACAATCGGGCTCGCCCAGTCACTGAATTCGACTGGCGAGATGATGCCTTCCCTCAACAGGCGGTCCAATTCGCCTTCTATCTTTTCCCGCATCACGTACGGCACCGCTCTGGCCTTGTGGTGTACTGGTCTGGCATCCGGGTTTATGTGAATCACTACCTTGGCCCCCATGAAAGTGCTAATGCCGGGTTGAAATAATGAGTCAAATTTGTCCAGGACCTGTGAGCATGATACTCGCTCCACAGAGGAAATTGCATTGACATCGCCCCATTTCCAGTTCATGACAGCAAGCCAACTCCTCCCCAGTAGTGCGGCACCGTCCCCTGGGACAATCCAGAGTGGCAACCTGTTCTCTGAATCTTTGTGGGTCATGACTACCGTGGCGCTGCCTAGCACCGGAATGATCTGCTTTGTGTAAGTCCGTAGCTGTGCGTCAATCGGCGATAATTTTGGCCTCCTGGCCTTGGATGCCCACAACTTTTCGAACTGTTTAATACCCATCAGGGACTGGCTGGCACCCGTGTCTAACTCCATTGATACTGGGATGCCATTGAGGAGCACTTTCATCATTATCGGTGGCGTCCTGATGTATGAACTGTATACATGCTCCACATGAACTCGCTGAACTTCAGCTTCCAGCGATTTCCCCCAGTGTCCATTCCTGCAATTTCTGCAGGTATTTTGCTCATCTCTGCAAACTCCGGCTGAATGTATGCCTCCACGCCTCCAGCATGAGTTGCGGTTTGAAACAAAAGGTCCCTTGCCAGTCGATCATCCCTGACTGCCCCTGTTATTGTCCTTGAGTGCACCATTAACAGGTATTGATGGCCCCATTACTGGCCGCATTGTCCCTTGCAATGGCGTGAATCTCTGTTCAGCTTGCCATTGTCTCTGTCGAACTCCACCTCTGGGTTCGACTTCATGTTGGGGCATGCCTGACTGCCCTTGTCTGCTTGGAGAACTGTGTGCTGTTTTAACAATGTTGAATCTCTGTTCCCACCATTCCTTAACACAGTACCTCTCGTCTGTTCTGCTAGTGGCCATGCTCGCGTGGTTTAAATCCCAGTTTCTTATCGCCATTGATACTTCCTTACTACACAGTATAAATGCACACGAGGCCCATGCTTGAGAAAAGGTCAGTCTGTGACCTGTCCTTTATTCCTTAGCACTCAAGTGATGAAGGTGGGTGGAGCTTCCCCTTTTATACCTGAAGGTCCAGGTTAGGAGTGTCTCCCACCTAGTGGTCAGTGTTCTCACAGTGTACAACTTAGGTCAGTTTATACATGGGTTACAATGCTGGTTGAATACATGACATCCGCCACGATCTCTCGACGCTCCTCCGCCACAAAAACATTCGCCGCACCTCCACCACGATCTCTCGACGCTCCCCCGCCACAAAAACATTCGCCGCATCTCCGCCACAACCTCTCACCATACCTCCGCATCAAGCATTCGCCGACCCTCCGCCATGATCACTCGCCGAATCTCAGAAATAACTAAATAGTATGAGTGAAGACTGGCACCAGTGGTTTAAGGTTCCAAATTATAGACAATTCTCTTCAGGAACTAATCTACTTCCATGACAACCAATTAAACTCAGAAAAGTTTTCAAATCAAACAAAAAGGTAAGGCTGAAAAACAGCCCTCAATAAAGGAATTGACCAAAGGTCACTGCTTCAAGGTAATTGAATAAGTAAAATCATTTTTATTACATTGGATTTTGGCGGTTTAATTAGTGGCAGTATGAAATGTTAACAGTTTCATGTTTAGCTCTACAGCCAGAAGTTCCCAGGTTTGATTCTTTGTCTTTGCTGAATTATTTAACTTCAGCCAGGGCAGCCATTGAGCATTATAGTTGTCCTCAGTGCCCCTGTAATTCATCATCATCATAGGCTGACCCTTGGAGTCGAGGAAGACTTGCTTCCACTCTTAACATGAGTTCTTAGGTGGCTGTACAGTCCAATACGTGAGCCACAGTCTCTGTCACAGGTGCGGCAGATAGTCGTTGAGGGAAGGGGTAGGTGAGACTGGTTTGCCGTGCTCTCTTTCCGCTGCCTGCGCTTGATTTCTACATGCTCTCGGCAACGAGACTCGAGGTGCTCACCGCTCTCCCGATGCGCTTCCTCCACTTAGGGTGGTCTTTGGCCAAGGTCTCCCAGGTGTCAGTGGGGATGTTGCACTTTATCAGGGAGACTTTGAGGATGTCCTTGTAAGGTTTCCGCTGCCCACCTTTGGCTTGTTTGCCATGAAGGAGTTCCGAGTCAAGCGCTTGCTCTGGGAGTCTTGTGTCACGCATGTGAACAATGTGGCCTGCCCAACGGAGCAGGTCGAGTGTGTTCAGTGCTTCGATGCTGGGGATGTTGGCCTGGTCGAGGACACTAACGTTGGTGCGTCTGTCCTCCCAGGGGATTTGTAGGTTCTTGCGGAGACATGCAGTGGTACCCTGTAATTATAGAGGAGTCAACTACAGTCCCCAGCCCTGAGTGACTGTAGCACTCAGCTGGAAAATATGTATACATGCACATTGGGTGTCATGCCCTCCAGTGAAATAGCCAGTCAACACTACCTCACACATGAAGAATGGCCACTTCAACCAAATGGTGAAGTATGTTACCATATCCTCAGTGACTTCAGCAGAGGAAGGTTAGAAAATTGGCAATTTTTTTTTCTCTTCTGAACATTAGATTTATTTATTGAGGGCAAGATTCCATCGTTTCACCCCACCCAAGTTATATTTCTTCCGTACCTCTTTTCCACGGGTCAGAAGTTGAATTGGCATCCTCAGGTGAACATGGTGGAAATGTCACCAGAGTGCTGTGACAGAAGGTCGATAGAGCGTTAAATTTCCAAAACAAGCAACGTGGAACATTCTTTTAATTTGAGCAGGGCCCACTCTGCACTTAAGCCAGGTAAATAATTTCAAAGTCAGCTCAAATTTATTTTCAACATCATATCCCATCAAATTCTGCAACCAGTTATTGTAGCAGAACCTTACATTCATTAGCAAGATGACTATGGTCATTTAACCAGAACATTATTAAAATAAGTAAAGATCTTTGGAAAATACAAATGTGTAGTCTACAGAACAGAAACAGGCCATTCAGCCCAACTGGCCTTGGCCGGTGTTTATGCTTCACACGAGCCTCCTCCAACCCTACATCATCTAACTCTTATCAGCATCCTTCTATTCGTTTCTCCCTCGTGTGTGTATCTAGCTTTCCTTTAGATGCATCGATGCTATTCATCTCAACTACTCCTCTGCGTTCCACATTTTAACCACTCTCTGAATACCCATTCTGCAAGTTTATTAATGACTTTTTGTATTTTGTCACATTTTTTCCTCAGTATTAACCATACCCCACTGCCCCCGCCCCCTCACCCACTTTGCTGTCATCCACAAATTTTAAAATTGTATTTCCAATTCGCAAGTACAAATCGTTAATGTAAATTGTGAACAACAGTGGCCCAGCACTGATTCCCTGTAACATTCTTTTAAACTGGCTGTGGGTCATTCAATTTTTTGCGCATGCGTGGTTATTCACATTGTGGAGCCCACGAGCAGCCTGCACAGGACCTCCAGACTGCTGCACGCATGTGCAGCTCAGCAGGAACGTTGCCCAACGATCCCCGTGGAACACCACTTCCCACCCTTTGCCAGTCTGAGTAGCTACCCTTAACCCCTATTCTGTTTTCTGTTTTGTAGCCAGCTTGCTATCCATTCTGCTAACTATCCCGACTCCATATGCTCTGACTTTAATCATTGGTCTATTCTCAAGGATTTTTGAAAATTCAAATTACTCTGGTCTTTGTCTGTAATTTCTTCAAATAATTCAAAATGGTTGGTCAAGCATGACCTTCCCTTTTGAAATCTATGCTGACTATATTATATTTTCAATTTCTGGATGTTTTCTATTACATCTTTGAAAAAAGATTCCATTATTTTTCCCATCACTGACATTAAGCTAACTCGTCTATATATTCCCTGGACTTGTTCTATTGTCATTTTTAAATGTAGGAATAACATTAGCTGTCTGCAAGTCCTCTGGCACTATACCCTTTTCTAATCAATTTTTACATCTATGTAATAGTGCCTCTGCTATCTCTTCCCTAACTTCTTTTAATATGCGTGGATGCAATTTATCTGGACATTGGGTTTTAACCTCTCTCTGTTTGATTAGCTCATCAATTATCTTCCTCCCCCCACATATCTTAAATGCCATTATATGTATTTTGATCTCTGCTAATGTCATGTCCACCCTGTTCATCTCCCCTGTAAGTGGTCAGTCTATGGTTATTTCCCCAAGGTTTTCGAGGCCTCGCCGTAGGGTCCAAATACGTAAGGGTTTTTACTTGGCAGTGATCGGTGCCAAATCGGCCCTGCCTTGCTTGCTGCGCTACAGGTTGGTTTTCCGCAAAGACCGGTGCCAATAGGTCTCTCACAGTTATCCAATCTACTGTTTATGATTTAACACCCGCTTATAGCAAGCACACTAACCCTGTCCTTTTGCTCAGGCGAAGAGTTACAATGCATTGTCTTATAGTGAGACACGGACCAACGTTTCAAGTTCAAAATCACAAGGTTTATTACAACAGATCAACACCTCCATTCCACTCACCAGATGCTTGTGAAATAGAACCACACAATGCACTAATACCCAGTAAAACAGTGCACTTCCCTTGTCAGCCGACAACAGACCAACCCATCCCATGTACTAACCCCTCCCAGGACCCACCTAACTCTAAACCCCCCTCTGGATTGGTTAGGGAACACTGACACCCCCTCACGCACTTTCGTGGGTCGGTTGGTGAGCGTGCAACTATTGAGTTCTCACCCAATCCGCCCTTCCTTGCTCGCTGGTCCTTCCTCAGCGGTTCAACTCCACAGCCCCGTGCTTGACTGAAGCATGCGAGATCCAGGTTGAAGTTGAAATCCGTCGGGTTGGAGAAGCGAGGCTTTGCTCTCGAGGGGTGGGCAAACATGGCTTCACGTAGGATGCGATAGAACGAAGATCAAGTTTCCAAAACTTTCTTATACTCCTGTAATCTACAATTCTGGCTGGGTTTGGATGGTTTTGTTGCCTCGGGGAACCTTTCCATAGCTTCTTCAGGTCTCATTTCGCGCTGTGTGCTGGGGTCTGAACAAAACCAGCCAATCGATCGATGTCTGAAGGCTTCCCGATTGAGTGTTAAATGGCCCATCAGTCCTGATTGCTGGAGCGTTGTGGAGACAATGCAGGTGTCGGTCTTGTCCTTGCACCCTTCCCTCGGCAACCTGGCTCCACACACAAGAGTCCCTTGGCTTTCCGAAGAGCACCCAACTCGGACGTCACTGGCCGCTGGTAGGCCAGTGTTCAAATTAACATTTGAAGAGACCCAGCTTCTCTCACCTGTTTCTGTGGGAGAGATCAGCCCCCACGTGTTTCTCCCAGCAACAGGTTTCTTCCTAATCCAGACCAGCCATCTTGTGTCACAGTATTTCAAGTCCTTCTCAGGGTGTCTAGCCAACAGGGATATAAACACAACAGTCCAGAGTTGATTTTGTTGACTTACACCCTGGAAAATACAGAGGCAAAGTAGCTAATCAATATTTCACTGTCATTACCTGTGAGTTTACCTTGTACATCCCTTTGTGGCCCTATCCCCATGCTGATTTTTCTTCTTGTGTCTGTAGAATATTATTTCTTACATTCCTTAATAATTTAATTTTGTATCCTTTGTTTTTCTGACTTCAGTCCTAACCTCTTCGAACTCCCTTTTGTCATCCTCTCCATTGTTGTCTATGTACTGAGTGTCTGCCTTTTTCTTCACATTCAATTTTGATCTCGTCCCTTTATCCATCTGAGTGTTTCATTATTTGCTAATGTATTACAGATTCAGAGAATGGGGGGGGGGGGGGGGGGGGGGAAGGAAAGGAGGGAGGGAGGAGGAGTGAAATTGCTCTCGGTGATCGAGCAAAACAGGAGATGATTGGCAGCCAGCTCTGCACCTCGCCCGATTC
This sequence comes from Pristiophorus japonicus, assembly GCF_044704955.1. Classification (NCBI taxonomy): domain Eukaryota; kingdom Metazoa; phylum Chordata; class Chondrichthyes; family Pristiophoridae; genus Pristiophorus; species Pristiophorus japonicus. Next base: position 306,538,920 of record NC_091977.1, read on the forward strand.
TCTTGACTTCCATGACCAATCTCATCCCCATGGCTTCAGCTGCAGTGCAAGCCTGGAGTAAACATATTTGTTTAAAAGGTCCTGTCGTTAAGATATGAAATCAATTGCTTCCCCGGTGATTACATTTCCATCAGCAAGTCTCCAGAGAGGATGCCTTCTGACTTTTCATTGTTTCAAATGCAGAACAGCATCTTTTCAAATTGAAGTATTCTTTCTGAACTGATGAACTAGAATTTGTAAGAACTGCTTCAAAAGTAGTTGGCTATTTAAAAAAACGGCCCCAGGACATCTAAAGCAGCATGTCCATTACATGGAGTGTGCCCTGCAATTCTCTTCTCTAATAAACGGTCAGCATTGTTGTGTATAGAAGAACTCCATGAGGCTGAGTACTGTGAGCTAAACTTAGTGTGACCTTAGTCTTCTTTATTACAACACCAGAGTGCCAATACAACATGGCAGCCAACCTTTTATACTGGCCCTACACATGTGTGCCAGTGACCATTAGGACTCCAACAGCCACACCCTCTGATGGCAAGTATTACATAGTTACATACATAACTTCATTCCTCTCCCCCCTGCCCGCCACCCCCCCCCCCCCCCCCCAAAGTCTTCGGTACAAGTTGAGGCGATCCGGAGCCCTTCGCTCCCTGGTTGATTGTCTAAGTTCAAACCCTGGCGTGGGCGAGTTGGTCGGACCATTGCTGCACTGCACCGCGGCTGGTCTGACCAGACTGTCAGGAACGGTGGGTTCATCCTCGTGATTGACAGTGAGGTCGAGTGCTGGTTGGGTGTGTGTTGGTGGATTGTCGATGGTGATGTCCTCCAAGTCATTCCTGGTCATCAGTAAATCGCAATTTGGTCTGATCTAAATGCTTTCTGCACATTTGGCCATTTAACAGTTTGATTATAAACACCCTATTCCCTTCCTTGGCCGAAACAGTGCTAGCAACCCACTTGGAACCATGACTGTAATTCAGGACAAATATAAGGTAGTTATCAATGTCACGTGAAACAGTCACACGATCATGGTACATGTTCTGCCGGTGTCGCTGGGTTTCCATGTGATCATTAAGATCCGGGTGGGCTTGGGAGAGCCTGGTTTTGAGTGCTCTCTTCATTAACAATTCTGCCGGGAGAACCCCAGTGAGCGAGTGGGGTCGCATCCGGTAACTGAGCAGAATGTGAGACAAGCGGGTCTGCAAGGAGCCGTCCCATCACGCGTTTCATGCTGATTGTTTGGACTGCCCGATCCACTTGACCGTTAGACGCAGGCTTAAACAGAGCAGACCTGACATGCTTGATTGCATTGCGAGTCATAAACTCGTTGAATTCGAGCTGGTGAAACACGGTCCATTGTTGCTGACAAAGACGTTGGGCAAGCCATGGGTGGCAATCATGGCCCGGAGGCTTTCAATGGTGGCTGTGGACGTGCTGGATGACATGATTACGCATTCAATCCATTTGGAATAAGCGTCCACAAGCTCATGGTCTACGGGTCATAGTAATACCCGCTCCCCTGTATGGCTCAGAGACGTGGACCATGTACAGTAGAAACCGAGTTGCTGGAGAAATACCACCAATGATGTCTCCACAAGATCCTACAAATTCCCTGGGAGGACAGACGCACCAACATTAGCTTCCTCGTCCAGGCCAACATCCCCAGCATTGAAGTACTGACCACACTGGATCAGCTCCGCTGGGCAGGCCACATAGTTCGCATGCCAGACACGAGACTCCCGAAGCAAGCGCTCTACTCGGAGCTCGTCCACGGCAAACGAGCCAAAGGTGGGCAGCGGAAACATTACAAGGACACCCTCAAAGCCTCCCTGAACCCCACTGACACCTGGGAGAAATCATGCACAGCAGTGGAAGGAGCGTGCGGCAAACCAGGCTCCCCACCCACTCAACCACTGTGAGGAGGGAGAGGAAGAGGAAGAAGAGGAAGAGGAAGAAGAGGAAGAAGAGGAAGAAGAGGAAGAAGAGGAAGAAGAGGAAGAAGAGGAAGAAGAGGAAGAAGAGGAGGAAGAGGAGGATCTCGATTCGACGTCAAGAAGCACTTCTTTTCCCCAGAGAATAGTAGGCCTTTCATTTCATGTGGTGGATGCAGACTCGCTGAATTCCTTCAAGCGAAAGCTGGAGCGGAGATGACCTCTTACAAACAGTCGGTACTGCAGGGAATTCAAGGCCAGAGTGATCTCCTGGACTAGTTTCAATCAGCTAGATGGGTCGGAGAGGAATTTCCCAAATGGCCTGGTTTTATTTTTAAAAATCTGCTTTTTTTGCCTCTTCTAGATTATATGGTTTCGGGTGGGGTGAAATTTTTATATATTGATACACAAGGTATCGCAATTGTGTGGGACAGGATCGATGGACCAGAGGGTCTTTACCAATCAGTCATTGCTCGTATGTTTATAACTATTCTTAATCTATACTAAGATGTAGAAATTAATGCGAGACAGCAAAACAACTTCCTGAATAACAATGAACTGATCATCTAAAAGGTTATGTTAGAGGTTGCTTTTTGCTCTCTGGCATCATCGAAACCTCTGCCTGTGTTACTAGCTACATTTACAAGTGAAAAGGAAAAGTAAAGAAAAAAAATCCCTTCAAGTGAAATCCCCATTAACTCAGCGTTGTTTGTGGGACAGTGCATCAACTTGCACTACAACACATCTCGGAAAACCACTGAATGTTTCAACACCAGAGCATAATCAGAAAGAACTTTTAATAGTCAGCTGTACAGTCAAAAATCACCGACATTTCTAATGTAAAAATGTTTTCTGTTTAGAGGAATAGCAACCATTTCCCTTTCTAAACAAGGTACTCTCATTTCATTTTGCTTGAAGTTCCAGTTTTTAAATGGCATACAAATGGTAATGTTTTAAACAAAGATTATTTTTCATAATTTACAGCTCACTAGAATGCAATACATTACAGCCATTATTTTTTTGTGGTAATACTTCAAGTAAACACTTTTGTACAATTTACTTGAATCAGAATTTAGATTATACAGATCTTGCAACTGTAAATTGTTTTTTAAAAAAAGGACTCAGCAGACAATGTTACCAAGTACAAAATGAGATTTCCTCATTTATATTCACATAAACATCTTCAGTAAAATTCTCAACAGGAGGAATTTCACTCTTTTAGTGCTTTAGTACTGCCCACGACAGACATATTCATGTTAGCGAAAGATTCCAGCATTTCACAGACATTAGTACACATTCCGCTTCACTTCATCGCAGAGTAATATCTTCACCTCAGGAAACATTATAGAATCGTCCTGAACTCATCAAAGATGAAACTAGGGACGTGCGCTTCCACAACCTAGCAAGGAACGAAATACAATGTTGATCAATTCTTCTTCTCGACTGTGTTGCACCAGTACCAATTTAGCCCACCAGGAGAGTTAAGCAAGGACAATCTGGTAAACAAGTTCTCACACTTTCCTACAGGTCACAATTTGTGCCCTCCCTCAGATTGCTAAAAATTGTGACACATTTTGTGTTACCCACTGGAAATCAAACCGGAAAAAAAGGCAATCTATTTGAGCCAGGTGCATTTCTAGAATTCCACAGCTATAGGTCTATTATCTTAACCCTGTGTAACCTAACCCCTTCCTGATGTATTGCAGAGCAGGCTCAATGGGCCATATGGCCGACTCCTGCTCCTATTTCTTATGTTCTTATGTAAAATTCACAGTAATGAACATTTCTCTACCTTCCTGGATAGTTTTGTGTAATAAACATAATTCTCCAAGAACATCAAGGCAGCCACAGCATCTGCAGGCATTTCAGGGATTTTCTGGCTAAATGTGCAAAAGAAAAACATGCCTGGGTTGAAATTATATAATTGAGTCAAAGAGTTTATATACCATATATTTAAATATCATTGCAATAAAATAGAGAAATGTCAGCTGGAGGCTCAGTTTTGCAAATTCATTTTTTTGGCTTCAGAATTGCAGCGTCCTTAATGAAAATCAGAATTTTAACATTTAACTGTTTTATGAAACTGCTCAGTATAGTGTGCCGGCACTGTGTCTTCCCCCACCCCAAAGACATAAAATGATCCTTACCTGGTAGTGCACTGCTCCACTGTGGAGCGAATAAACTGGCCAATCAAGGCCAGGAAATGCTCCGTGTAACGCGAATGGAACTGCTTCAGCAGAGTGACGAGTCCGACTACCAGAGGTGGCCAATCTATGGGATCTGTGGATTTTTTACATACCATTCCTGCAAACAGAAGGAAATAGAATGGAACAGTCAGATTATCCCAATGCTTTACATGCTGATTATTTGAAACATTGGAGAAATGCTTTTTATTTTATTTTCCTACACAAGTCATGCAAACGGGGCCGGGAGTTTGCAGTGGGTAACTACCAGCGTTCGCCATCATTGCCCCTCAAACTGACTTCAGGATTTAGCACATGCACATCTAAACGCGGAAATCCTGTCAGTCATTCATTCATTCACTGTTCCAACACAGGCTGCGCTCCTCCTCCTCCCACTCTCCACCCCACACCCCACACCCCACAGCCGGCAATCAGTGTAATCAGTGAAACTGATGAAAACTTGAGCTTTTCCGCAGTAATTTCACTGTTAAATACCTCATTAAATGTTAAACCTTGCTGGAATAGGTGTAACTGAGGTTTTAGCAGCACATTGACTGGTAAACAAATGTTCTGGTCCTGAAAAACTAATTTTCACATTTGTGGAGTGTCAAATTTCTCCATTGTGGTAACAATTACAATTAAAAAAAAGCTTTCAAGTTTGTTCATGATATTTCAGCTTCTACCTTATCCCCATGTGACTGTCCCCATCTTTATTTCGCTCCAACATTTTTTTTTAAAAGTCCGAATAAAAGCAGGTTCTCATTTCCTGGTTCCCTGTCTGAGAATTCTGCAATGTGATTGGCTGTTTAGACAGCTTGCTGACATCACAGCGGCATCGCACTGTGGGATCCCCATTAGAGCGTTGAAATCAATTGAATGTTGAAAATGGCAAACTTCTTGCCACAGAGATAGAGATAAAAATTACAGTTCTCTTTGGGCAGCTTTTTTCAGGGCCAACAGCAAGTGCTTTTGTTTTGTTGCTGACCGCAAATTACAAGCGGTGATTTTCTGTAATTTTGTAACACTATTTGCATATACTAGAACCAAGACAATATGTGCTTGATATTTTTTTTATTCACAGTATTCTCTGATTCCTGTTGAAAGCAATACAAAATGCATCACTGCACTAATGTTCTCAATTTTTAAATTAATTTTTGTAGTCTTCAACTTCATTACATATCTCAACTGAAGGGTCAGGCAAACTGATATACCATCAGCTTTCTGACATAATTGCTTTTGATCTGACTGCTAGGAGACATCCAATTTATTGGTCTATTTTCCGAGTAATGTTGCACATGTAGCACTCGTGCAACAGAAATAAAAGTCAAATACCTGTGTACTTGGCTTAATACTGTACTTAATGTCAACTGTGTTTGTCATGGAGATTATAAAAAAAATGTTTACATATATAAATAAATTATATTTTGCTGAAGATAACCTACTGCAGACTCGAGCAGTCAAGACACCAGTACATATGAACATAGGGCCATTTAGCGGTCGGGCCTGTTCCACCACTCAATGGTTGATCTGCAACTTAACTCCATATACAAGGCTTTGCCCCATATCCTTTAATGCCTTTGGTTAACAAAAATCTATCAATCTCAAATTAAAAATTAACTGATCTAGCATCAGTTGCCATTTGCAGAAGAGAGTTCCAAGCGTCTACCAAACTTTGTGTAGAAGTGTTTCCTAATTTCACTCCTGAAAGGTCTGACTAATTTTTAGACTATGCTCCCTGGTCCTACACTGTCCAATCGGCAGAAATAGTTTCTCTCTATCTACCCGATCTGTTCCCCTCAATATCCTTGAAGCTTCGATGAGATCGCCCCTTAATCTGCTAAATTACAGGAAATACAACCCTAATTTGTGTAATCTCGTAATTTAACCCCTGGAGTCCCAGTATCATTCCAGTAAATCTACACTCCACTCCCTCCAAGACCAATATATCCTTTCGAAGGTGTGGTGCCCAGAACTGCTCACAGTATTCCAGGTGTGGTCTAACCAGAGTCTTGTAGATCACTTTTTCAGTCAATTTCACAGCCACACAAGGTTAGAAGTTCATAATGTCAAACGAAGGTAGTTATCCCCCGCCTGAGGCTGCAAATGCCCTCAAAATACAGGGCATCACCCAGGAAATTGTGGTACACAGTGGGGGGGGGGGGGGGGGGCCGGGGAAAGAAGGTACAATATTGAGTTATCTTCCCTTTACCAAACACAGTTGATTTGTGTGCACCAGGAGATAGAAACATAGAAATTAGGTGCAGGAAGCAGGCCATTCAGCCCCTCGAGCCTGCACCGCCATTCAATAAGATCATGGCTGATCATTCAACCTCAGTACCCCTTTCCTGCTTTCTCTCCAGACCCCTTGATCCCATTAGCTGTAAGGGCCATATCGAACGCACTGGCCTCAACAACTTTCTGCAGTAGAGAATTCCAAAGGTTAACTACTCTCGGAGTGAAGAAGTTTCTCCTCATCTCAGTCCTAAATGGCTTATCTCTTATTCTTAGACTGTGACCCCTGGTTCTGGAACTCCCCAGCAATGGGAACATTCTTCCTGCCTCTAACCTATCCAATCCAGTCAGAATTTTATATGCTTCTATGAGATCGCCTCTCATTCTTCTAAACTCCAATGGATACAAGCCCAGTTGATCCAGTCTCTCCTTATATTTCAGTCCTGCCATCCCGGGAATCAATCCAGTGAACCTTCAATAGCAAGAACGTCCTGCATCAGATTAGGAGACCAAAACTGAATACAATATTCCAGGTGTGGCCTCACCAAGGCCCTGTACAACTGCAGTAAGACCTCCCCTGCTCCTATACTCAAATCCTCTTGCTATGAAGGCCAACATGCCATTTGTCTTCTTCACCGCCTGCTGCAACTACATGCCAAACTTCAATGACTGATGTACCATGACACCCAGGTCTCATTGCACCTCCCCTTTTTCTAATCTGTCACCATTCAGATAATATTCTGCCTTCCTGTTTTTGCCACCAAAGTGGATAAACTCGCATTTATCCACATTATACTGCATCTGACATGCATTTGCCCACTCACCTAACCTGTCCAAGTCACCCTGCAGCCTCTTAGCATCCTCCTCACAGCTCACACCGCCACCCAGCTTAGTATCATCTGCAAACTTGGATATATTACATTCAATTCCTTCATCTAAAATCATTGCTGTATATTGTAAATAGCTGGGGTCCCAGCACTGAACCCTGCGGCACCCCACTGGTCACTTCCTGCCATTCTGAAAAGGACCCGTTTATTCTGACTCTGCTTCCTGTCTGCCAACCAGTTCTTGATCCACGTCAATACATTACCCTCAATACCATGTGCTTCAATTTTGCACACTTATCTCATAAATCCATGCTGACTAGGACCGATCCTGTCACTGCTTTCCAAATGCGCTGTTATTTCATCTTTAATAATTGATTCCAACATTTTCCCCACCACCGATGTCAGGCTAACCGGTCTATTATTCCCTGTTTTCTCTCTCCCTCCTTTTTCAAAAAGTGGTGTTACATTAGCTACCCTCCAGTCCATAGGAACTGATCCAGAGTCAATAGAATGTTGCAAAATGATCACCAATGCATCCACTATTTCTAGGGCCACTTCTTTAAGTACTCTGGGATGCAGCCTATCAGGCCCTGGGGATTTATCGGCCTTCAATCCCATCAACTTCCCTAACACAATTTCCTGACTAATGAGGATTTCCTTCAGTTCCTCCTTTTCGCTAGACCCTCGAACCCCTAGTATTTCCGGAAGGTTATTTGAGTCTTCCTTAGTGAAGACAGATCCAAAGTATTTGTTCAATTGGTCTGCCATTTCTTTGTTCCCCATTATAAATTCACCTGATTCTGACTGCAAAGGACCTACGTTGGTCTTCACTAATCTTTTTCTCTTCACACATCTATAGAAGCTTTTGCAGTCAGTTTTTATGTTCCCAGCATGCTTCCTCTCATACTCTATTTCCCCCCTCCTAGTTAAACTCTTGTCCCCCTCTGCTAAATTCTAAATTTCTCCCAGTCCTCAGGTTTGCTGATTTTTCTGGCCAATTTCTATGCCTCTTCCTTGGATTTAACATTATCCCTAATTTCCCTTGTTAGCCACGGTTGAGCTACCTTCCCAGTTTTATTTTTACTCCAGACAGGGATGTACAATTGTTGAAGTTCATCCATGTAATCTATAAATGTCTGCTATTATCTATCCACTGTCAATCCTTTAAATATCATTTTCCAGTCTATCCTTGCCAATTCACGTCTCATACCATTGAAGTTATCTTTCCTTAAGTTCAGGACCCTAGTCTCTGAATTAACACTGTCACTCTCCATCTTAATAAAGAATTCTACCATATTATGGTCGCTCTTCCCCAGGGGTCGTCGCACAACAAGATTGCTAATTAGTCCTCTCTCATTACACAACACCCAGTCTAGGATGGCCAGCTCTCTATTTGGTTCGTCAACATATTGGTCGAAAAAGCTATCCCTAATACACTCCAGGAAATCCTCCTCCACCGCATTGCTACCAGCTTGGTTAGCCCAATCTATATGTAGATTCAAGTCTCCCATGATAACTGCTGTATCTTTATTGCACGTATCCCTAATTTCCTGTTTGATGCCATCCCCAACCTCACGACTACTGTTTGACGGTCTCCCACGAGCGTTTTCTGCCCTTTGGTATTCCGCAGCTCTACCCATACAGATTCCACATCATCCAAGCTAATGTCCTTTCTTACTATTGCGTTAATTCCCTCTTTAACCAGCAACGCTAATCCACCTCCTTTTCCTCTTTGTCTATCCTTCCTGAATGTTGAATACCCCTGAATGTTGAGTTCCCAGCCTTGGTCACCCTGGAGCCACGTCTCCGTAATCCCAATTATAACATAGCAGCTGCTTGCGCAGTTAATTCATCCACCTTATTTCGAATACTCCTTGCATTGAGGCACAGAGTCTTCAGGCTTGTCTTTTTAGCACTCTTTGTCCCTTTAGAATTTTGCTGTAATGTGGCCCTTTTTGATTTTTGCCTCGAGTTTCTCTGCCCTCCACTTTTAATTTTCTCCTTTCTATCTTTTGCTTCTGCCCCCATTTTATTTCCCTCTGTCTCCCTGCATAGGTTCCCATCCCCGTGCCATATTAGTTTAACCCCTCCACAACAGCACTAGCAAACACTCCCCCGAGGACATTGGTTCCAGTCCTGCCCAAGTGGAGACCGTCCGGTTTGTACTGGTCCCACCTCCCCCCGAACCGGTTCCAATATGCCAGGAAATTGAATTCCTCCCTCTTGCACCACTCCTCAGGCCACGTATTCATCCGAGCTATCCTGCAATTCCTACTCTGACTAGCACGTGGCACTGGTAGCAATCCTGAGATTACTATCTTTGAGCTCCTACTTTTTAATTTAACTCCTAGCTCTCTAAATTCAGCTTGTAGGACCTCATCCCGCTTTTTACTTCTATCGTTGGTACCTATATGCACCACGACAACTGGCTGTTCACCCTCCCCCTCCAGAATGCCCTGCAGCCGCTCCGAGACATCCTTGACCCTTGCACCAGGGAGGCAACATACCATCCTGGAGTCTCGGTTGTGACTGCAGAAACGCCTATCTATCCCCCTTACAACAGAATCCCCCAACATTATAGCTCTCCCACACTTTTTCCTGCCCTCCTGTGCAGCAGAGCCACCCCTGGTGCCATGAACTTGGCTGCTGCTGCCTTCCCCTGGTGAGTCATCTCCCCCAACAATATCCAAAGCGGTATATCTGTTTTGGAGGGAGATGACCGTAGGGGACTCCTGCACTGCCTTCCTACTCCTGCTCTGCCTGGTGGTCAACCATCCCCTATCTGCCTTTGTAACCTTTACCTGCAGTGTGACCAACTCACTAATAGAGTCTTACTAGGAATAGTAACAAAAAGAATTCTGCTACCTACATGATAAAGATTAATCTAATCCCACATTCAGTGTTCATCCACACAAGAAGAAGCAGTGACAAGCAAAAAAGAACTCGACAGTGACAATTTCTTGTCATTTGAATGCAGCTGTATTTGATGGTTAATTTCACTAGTTCCACACCAGGATGCGGTGACATCAGTAACGTCATTAAAATGTGTAGCTCAAAGTGGAACAACTTTTAAGCTTCCATAGTCGAAAATAATGTTGATCAAACCACACAGAAGAAAAAAAAAAGCATTGTGATCCAAATAGGAGCAGGACAAGTTGCTCCAATTCTTTTGTTGCTCAGACCATGACAACTACAAGGATTCATGTGGGGACTACAAAATGTTAGCTCCATAGTCCCAAATCAATGTTAGCATCCTGGCCATGCAGAACAATGACTCAATAATGTGACAGAGCCAGCAAATAGTTGCAATAGGAGGCACAAAGGAGGCAGTGTTTTTCTCTGTAACTGGAAGCAAATATATGAACCATTCATCACTGCACAAGTTCCAATTGTGAGCCTCCACCTTCATGATAGTTGCGGCATTAAATTGTGATATGGATTTTTAAAAATCTAATTTGATGAACTGCTTTTTAATATTACTTTTCAACTAATTTCTATACTTCAGGAGTTAGATTATCATGTAGTTGGCAAAACCTGCGGGAAATAAAATGTACAGACTAAATATTTGGGACTAGATTGACACACTCCGAGGAAATTCTTGACTCCACAGGTGCGTGTGTGTCTATTTCTTGAATATTATGTTGACGTTGAATCTTTGCCCCATTCTGTTTTCCTAATTTTATAGTCTCTGTGGACTGTGCAACTATTGTGGTAGAATTGTTCCCAGGTTTCTGGATCCAGAAGTTAGGAGATGTGGAAGAGGTACCCCCCCCAAATGTTGACTTTTGCCTGCAATTTTACTCTCCCCGTGGGAATCTGATTTTCACTTTGTGCTTTTTCACAGTAAGTAATTGGGATTCGAAACTCTGGGATGGAGGATCTAACTTGTATTCTACCACTTTTTGCTTGAAAGAGGATTATTAAAGAGCATGGGCAGCAAGCAGGAGAGTGAGATTAGATTGGCTTATCTGGGATTAAGCAGACTTAATGGACCAAATTGCCTGTTTCATTGCGGTGACATTCTGATTCTATGAAATTGGCCACAAGTTCAAATGCCAGCCCCATCTGTCCCCACGGAGAGCTGAGAATTCTCACGCGAGCCACTAGATGGAGCACTGCACATTATCGGGGGGGGGGGGGGGGGGGGGGGAGGAAACTAAAACTGACTCACCGGCCTCGCCCTGAAAAATATACAGCAGCATCAGATCAATCATCTCAAAACTGAGTCACCCACCCATCTGAATGAGACAGCAGCAGAGGATAATTAAAAGGAGTAAATTAGAGAGGGGAGAAATGACTGGCAATTAAAATCAGTAATCAAATGCAACAAGTTCTGGTTTCCAAACACAGACACTAAATCCATTTTGTGCATTTTACACTGCATGCAGTAATTTCACAGAGCGCATTACCTTGGTTCTTAATGTATTGCACTTTTGGCAACTGAGAAATCAGAAACAGGAAGTTCACCACTGGAAAATATGGCAACCTCTTTGTGGTAATGTAAATCTAGAAATAAAAGAAAGCCAGTAAAAATACAACTCATTTTAACAAGAGCAAGAGAGAGAGTGAGTCAAGTCTTGTGTGACAACTTATACCACAAGGGTATGATAAATCTAGCTGTAATGGTACAGGACCAGCAAGCCAGAACTTGAGAGTTCAAATCCCACTGTGGGAAACTGTGTTGGTATCAGAAAATGTTGTAAAAATCCAACTGGTTCACTAATGCTCTTTCGTGAAGCAACCCATCACCACTTCCCAGTTTGGTCGACAAGTGATTCCAATCCTATATCGCGTGCTTCAGGGCAACTACGGATGGGCCTCATTGGTGTCATGCACATTCCCAAGAAATTAAAAAGAAAAAATGATTCATACTTTGTTTAATTATTCCACATACTAATGCAGAGCTGAATGTATTATTTTGTACTTATTTCACTCTCTAAGGTGGGATGATAGAGTATGTTCTTGCTCTGCTGACTACAAGGCTGCTACTTTGGAGTAGTCCGAGACCACAGCACAAAATTGCCCCTAATTTGACAAAAAAAGCCCTAAATTGACGACTTCAGGAAAAGAGGCCGTAAGGACGACTGAAGTGGTAAATGGATATGTTATATAGACAAGAGTAGGGGTGTTCTTGGGACCGAGCAAAGGAAGATTTATTCTGCATCTAACCTGTGCTGTACTTGATCTCATCTTGCTTGATGCAGACAATGGCCACAAAAAGTAAAAAGTATTTAATTGCTCAATTTCAACACCCCTTATCTTGACAAGCACAAAGTAAAATATTTTGCAAACTCCCTCTAATATGCCTCTGTGTTTAAAGGAGAATTATATCATGAATTTTGTTAGAAGACTTGCATCACTTACAGACTTAATTTTGAGCCTGGATGCAACATGATATATATGAATTTACACTTTCAACATACTCCCATCTTCAGTGCTGTTTGGACCACCGTGTAAGAACTGATCAACCTGCGTTGGTGGGTAAATGTGCTGTGGTACTGAACCATACCGACATGAGAAGATCCCAGGTTTGAAACCCCGGTCTGTACCGAGTTACCCAACCTCAGCTGGGCAATAGTTGAGATTCACAACTGGCTTCTAAATTCTCAAGCCAGGGAAGGAGAAAAGGAGTAGGTAAGGACTCATGTTCACCATCAGCAAACCCTGGAGAGTGAACGAGTATGAGTGTGTGTACATATATCTCAGCTAAAATGCCCCACACTTTAACAGTTTGCTAGCATTCACTGTCCAGGATTACTCAAAGAATGGCTACTTGGATGCTTCCACCAGTGTACCAGGACTCTAGCATGAGTTACCAGGAGGAGGGTGTCAATGAGGAAGGGGGAAAAAAACACAGGGAAAGGAAATTGGCACAGATGAAAACACTGCACTGCAATAAACTACACACAGTAAAACCAATTGCCAGCAACATGTGAGAAAGCATTTAACACAAATGATCAAAACTTCATGCAATCAAACCAGAATGGCTAACATTTCGGAGAAGTTTGAAAACAGGTACACAATGAATGAGCCTACCCCAGAAACACAAGTACAGTGCAGTGCACTACTGATACTGGCAAAACTAGAAGGGCTAGGATCTGTACTCTTGAAGCCCGATTATAGTTGATATTCGAATGTTCTATCATGCAACTTAGATTGAACATTGCATAAATTATTCACTGACTCAAAAAAGTATTCCTCCTCGCAAACTTACCTTACTAAGAGGGTTGTGAATCCCAGCAGCCTCCATGTAAGCTGTGATTTCATACAGCAGTGTGTTATCGTCTTTAGGGTAAGGTAATGTTGGGTCCTGGTAGTGTGCTTCAACATCAGCTAACAGTGCTCTATACAAAAAACACAACCTGCATGTTACAGAAAGATTCCAAAAATGTATAATTTCCATTGAAAATACATTTATCTTTTTCTTTCATATACACTGTTAAATTAAACCCCCTTATATATCTGTTCAGATGGATGTAAACCATCCTATGGCACGATTCAAACAGGAGCAGGGAATTCTCCCGGTGACCTGGCCAACATTCATCCCTCAAACTAATCACCAAAATGGATTAATTCGTCAAATATCTCATTACGGTTTATGGGACCTTGCCGTGAGCGAATTGGTTTATTTGCTTAGAAAACAACAGTAAATACACTTCAAAAGAAATTAATTGGCTTTGAAGTGCCTGCTCCAGATTAGCTACCGAAACAAATAATTCCAGAACTCGAAGATAATTGAAAATGAATATCCAAGCATTGATCTTAAAGCCAAGAAATAACTCAACTGGTAAGTACCATTCAGCTGTGGGACTGACCAGTAGAGCTACTTTCCTTTTAATCAGCATGATAGCCATTGAATACTTCGTGCACTATTGGCAAATGGAAGTTGTACATGAGGGACTGTGAAGTTCTGTGCTCCTATAAGGATTCACATAATCATAGAATGGTTACAGCATGGAAGGCGGCCATTCAGCCCATCGAGTCCATGCCGGCTCTCTGCAAGAGCACTTCAGTTAACCCCACTCCACTGCCCTTTCATAGAAACATAGAAAAATAGGTGCGGGGTAGGCCATTCAGCCCTTCGAACCTGCACCACCATTCAATGAGATCATGGCTGATCATTCACCTCAGTGCCCCTTTCATGCTTTCTCTCCATACCCCTTGATCCCTTTAGCCGCAAGGGCCATATCCAACTCCCTCTTGAATATATCTAACGAACTGGCATCAACAACTCTCTGGTAGAGAATTCCACAGGTTCACAATTCTGAGTGAAGAAGTTTCTCTTCATATCAGTCCTAAAATGGCTTACCCCTTATCCTTAGCCTGGTTCTTGACTCCCCCCAACATCGGGAACATTCTTCCTGCATCTAACCTGTCTAGTACCATCAGAATTTTATATGTTTCTATGAGATCCCCTCTCATTCTTCTAAACTCCAGTGAATACAGGCCCAGTCGATCCAGTCTCTCCTCATATGTCAGTCCTGCTATCCCAGGAATCAGTCTGGTGAACCTTTGCTGCCCTCCCTCAATAGAAAGAACGTCCTTCCTCAGATTAGGAGACCAAAACTGAACACAATATTCCAGGTGAGGCCTCACCAAGGCCCTGTACAACTGCAGTAAGACCTCCCTGTTCCTCTCCTCAAATCCCCTAGCTATGAAGGCCAACATGCCATTTGCCTTCATCACCGCCTGCTGCAACTGCATGCCAACCTTCAATGATTGATGCAACATGACACCCAGGTCTCGTTACACCTCCCCTTTTCCTAATCTGCCGCCATTCAGATAATATTCTGCCTTCGTGTTTTTGCCACCAAAGTGGATAACCTCATATTTATCCACATATACTGCATCTACCATGCATTTGCCCACTCACCTAACCTGTCCAAGTCACCCTGCAGCCTCCTCACAGTTCACACCGCCACCCAGCTTAGTGTCATCGGCAAACTTGGAGATATTACTCTCAATTCCTTCATCTAAATCAGTGATGTATATTGTAAATAGCTGTGGTCCCAGCACTGAGCCCTGCGGCACTCTACTAGTCACTGCCTGCCATTCTGAAAAGGACCCATTTATCCAAACTCTCTGCTTCCTGTCTGCCAACCAGTTCTCTATCCACGTAAATACATTACCCCCAATATCATGTGCTTTAATTTTGCACACCAATCTCTTGTGTGGGACCTTGTCAAAAGCCTTTTGAAAGTTTAAATACACCACATCCACTGGTTCTCCCTTGTCCACTCTACTAGTTACATCCTCAAAAAATTCTAGAAGATTTGTCAAGCATGATTTCCCTTTCATAAATCCATGCTGACTTGGACCAATCCTGTCACTGCTTTCCAAATGCGCTGCTATTTCATCTTTAATAATTGATTCCAACATTTTCCCCACTACTGATGTCAGGCTAACCGGTCTTTAGTTCCCTGTTTTCTCTCTACCTCCTTTTTTTTTTAAAAAAGTGGTGTTACATTAGCTACCCTCCGTCCATAGGAACTGATCCAGAGTCGATAGACTGTTGGAAAATGATCATCAATGCATCCACTATTTCTAGGGACACTTCCTTAAGTACTCTGGGATGCAGACTATCAGGCCCTGGGGATTTATTGGCCTTCAATCCCATCAATTTCCCGATAAGGATTACCTTCAGTTCCTCCTTCGCGCTAGACCCTCGATCCCCTAGTATTTCCGGAAGGTTATTTGTGTCTTCCTTCGTGAAGACAGAACCAAATTATGTGTTCAATTGGTCTGCCATTTCTTTGTTCCCCATTATAAATTCACCTGATTTTGACTGCAAGGGACCTACGTTTGTCTTCACTAATCTTTTTCTCTTCACATATCTATAGATGCTTTTGCAGTCAGTTTTTATGTTCCCAGCAAGCTTCCTCTCGTACTCTATTTTCCCCCTCCGAATTCATCCCTTTGTCCTCCTCTGCTGAATTCTAAATTTCTCCCAGTCCTCAGGTTTGCTGCTTTTTCTGGCCAATTTATATGCCTCTTCCTTGACTTTAACACTATCCTTAATTTCCCTTGTTAGCCACGGTTGAGCCATCTTCCCCATTTTATTTTTACCCCAGGCAGGGATGTACAATTGTTGAAGTTCATCCATGTGCTCTTTAAATGTCTGCCATTGCCTATCCACCGTCAACTCTAAGTATCATTCCCCAGTCTATTCTAGCCAATTCACGTCTCATACCATCGGAGTTACCTTTCCTTAAGATCAGGACCCTAGTCTCTGAATTAACTATGTCACTCTCCATCTTAATAAAGAATTCTACCATATTATGGTCACTCTTCCCCAAGGGGCCTCGCACAACAAGATTGCTATTTAGTCATTTCTCGTTACACATCACCCAGTCTAGGATGGCCAGCCCTCTAGTTGGCTCCTCGACATATTGGTCTAGAAAACCATCCCTAATACACTCCAGGAAATCCTCCTCCACCGTACTACCACCAGTTTGGTTAGCCCAATCGATATGCAGATTAAAGTCGCCCATGATAACTGCTGTACCTTTCTTCCACGCATCCCCAATTTCTTGTTTGATGCTTTCCCCGTAACCCTGCAAATCTTTTTCTTTCAGGTAGTTATTCAACTCCCTTTTGAAAGCAGTGATCGAGTCTGCCTCCCTTTCAGACAGTGCATTCCAGATCCTAACCACTTGCTGCATAAAAAAAAAATTCTTATTCCTTTTTTAGTATCCAGATTGAAAAATATTCTTACTGGTTGAGATTTTCCAGTGCAGCTGCAAGGTGCTTCGAGTCAAACTTGCACGAGTAGCTCAGTTCATTGGCAATCTGCTGTCTTAATATCTGCATCTGCCCCACCTACACAAAAAAATAAGACAATAAAGAGGAATCCCATAAATTAATAGATTAAGGCAGCATTTAGCTACTAGATATGTATTCATAAACTGCAAAGCAAGTTTAACTGAATAGGAAATATAACATAGTTTTAAAATTCTTCCAACCTAGTAATAATCAGGCATTTCCATTATTTTCAATTGCATTTCCACAGTTTCAATTCACTGTTGGCAAACAAATTAATCAATCATTGTGTGTGTAAACCAGACTATAAAGTATTTTACAGTATTATAAGCAGCTCATACAGTATAAAAACTAAGTTAAATGTTCAAAATTGCAGAAAAGTACTTAGAACAAACAAATCTTGTTTCTATGACTCATCAGCCTGCACCCACACACTGCACAGCAAGACATCAGGCTGGATTTCTTGCTGCAGTGGTACACCGTGGATTGACATCTGTGATTGAGGTCACTGGTATGACCCAGTGGCATAAAAGTTCAGTGCTGTCATTGTAACAGCTAGTGACAACGCACTGCTGCTTATTGAAATAGACTGCAAGTCTGCGGCCTACATCTGGTATAGCACCCCCAATAGCCTCATGGGGTGAAGTAAGAGCATTCTAATGCATTGCCATGTGAAAACAAAATTAAGATAGGGTTGATAGACCTTGCAGGTCCTATCGGGTGGGTACAATAATAACTAGTCCCGTCATTGACCCGAAATGTTAACTGTTTCTCTCTCCACTAATGCTGCCTGACCTGCTGAGTATTTCCAGAATTTTCTGCTTTTATTTCAGATTTCCAGCATCCGCAGTATTTTGCTTTTGCTTCAAAAGTACTTAATTGACTGCAAAGTGCTTTGGGACATCCAGAGGTCATAAAAGACACAATGTGTTGGGAACCAGCATTTTGTGTGATGACTCGCTCAACGTTCCTCCAAATTAGCCTCATCCTTATCCGTCCTGCTCACCTCCATAAATATAGGCAAAAAAGGATTGCAAAATTTTACTTTTTATTCAACACACTGCAAATGGCAGGAGACCTCTTCTATGACACTCCCAAGTACAAGGTGCCCATCCTCTCAGCTGCAGATGTAGAGTGTAGGAAAACTCAAAAATGAGGAAAGCAATAAAACCTCAAAAAGAGAGTTTCTCGTTCTCTCTCAAGGGGTGTAAGGCAAACTGAGTCATCAGTAGTAATGAATGAATTAACAAATTAATAAAAATGCACTACTCTGCGCTATTTTATCTTTCTTCCAAGGGACTGCTCTCAAAAAAAGATAATCTAGGCGATACTTTGATGTTTACTAAAAACACCACGGTCTCCTGAGTCAGAATCCTTCCGGTCAGAGAGAATTGCCAAATGACCTGCTCCCAGTTCTCTGCCCAAGCCTTTCTAGATGACTGAAGAAATATACAAACCAGTACCTGGACAATTTGGCTGCCATTTTTATCTGCCCCCTGGTCGGAAGTGTTTGGCCTACATTTGCTTTGTCCAAGACGGAATAAGGAGGACACCTTGTAGAGATCATTAACTCTCAGTATGTCAAAACACATTGCTGCTCCGACTCTCTGTATGCCCAACTAAACGAGTTCACATTTTTCGAAAAATAACAACTTGTATTTTTATAGCACCTTTAACGTTGTAAAACATCCCAAAGTGCTTCACGGGAGTATTACAAGTCCAAAATTTGACACCAGACCAGAGAGAAATTAGGGCAGATGAGAGGTAGGTTTTAGGGAGCGTTTTAAAGGAGGAGAGTGAGGCAGAAAGGTTTAGACAGGGAATTCCAGAGCTTAGGGCCTTGCAACAGAAGGCACGGCCGCCAATGGTTGAGGCACTATATAAATACAAGTTGTTGTTGTAATAATGTTGTTCAAACATTTGTTTACTGTGAAGCAAAAGTCCAGAAAATACGAAAAAAAAGAAAACCCAAAATTATAATGCATATCTACAAAGCGATTACCTTTAGAATGGAGTCCTGATAAGATGACCAGATCTTCTGGGTTTTTGCCACAGCAGCAGAATACACTTTGCTGGAATTCGCTAAAGTTGATGGAATGAAAAGTAATCTACAGTAAGGCATCCACAAATGAAGGTTTTTATGTTACTTTTTTCAAAAGTCCTCTACATTTCTTGCACAGCTTTCCCACTAGACAGAATCAGCACTACCCCTCTCCTCTATGAAGCTGCAAGCAACTTGACTCGCTGACTCTTCACTGAAGACCACCGATGACTACTGCAAGTAGCTAGCAAGGGAGCAGAATTTATGGGGACCACTTGTCAGTTTGGAATCATTTACTCCAACAGTGTTTTTGCAAAACGTCCAGCAAAGCACCAGAAAATGCAACGGAAATAAATGCAAAGTAGGCTTACAGTTCATGCCATCTGCCAACGCCCTTTACTCAAGTTCAACATAAAAGGCAGTTTCCATAAACAGCCCCACACTTTGTGATACAAGTCACATGCAATTAATGGGATGTAGTACATCTACCTGTAATAATTTACCCCTTTTGCTGCAGGATTATACCAGATATAGTGTAGTCATTAACTAGATGGCATAATTTAAAATCACCATCAAAACAACAAAGGAAGGGATTGGAGAAATTGTTGTACACAATAGGGTTATGATGATATGGAATGCCAGACCAGAAACAGTGTTGGAAGTAGATTCCATAATAGCTTTTAAAAGGAAAATGGATAAATATTGGAAAGATAAAAATTTAAACAGGCAAGAAGAAAGGGAAGAGTAAGACTAAGCTAACAGCTCTTTCAGGTTCAATGGGCTAAAGGGTCTCTTTCCATGATCCTGGCTTTTTTCAGTACATAGATTTTATAGCACAGAAACAGGCCATTCAGTCTATACCAGTATTTATGTTCCACATAAGCCTCCTCCCACCTTGTCATCCTACCAGCATATCCTTCTATTCCTTTATGTACATATCTAGTTTCCCCTTGGAATGCATCAATGTTATTCGCCTCAACCACTCCATGTGTTACCAAGTTCCACATTCTCACCGCCCCCCCTCTCCACCCCCCAAAAAAAGTGGAAATTTCTTCTCCACATCCACCCTATAATTTTAAAGACCTCAATCAGGTCAACTCAATCATCACTTTTCTAATGAAAAGAGCACCAGCCTGTTCAGTATTTAAACATTTCATTAAACCGTTTTTATGACTCCAATGCAAAAAGTCATTCTCAGATTCAGAATCCTTTCAAATTCTTTTAATGGCGTTTTACGCAAGTTCACACCTTTACATTCACTGAATCGTCTTTCTTTCGGTGATATGATACAGCTGCTCTAAATGAACTCAAGAAATGGCCAACATGCCGATATATCAAAGCCTAAGGGGTCCCTGGATACGGAACTGTGAATGAAGAAAATTCAAAGACACAATGATGTGTCAGGATTATACGTCCACTCACCTGTACACACGTTTCTCTGAACACCGTCAGCGCCGGGGAAAAAAACGCAAGTTTCCGGTAAAAGAAAACTGACTGTCGCACCGGCGCTACCCAAATCCATCTTGGGGGGGGGGGGGGGGCGGTGCTAACAGTGTGCACTTAAAATGCGCTGCGCATGCGCTAAAAAAAAAATCACGCATGTGTATTGCGCAAGTGCAGTATAAAAAGGAGGCCCTTCAGCCGGGGATAGCAGCGGGACAAGTCGGCTGAGTAGAAGAATTGGAAAAGACTGCCCGGGGTGTTTTTTGAAGGATGCCTCCTGTTGATGTGCTGATTTTGGCTGCTGTTTGCAACAAGAAAGCTTCTTGTTGGAGTATCGCACTTTTGGAGTAGCTTTGGAAATTTTTAGCCACTTGGAACTTCAATGGAAAAGGCAAGTGGTGAACATTTCTGTTTAATTTGCCTGCCTGCGTTCTCTCAACGAAGGAGGAGCATTAAATGTAAGTTTTCTTTCAGCTGAATTATTTTCAAAGTGCATTAAGTTGATAGAAAATAGCCAGTGAGGCCCTTCGGCCAGGGACAGCAGCAGGCCAGTGATGATTTCTTTAAGTGCAGGTAAGGCTTTTTCCAATGATGTTGCATATGTCTGTGTGCAGTTTCAAGAAAAAGTGTTATTGGGGAAAATGACTTTATGGCTAGAAAGGTCGCGTAAACTGCTGTTTAACGTACACCAGCATGTATGACGCCCAAACATTCTGGCACTGGTAGTCGGCGCCGGCGACCCAACACTGGGGAAACTTTTAACTGACCTTCAACGCCAGGGGAAGAGGGGAGAAAAAAAAAATCCGCTGGGCAAAATAGGGGCCCTTATAAGCAAATGTCTGCACCTCTTCCAGGCCTAGAATATCAAATGAATACTTGGTTGAGACATAATCAGATTAATTTTAGGAACAGTTCCATTCACAAGTATTGATTGCAAATCAAAGCACATTTATACTCTGCAAACTGCCCCCTCCCGGGTCAGCGTAACAGTTTGGGACGAATAGATGACACAGCTACCATTTTAACACAAAATTATTCAAATGTTAAAGTTATAAATCGACAAATTAAAACAATTTTTTGTTCATGGGAGATCAGCGTCGCTGACAAGGCCAGTATTTATTGCCCATCCCCCAACTGCTCTCGAAAAGGTTTGGTAAGCCACCTTCTTGAACCGCTGCAGTCCGTGTGGTGAAGGTACTCCCACAGTACTGATGGGGAGGGAGTTCCACAATCTTGACCCACCGACGATGAAGGAACAATATATTTCCAAGTCAGAATGGTGTGTGACTTGAAGGGGAACGCGGACATGGTGATGTTCCCATGCGCCTGCTGCCCTTGTCCTTCTAGGTGGTAGAGACGCGGGTTTGGGAGGTGCTGTCGAAGAAGCCTTGGCCAGTTGCTGCAGTGTATCCTGTAGATGGTACACACTGCAGCCACGGTATGCCAGTGGTGGAGTGAGTGAATGTTTAAGGTGGTGGATGGGGTGCTAATAAAGCGTGCTGCTTTGTCCTGGATAGTGTCGAGATTCGTGAGTGTTGTTGGAGCTGTACTCATCCAGGCAAGTGGATAGTATTCCATCACATTCCCGACTTATGCCTTGTAGATAGTGGAAAGGCTTTGGGGGTCAGGTGGAGACACACTCGCCGCACAATACCCAGCCTCTGACCTCATGTTTCCACAGTATTTATGTGGCTGGTCCAGTTAAGTTTCTGGTCAATGGTTATCCCCAGAATGTTGATGGTGGGGGATTCGGCGATGGTAATGCTGTTGAATGTCAAGGGGCGGTGGTTCGACTCTCACTTGTTGGAGGTAGTCATTGCCTGGCACTTGCCACTGGTCAGCCCAAGCCTGAATGCCATCCAGGTCTTGCTGCATGCGGGCAAGGACTGCGCCATCATCTGAGGAGTTGTGAGTCGTACTGAACATTGTACAGTCATCAGGGAACATCCCCACTTCTAACCTTATGATGGAGGGAATGTCATTGATGAAGCAGCTGATGATGGTTGGGCCTAGGACACTGCCTTGAAGAACTCCTGTAGCGGATATGATTGACCTCCAATCACAACAACCATCTTCCTTTGTGCTAGGTATGAGCCTGGCTACTGGAGAGTTTTCCCCGATACCCACTGACCAGTTTTTCTCAGGCTCCTTGATGCCACTCGGTCAAATGCTGTCTTGATGTCAAGGGAGGTCACTCTCACCTCACCTCTGGATTTCAGCTCTTTTGTCCATGTTTGGACCAAGGCTGTAATGAGGTCTGGAGCCGAGGGGTCCTGGCAGAACCCAAACTGGTCATTGGTGAGTAGGTGCCACTTGATAGCACTGTTGACGACAACTTCCATCACTTTGCTGATGGAGAATAGACTAATGGGCCAGTAATTGGATGGATTGGATTTGTCCTGCTTTATGTGGACAGGACATACCTGAGCAGTTTTACCACATTGTCAGATAGATGCCAGTGTTGTAGCTGTCCTGGAACAGCTTGGCTAGTGGCACGGCTAGCTCTGGAGCACAAGTCTTCAGCACGACAGCCGGGATGTTGTCAGGGCCCACTGCCTTTGCTGTATCCAGTGCGCTCAGCCGTTTGATATCACATGGAGTGAATCGAATTGGCTGAAGACTGGCTTCTGTGATGGTGGGTACCTCAGGAGGGGGCCAATATGGATCATCTACTCAGCACTTCTGGCTGAAGATGGTTGCAAACGATTCAGCCATATCTTTTGAACTCAGGTGCTGGGCTCCACCATCATTGAGGATGGGGATATTCATGGAGTCTCCTCCTCCCATTAGTTGTTTAATTGTCCACCACCATTCATGACTGGATGTGGCAGGACTGCAGAGCTTTGACCTGATCTGTTGATTGTGGGATCGCTTAGCCCCATCTATAGCATGCCGATTCCACTTTTTAGCATGCATGTAGTCCTGTGTTGCAGTTTCCCCAGATTGGCATCTCATTTTTAGGTATGCCTGCTGCTGTTCCTGGCATGCTCTTCTACACTCTTCATTGAACCAGGGTTGGTCCCCTGGCTTGATGGTAATGGTAGAGTGAGGGATGTGCCGGGCTATGAAGTTACAGATTGAGGTGGAATACAATTCTGCTGCTGCTGATGGCCCAGTGTCTCATGGATGCCCAGTTTTGAGCTACTAGATCTGTTCTGAATCTATCCCCTTTAGCACAGTGGTAGTGCCACACAACAGGATGGAAGGTGTCCTCAGTGTGAAGACGGAACTTCATCTGCACAATAACTGTGCATGGACAAATGCATCTGTGAAAGGTCGATTGGTGAGGACGAGGTCAAGTCGGTTTTTCCCTTGTGTTGGTTCTCTCACCACTTGTCGCAGGCCCAGACCCGTAGCTATGTCCTTCAGAACTCGGCCAGGTTGGTCAATAGTGGTGCTACCGAACCACTCTTGGTGATGGACATTGAAGTCCCCCACCCAGAGTACATTCTGTGCTCTTTCTACTCTCAGTTTTTCTTCCAAGTGGTGTTCAACATGGAGGAGTACTGATTCATCAGCTGCGGGAGGGCGGTAGGTGGTAATCAGCAGGAGGTTTCCTTGCGCATGCTTGACCTGAAGCCATGAGACTTCATGGGGTCCTGAGTCAATGTTGAGGACTCCCAGGGCCCCTCCTTCCCAAATGTATACCACTGTGCCGCCACCCCTGGTGGGTCTGTCCTGCTACTGGGACAGGACATATCCAGGAATGGTAATGGAGGAGTTTGGGACATTGGCTGAAAGGTATGATTTAGAGTATGACTATGTCAGGCAGTTGCTTGACTAGTTTGTGGGACAGCTCTCCCAATTTTGGCACAAGTCCCCAGATGTTGGCGAGAAGGACTTTGCAGTGTCGACTAGGCTGGGTGTGCCGTTGTCGTGCCCATAGCAGGTGCTGAGGTAGATGCCAGATGGTCCTTCCAGTTTTATTTTTCTTATTGTTTTTCATAGTCTTTTTTTTTTTAACAACGGAGTGGCTTGCTAGACCATTTCAGAGGGCAGTTAAGAGTTAACCACATTGCTGTAGGTCTGGAGTCACATATAGGCCAGATCAGGCAAGGACAGCAGATTTCCTTCCCTAAAAGGACATTAATGAACCAGATGGGATTTTACGACAATCCAATAGTTTCATGGTCACCATTACTGATACTAGCTTTTTATTCCACAATGTTATAATTTTCAGCAGGATGAAGCTCAGCTTCAGTGACAAGCAATGTGAACTCACGAACTTCAGGTCACGTTGAGAGAGATATACATCACACTGGGATAATGCAGTCAGTTTAGTTATTTTTCTCCTTACTTTTGCCCTTTCTTGGTTGAAGGGGCGACTTAATTAAACATCTGCCATGATCTCAGAAACTGACCCCTTGAGGTGGTGTGCTTGAGAGAAATGGGAATTTTCCAGCCGTACCTTCAACAGTCTGGCAGAGGTGCGGAAAGTGCCACTCAGAGGAAGGGAAGTCCGTGTATGAACCCAATGCTCTCATTTATGTAGGCTTTTCTTTATTTCAGAAGGAAAACATGTGGCTATTAGGACACAGTAAGGGAAATAACTAAACTCTGAATCAACAGGATTTTGGGCTTCCACAAGAATCTGAAATGCTAGTATTTGTAGAATTACAGAAAATGAATGAAATTCAAATTCTGGTTTGTTGCCAAGTGACATAATAATAGAAATTAAATCATTTAAAAAAAAATCTTCACACACTCCTCCGTCCTGGGAATTAACAAATTTTCTTCAACAATTTTTTCTATATGCTTTCCAAATTATTTTTCCATTCATAGAACGTACACTTACAATAAGGTGATAATTAACCAAGTACATATGACATTGTAAACTCAGCTGGAAGAGATAATGCCAGAAGCTGCCATATAATACGCTCTCTGAACTCCTTTTCTAAATGACTTACCTACAATTCCTTTTACTGGATTTACATGATTCTGAAAGGGTTTAATCGTGTCCATCACAGCCTTGTCCCTCAGCACATTTCTATGAAGCATATCGAGGAAAATCTATAAAACAAAATTATTTACCAAGACCAGCACCAATAATCTTGCAATACTGTATTTTGCCTACATAGTTTAAAATGTTGCTAAATAGTACTAAGTGACGAACAAGGGCATTCCATGTTCAATAATTGAAACATTTTACAAGCAGTAATTTTGTTCAAAAGTTGTCTCGCACGAAACCATTGGCTTTCGCTCCTTTTCATTTAAAGACTAAATGGAAAGATTTCATCTGTTCACTATTTGTACCAAAATCATAAACATGAGTATAGAGAATCCATTTACAATTTTGCAACAAATAGCAAACAAACAGAGGAAATCTTCCCCCAAAGTCTTGCCTTCAGGAATCATTAGTATTGATATTGCTTTCCCAATCTATGAACACATGAAGAAAGACAGGAAAAGACCATTTAGCCCGAACTATCCATAGTGCAGCATACTTTCACTACCCTGTTGTACAATCTGCTGGGAGAGGCCAAAAAAGCCAAGGTAGGCCAATTTATGGGGGGGGGGTGTGGGGGAGGGAAATACGTGGAAATTCCTCTCCGACTCCCAAAGGCAATAAAGCAAAGCTCCACAAGACTGCAGTATCTTGATATCTAACTCAAGTCTATAGGCCTGATGTTAACTCTCAGCAAAAATCGGGTGAGCAGAAGCAAAGCCAAGTGGCAAACCACCTCCAACCTCGGCAGTACGAGGCCTGGGCGATTTTAACTCACGGACCTGGTTTGCATGCCACCCTCCAAAACAGTCGGGAAGCGGCAGCTGATGTCATCAGAGCCTGACCTGCATATTTACAAAAGAATCCCGTTGCCTTCCGGCAGGCGTTTCTCACCTACTCAGGTGAGCCGGTCATAACAGTAAACGGCGGGTACGGACTGGCACATCAGAGACAAGTCTCTTGGGTGATTTTACCTGTCTATTCAACTGGTTTCCTCTGGGTGAGCAGGGTTAAAATCGCCCCGTGTTTTTATATTTTATACTGGTGCCCCTTCAGTCCTTTACTCATCTAGCCCAAATAACCAATCCACCCAAACATAATCTATCCCCCTTTATAATTTTAAAACCTTCAATCACATTGCCTTGAAGTCTACGATTCTACATTAGGAAAAAAATTCCTCGTTCCCAGAACCCATCGTGATAGCGACAAGTCCAGAGAATAGGTATCATTCTGGTGGGCTTTCACTGGACCTTCCCCAAGGCTGCAATATCCTCCCCACCGCCACCCACAACCCCCCCCTCCCCACCCATCATATGTCTTATATGTCTTTTTTTATATTGAACTATCCTAACTATACATTGTAACAAACTATTTGTTTCCCCTATGGTTTTGCAACACTGGATGTGGGCCTTCAATGTTGCATGAACTACAACACTCAGGTCCCTCATCTGTGACACAGTCTTTAGTGGGTATCCCTGCATGGTTTACACATGCTGTTTCTGTTTCATATTAAATTTAACAGAGGGTTGATGATATAAGCAAGTGAATTGGTTGGGAAGCACTGAAGAGGAGTCAGCAAGTGTATGTAATTGTGGGGGAGAAACTGCACCCTCTATCCCTAAATGCTACAGAGTAACCAGAATTGATTCATATGGGGAAAAGCCCGTGAAAGAAATTTAAAAAAAATCATTATTACAGGCAACAGGAAATGTACACGAAAATTTAAAAACAAATACAAACCCTCACACATAGCTAAGCAGGTACCCTGTATACAGAATAGAGTTAAAATAAGAATGTGCGAATATCAGATCGAGAATAGGGATCTCTTACCTGGATCTCCTTAACAATCATGAAGCAGAGCAGTCTGTCCAGCCCATTCAGCCCAAACGTGCCTAATGAATTTTGGATTTCTGAGAAGAGCTGTTTGTTGGTCACTTCCTGGTGAGTCTTCATATCATACCAAGTGTTTATCTGGTCAATGTAGCAGGTCATTCTGAGCAAAAAGAAATGTAATAAAAGGACTGCCCCCCATCACTTTAAAAGGATCAGTGGGTAGAAAGGGACCCTGAGTCGAGTACAGAGACCTGGAGATTCCGCACATTTTCCGTTCAGATATCAGCGGCATCTGGATGAAATCTACAAATAGCACAAAAGATTGCGGAATTTAAAACCCAAGTGAGATACGCCCATAACCATTTCTGCTTGAGTTTCCACCATCAAAATTCAATTTACCTGAAGCAGTCCCCACCCACAAAACTGGCCACGTCAGCATGGTGAGTTTCTGTTGATTGCGCCGTTCATCACATTTATAATCATCATAAGCAATCCCTCGAAATCGAGGAAGACTTGCTTCCACTCAAAGTGAGTTCTTCGGTGACTAAACAGTCCAATACAGGAATTACAGTCTCTGTCACAGGTGGGACAGACAGTGGTTGGAGGAAAGGGTGGGTGGGACTGGTTTGCCGCACGCTCTTTCCGCTGCCTGCGCTTGATTTCTGCATGCTTTCGGCGACGAGACTCAAGGCGCTCCGCGCCCTCCCGGATGCTCTTTCTCCACTTAGGGCGATCTTTGTCCAGGGATTCCCAGATGTCGGTGGGGATGTTGCACTTTATCACGGAGGCTTTGAGGGTATCCTTGAAATGATTCCTCTGTCCACCTGGGGCTCACTTGCCGTGTAAGAGTTCCAAGTAGAGCACTTGCTTTGGGGGCCTTGTGTCCGGCATGCGGACAATGTGACCCGCCCAACGGAGCTGGTCGAGTGTGGTCAGTGCTTCGATGCTGAGGATGTTGGCTTGATCGAGGACGCGACGTTGGTGCGTCTGTCCTCCCAGGGGATTTGCAGGATCTTGCGGAGGCAACGTTGGTGTTATTTCTCCAGTGACTTGAGGTGTCTACTGTATATGGTCCACGTCTCTGAGCCACACAGGAGGATGGGTATCACTGCAGTCCTGTAGACCATGAGCTTGGTGGCATATCTGAGGGCCTGATCTTCGAACACTCTCATCCTCAAGCGGCCGAAGGCTGCGCTGGTGCACGGGAGGCGGTGTTGAACCTTGTCAGTGATGTCTGCCCTTGCTGATAATAGACTCCCGAGGTATTGTCCACATTGTCCAGGGCCGCGCGTGGATCTTGATGACTGGGGGGGCAGTGCTGTGTGGCGGGGTCAGATTGGCGGAGGACCTTTGTCTTACAGATGTTTAGTGCAAGGCCCATGCTTTTGTACGCCTCAGTGAAGATGCTGACTATGACTTGGAGTTCAGTCTCTGAATGTGCGCAGGCGCAAGCATCGTCTGCTTATTGTAGCTCGACGACAGATGTTGGAATGGTCTTGGATCTGGCCTGGAGACGACGAAGGTTGAACAAGTTCCCACTGGTTCTGCAGTTTAGTTCCACTCCAGCGGGGAGCTTGTTGAGTGTGAGGTGGAGCATTGCAGCGAGTATCCTGCTTGATCCCGGTCCGGACGTGGAATGGGTCTGTGATGGATCTGTCGGTCAGGATCACGGCTTGCATGTCGTCATGGAATAGGCGGAAGATGGTGACAAACTTTTGGGGGCAGCCGAAACGGAGGAGGACGCTCGATAGTCCCTCGCGGTTGACAAGGTCAAAGGCGGCCATGTACAAGGGTTGGTGCTGTTCCATGCATTTTTCTTGCAACTGTTGCAGCCGTAAAGATCATGTCCATTGTATCCCGTAGTGGACGAAATCCGCAGTGTGACTCCGGGAGGAGTTCCTCAGCCGCAGGGAGAAGACAGTTGAGGAGGATTCTAGCAACAACTTTCCTAGTGGCTGACAACAGGGAGATTCCTCTCTAGTTGCCGCAGTCGGACTTGTCCCCTTTTTTAAAGATGATCACAATTACTGCATTTGAGATCTCCCGGCATGCTTTCCTCCTTCCAGATGAGAGACGAGTCATGCATTCATTCCAATAGTGCCTCTCCGCTATACTTTAGTGCCTCAGTGGGGATTCCATGTGCTTCCATTGCCTTGTTGTTCTTGAGCTGGTGGATGGGCTTTTCTACCTCATGCAGGGCTGGGGTTTTGCTCAGATGGTGGTGGGTAGCATGCTGTGGGATGGAGTCGAGGACACTCGAGTCAAAGGCAGAGTCTCCGTTAAGGAGATCTTCGAAGTGCTCCTTCCAGCGGGTCCTGACTGCCTCGGTGTCCTTGGTCAGCAGTGGGGTGGGGCCTTGGGTGCTTGGGCCATAGGTGGCCATGACTGCGGCGAAAAATCTTCGGACATCATGACTGTCAGCCAGCTGCTGAATCTCCTGTGCCTTCTCCACCCACCATCTATTCTTTAGGTCGTGGGTTTTTTGTTGGACCTCGGCCTTAAGCCATCTGTAATGCTGCTTTGCTACTCCAGAGTTGGGTTGTTGTTTTAGGTTCAGAAATGCCCTGCGCTTACGATTTATTAGCTCTTGGATCTCCTGGTCATTCTCATCAAACCAGTCCTGGTGTTTCCTGGTTGAATGACCAAGCGTCTCTTCGCAGGCACTGGTTATGGAGGCCTGGTCTTACGAGTCCAGCATTAATGATCCGTCATTGCAGTGACCAGCAGTCAATTGAGGCCTCACTCAGGTCTGATTCTCATACTTGTGTT
Source organism: Pristiophorus japonicus (assembly GCF_044704955.1). Taxonomy (NCBI): domain Eukaryota; kingdom Metazoa; phylum Chordata; class Chondrichthyes; family Pristiophoridae; genus Pristiophorus; species Pristiophorus japonicus. Next base: position 306,568,880 of record NC_091977.1, read on the forward strand.
ACAATTACTCATTTAAAATGATTGAAGAGTAATTTATTGAGTTCAAATTCAGTCAATTGATCTGCCTGTGGTACATTAGACCTGTAACCAGAAGTCAATTGAAACCACTGATGGGCCCATTTCTTCAGCTGCAGCAATTATTTGAACACATTTTCAGTTTAAATTAGTTTAATTCAGTCACTTCGTCGGTCCCCATTGGCCACGCTTCCGTCAATAATCAATTACGATCGATAACGCTGCTCGATTCCACTGATTCATGGGCCATTTTATGTTCAAATTAATTTACATATGCCTGAACAGAAACTTCACCTTAGCAAAACCGGCGCATCGTCCAGCGCATTCTGGATGCATTTTACCAATTGCGCCCCTAGCGGAAACTCCGGGCCAAAGAATTTATTCATTCTAAAAATTCAGGAGGAGGGGGTGGGGCGGGTGGGGAAAGAACAACTATTTAGGAGCGGAGGAAGTGGTGTTCATACAGTTTGAAGTTGCTGAGTTAGGCTGAGTGGAAAAAGACTACCAGGCCTGCTTGCAAGACAATGTACTGTCTGGAGAAAATGATGTTAAACGTGATTATTTTTGAAGTGCTGGAACTTTAGAAAATTTCATTCCAAGGAATGCAGTGGTTCAATAATGAATAATGGAGGGTACAAGATTAGGGGGTATTCTGGACTCTTGCTCGATTTATCTGCGAGTAAGCCAGGATAATCCTTCCAGTACCTTTCATGGAGAGACTAAATGGATAGAGCAGATTGTACATAACCTAAGGAAGGAGCAGGCTTGATGGGCCAAATGCTTTTTTCTCATTTCACGTCTGTTTTCTAACAAGACCATTTCTTCTATGATTCCACTGCCAAAAAATGGCAAACTAAAGCATTAAGGCTCCCTTATGATACAACATTTAGGTCATAATGCCAATCCTTAGATATTCAAAATCACATCACAATGCTTTGCTTTATGTCTTATCTTTCTGAAGTGTCTGGACACTATATTTTCAACCAGCATTTTGTTGTTATTCTGATCCTCAAACGAAAACAAAGAGGTGCTGAGATCACCAAGGTAAATGGGACACAGATTACAAAACACTCACTTGGGATCGGTGATTCTCAGAATCTCTCTACAAAGCCGACCAATGAACGTCACCGATTCATCTGCCGGTTGGAATTTGGGTATGGGAATGTGCGTGGACTGGTACATGCTCTGCCAGTCTAGAATCTACAGAAAAAAAGAGAGCATCTGTTAATCAAACATGAAAATCTCAGAATCAGAACCTTGCCCTTTACCTAGTTCATCAGCTATCGCTGAAAGGCATTTCAAAGCAGGCCAAGAAAATAATTATGGTATGGTTAAAGATCAAAATCAATTTTGATTGCTAAAAACCCAGAGCATATTTTGGAAAGTGTGTTAATATTCAAAACATTGAAAATAAATAAGTTTATAGAGCACCCAGGAATTCCAACAGATTTCAAAATGTAGCTTCAAGTTGAGAGTGAAGTTGAGAGAATGGAGTTGAGACACACACCTAGCAGTGCCTGTTGCTTTCAGGTGTGTGCACTGCAATAACCTGCCTTGGCTGCAGAAGTGTCAGACCAGGTAGTTAGAAGAAGGGATAACATGACAGGGAAAATAGAGCAGAAGAAATCAAAATATTTTAAAAATAAAAAAATGATACAAGTAGTTATGTTAATTTACATATTCTCAAAACGTTACCTTTGTCCTCAGGAAATTATTGCACTCTTGTTCCACATTGTAGTTGATAATTCGAGACACCTCCTCCTGCCATATTTTCAGCCCGTAGATGCTGACGTAATCTTGTATGTATTCAAATGAACGGTAGAATCCATCCATTGTGGCAGCCATCTCTTTCAGTTTGGGCATCAGTTCACTCGTCTGTGTTAAAAGGAACACGAGCTGTTTGAAGCTTTTAAAACAAACTTTCACCATAAATCAGTCCGATTAACAGCACTTGTCAGCTAGATTGTCAGTAAATTCTTACATACTGTACACTTAAAGCAAGAAATTCTCAAGAATGAGCAAATTAGAATGCAATTTAAAGCCAAGATAATGGCTGTCTGGGGAATCTCGAACCAGGGGTCAAAGTCTCAGAATAAAGGGTAGGCCATTTAGGACTGAGATAAGGAGAAGTTTCTTCACTCAGAGGTTGTGAATCTTTGGAATTCTCTATACCAGAGTGCTGTGGATGCTCATTAAGTATATTCAAGAGAAGTCAATAAATTTTGGGGAATTAAGGGATATGGGGATAGTGCAGGAAGATGGAGCTGAGATAGAAGATCAGCCATGATCGTGTTGAATGGCAGAGCAGGCTTGAAGGGCTAAATGGCCCACTCCAGCTCATATTTCTTGTGCTCTTATAATTCTAAAGTCTATATACAACAGCAGTGGGTTCTATAAAGCATATACAGCCTTCTGAAATAAACATTTCATTGAGCTGCACAATGAGATGCAAGAACAGTAAATGATGATTTCACAGTGCTCGGCTTCCTTTTCCCAGTTGATGGGACTCCACTCAAATGTTAGCTTGAATTTTCTCTTTTCAAACCCATGCAGGGTAGCTTGCAATGTGCCTATAACTTTCATACTCTAGGGTGTCAAAATCCAATGCCACATATATTTGGCGTGAGGCTGTCACACCTTCAGAATACGGAGTGACAGGTCACTGGAGACCAGAACCCTCCCTCCCTGCAACAGTTTTCCCATTTTGTCACAAATCTAACTCCCAGCTTGGTTCTGGACCTATAAAGAAACCCTTCTATTGAGCGCCCAGAAGTTCTGAAGCATTAAGTAGTAATGCTGAGCATAATTGTCACATCTTCTCACCTTAGCTTTAGGGTTAAAAATGAGCCCTTTGTGAAGAGCAAGGGCAACCCTTCTGACCAATTCCTTCCGAATCCCATCTTCTAACAACTGTTTCGGATCCACCTATTTAAAAAAAACAACAAAAGGAAGGGATTTTTAATTCATACAACAGCCACTTTTCAGCAGAGTTCTTCTGAAAAAAGCGGAGAAGCTAAATTTCCCTGAAAATCTGACTTACCCTCAAGCAGCCACTTTATATTAGAAACATAACCGACAAACAAATCTGACTAAATGTCTGGTCAATATATTAGAAAAACAGAGCAAACATGAAAACAATGATGTTGAGAAGTTGAGGGAGAGGGGAACCATATTGAAGGGATTACTTAGTCCAAGAGTGCAAGGTACCGAATTGACATGGGCCTAATATAAATGTGGATATTTATGGATAGTAATGCAACTTTTTCAAATTGCCGGGTTCTTTAACACTCATCAGTCCACCAGCTCCACTGATGAAACATCCTATTTTGAAAAAAATGTATTCTTAAAAATTCTTGGTCCACAAATTTTTTTTAAGCTAAGCTTTTAAAGCAGCTGAACTGAATTACTGGTGTACGGTCTGAATAGCGTTTCTGCTTCAGAAAGCTACCTTTGAAATGTGAATGAAGAAACACTCGTGATTCTGAACATTTCCCCAAATAAAATGCATTATTTAAAATGGAGGTTTTAAAAAAAATTAAATGTATTTTATAACTTTCCCTCTATTTGTATCAATATTCAATCAAAAGGCAACCTGCCTCCAAGCTTCTCTTGCCCTGCAAGTGGTTGTTAGGAAGTGCATGAAAACTGCTTTGCAAATCGCACCCCCCCACCCTTCCCTCACCCCAATCAGTTTTGCCATCCTCCCTGTAACAAAGCACTCAGCTCTGCTGACCACTGCACTATGGTGATCAGGAACTCACTGCAAGAAACTGCCACAAATCCACATACCATCACTAAGTGACACAGTACATTGAAGCTTCAGTGTGCAGAGTTACCCTATAACTAGCTACTTTAGTGGAGCCTATGAGACACGACATTGCCACATTTTGATCTTTCGCTGTTGAGTGTCGTTATAAAACCAGCATCTGCAAGAACGGCCAGATCAGAAAAGCGTTTAATCCAACGTAACACGGTGTGGGAGTACGGCATCATGCAGCCGGGGATGGCACACTGTCACTTTCCCACTGTAAGATGACCAAGGAATAAGAATCATTTAACTGAAACGACAGGACATTGTGAGGTAGTCTCGATTGAATTCTCTCCACTGCAGATTGGAACTAAAACCTTATGAATCGGCACAATAACAGCAGGATCAGAATTTATTCTGAAAAAGCAGATAATTAAAAAAAAACAAGTTTTGTGCTTCACCATCAACGTTAAAATCTAAAACTAGTTACTGTAAGTTACTGTGTAAAGCATAGGATTATGGCTCAAATGCACGTTTTGTCAGTCCGATATGAATTACGTGCATTTCACACATAGTGGGATCCAAAAAGGAATTTGATGCAATCAGCAAGTTTGCTGCTACTGCTGCAAAGAATGCCGAGCCTGGAAAGCTCGCTTCAGAAATTTAAGACATCAAGGCACGACAGGAAATATTCGTCCAATCCCAGTTCAGACCACAATTTGTGGTTCGAAGTGGCAGGATACTGCAAACAGTCTTCTGCTCTTCCGCTGGCTTTTTGTTTCATTTGCCTCACTTAGATGATCCTTTAGATCATTGAACAGGTTCCATTTCCTCTATTAAGCAGATTGCAGGTCATTCAAATCAACAAACTCCTCTTGGTGGTAAAAGTATTGTTTTCCTTTTCTTTTCAACCCTTTTCCACATTACAAAGGGACTGGCTTATCTTTCGTATTTCAGCCCTGAAGAAGAATCGACACCCAAAGCAACCTGTCTATTCTCTTTACAGATACTGATGGACATGCTGTGTTGATTCAGCATTTTCTATTTTGGTTTCAGATTTGAGTTATTTTTCCCCTTTTGATTAGCAAATACATTGACCTCTTCAAAGAGAAACAAGCCAATAGTGCAAGTGAAGCACCACAAAATGCTTCTGATTTGTCCGCAGATGACATTGCAAAAGTGCAGCAAGCACATTCAGTACTCCTATCCAAAAAAATCCAACAAACAAATATGGAGGCACAAGAAGCAACTGTTTACAATGATATTTTTGACTTGTGCTACAGCTCAACCCAAGGCAGCCCACGAAGTTACAACTATGGCGTTCAAGAAAGTGTCATGAGGGAATGAAATGGTGCATGTTAGAAGGACACGGATTTAGCACGGTTCAGGCAGCAAGACAAGCTACTTGATGATTTCTGCAAACCAGCACAGGCGGCGGTAATGAATTAACCCAATTCAAAATTGCAATCTCATTTCCTGGTCTAAGAAATGCCAGACATCAAAAGTGGTATTGACACTTTTTTGATGCAATTTTTGTAGAATCATTAATATTTTGGGGTAAACTAACGTAACGGCCCTAATATTTACGGGCAGGGAACAAAGTAGTATGGAGGAAACCCAGCAAGGTCGGGGACGAGGAGGACCTGTCAAATTTAATGGGAGGACCACATTAACGCTAAGTGTAATTTTACAGGAGAGATTCACTTATAATATTAAAAACTCATGCATATAGCATTCATTTTATGCTAGAGTTAAGCACCAAAAGACCCATTGGTCTTTAAAGTGCATACTGCGTTTGTACTGTAGGCAATTACAATACAGTATTACAGTTCAACTGCTTTGTAATTAAAAAGTGAAATAGCAGAGGCTTTCTCACTCAGTGCCAAGGAAGCCCTTTTGTAAAATTTCAGGATAGGGTCGTGGGAAATTGATGAAGGCTTATGGCCTTATCTTCCTTCAGCTCTCCCCTTCCGTTCTCAATCCAACCTCTTCCAAAACCTTAACCCATCTCCTTGCAACTCGCTCCCACTGCCTCCAGCCACTCCCATGCCAAGCACCAATTCCATTATCGACATTCTGCACAAAATCCCTGGTGCCATGTTCCTATCAGGTTTACATCCTCCTGAACAGGCAGACAGGGCCTGGATTTATCATCATCATCATCATAGGCAGTCCCCTCGAATGAGGATGACTTGCTTCCACACCAAAAGAGATGAGTTCACAGATGTTTCAATGAAGGACCCGATATTCCAGTCCTGAACTCCAGGGGTGGAAGATGCCTGTGTGTGGATTTTAAAAAAATGTGTGGTGACCGTTGCACATCAGTCACCACATAGGCTTGACAGAGCTTTATCCAATGGCAAGGGTTAACCAGGATGACTAGAGACCTGCTCTGCTGCACGGACCTAGTGCGCACACAAATCGCAGTGTGGGCAGGCCCGTGCTGCCCCTGGGCTCTCGGCTCTTCTGGGCCCCGTACCCTCATTTGCTGCACCTCCGCTACGACCTTCCCGCTCCTCTGCTGTGCCAGTTCAAACTCTAACTGGCGACCTGGGCCTTGATGACGTCACCCAGTCGCCCACCTCAAAGTCGTCGCACACTTGGGACGACTCTCGCTGGAAGCTGTAGTGGCATGCTCCAGCTCTTACACTTCCGACCTGCGGTGGTGTCCTCTCGCAGGTCGGGGGGGGGGGGGGGCACGATGTTGCAGGGGTCTGGCGCTCCAGCTCTTTATACTCCCGACCTGCATCCAAAAGACAACGCAGAGCTCCCTCGGTACTGCAGTAAAGTATCAGCCTGGATGATCTGAAGCAGGTCTGACTCACAAGTGAGAGCACATCATACGATTCTCCTCTAAGGGACTGCAGATCCCTGAACAGTGATGATCACAGGTAGGACTATCCCGCACATAACACTGATGCAGTAAGGATCACTGTTTTACTTTTTGTATCGGTCTCTGATTTGTCACACTGCTTGTCCGACATCCAGTGCTGGATGAGCATAAATTCCTCCAAATAAATATTGGGAAGACCAAAGCCATTGACTTTGGTTCCCGCCACAAACTCCACTCCCTAGCCACCGACTCCATCCCTCTCCTTGGCAACCATCCGAGGCTGAACCAGATGTTCGCAACCTTGCGGTCGCATTTGATCCAGAAATGAGCTTCCTGCCGCACATTTGCTCCATTACCAAGACTGCCGACTTCCACCTCTGGAACATTGCCTGACTCCGCCCCTTGCCTCAGCTCATCTGCTGTTGAAACCCTCATCCATTCCTTTGTTACATCTAGACTTGACTATTCCAACGCTATCCTGGCCGGCCTACCATCTTCCACCCTACACAAATATGAGCTCACCGAAAACTCTACTGCCCGTATCCGAACTCGCATCAAATCCCGTTCACCCATCAATCTGGTACCCGTTGACCTATATTGTCTCCCAGACCGGCAATGCTTCAAGTTTAAAATTCTCATTCTTGTTTTTAAATCGCTCCATGGTCTCGCTCCTCCCTATTTCTGTAACCTCCTCCAGCCCTACAATCCTCCAACATCTCAGCACTCCTCCAATTCTGGACTCTTGCGTATCCCCGATTTTCATCGCTCTATCAGAGGCGGCTGCCATGGCCCCAGAGCCCTAGAATTTCCTCCCAAAACATCTCCGCCTCTCTTTCTCTCTCCTCTTCTAAGACACTCCTTAACATCTACCTCCTTAACCAAGTTTTTGGCCATCTGTCCTAATAAATCCTGATGAGGCGCGGTTTAAATTTTGGTTGATGCATGTGATGGGCATTGGGACTTTTCATTACATTAAACAGTGCTATATAAATGCAAGTTATTGATATTGTAGTAAGGCAAGCACAAAAGTCAGCTCTCATAGCAAGCATTCACACTCCCTATGAACCAAAGTGTGACCTCACACACAAAATAAGCTGGGATAGGATGTCCTGCACGAACAATAGGCTCATTTCTTATCTCTTGATTCACGTCACGTCAGAAGATGATTACCATCTGTTACCCTGCAAATTTTCATACCAGCTTAAACTACAAAGCAGGGTTATTTACAAAATAGTGCCATTTACATTAGATTTATAGCCAGTTCTGAAATTCAAACACAGTAGATTTGAAAGGGTTAACAAACAAATCAACTGAATTCCTTCAAGTCTGCTTGCTTTGAAGATCTTTCCAGAAAACAGTTAGACTGACAATTTCTTGTTAAGGATCAGGTATTGCTAACTCAATGGTTACAGTCTTACTCAGAATTACATAGGCACTCTTACCTAGAGTTCGCATCATGCATCAGTCTGCTACAGCGAGGTCAAACCATAAATAACTGATTTAATCAAAAGTGTCCAACCCCTACACTCCGAACAACCTTTGAAATACAATCCTACCTTTTAAAAGGCAACCTGTGATATCAAGACATTGTTCTTGCACAATGTACAGCCAGTTCCATAACACATATACAAAGGTATGCCAATGGACACCCATGGTGTCCGATTAGATTATAAAACTACTTACCATTGATACGAGTTAATTGTTTCTGACACTTAGATGATTGTTAGTAACACCTTATTGACTTGCAGGCGAGCAGCGGCCTGGGAGCAGCGTGGAGGCATGCTACTTCAGGGAACAGCACGAGCTGCGACGGCAGCGAAGAGTGGCGTCATCAAGGTCCAGATCGGTGATTGGAGCATGGGCAGATACAGCAGGAGCGGCGAGGTCGGGGCGAAGGAGCGGCGAGAGACTGTGGAGGGATGTGATCGGGGCTCAGGAGAGGCGTGAGTTCGGGGCCAGGGGCAGCACGGGCCAGCCCACACTGCAGTATGTGTGCGCACTCGGTCCGTGCAGCAGAGCAGCTCTCCAGTCGTCTTGGATAACGGGACTAAAGGCAGATAAATCCCCTGGACCTGATGGCTTGCATCCTAGGGTCTTAAGAGAAGTAGCGGCAGGGATTGTGGATGCATTGGTTGTAATTTACCAAAATTCCCTGGATTTTGGGGAGGTCCCAGCAGATTGGAAAACTGCAAATGTAACACCTCTATTTAAAAAAAGGAGGCAGACAAATAACAGGAAACTATAGACCAGTTAGCCTAACATCTGTGGTTGGAAAAATGTTGGAGTCCATTATTAAAGAAACAGTAGCAGGACATTTGGAAAAGCAAAATTCGGTCAGGCAGAATCAGCATGGATTTATGAAGGGGAAGTCATGTTTGACACATTTACTGGAATTCTTTGAGGATGGAACGAATAGGGTGGATAAAGGGGAACCGGTGGATGTGGTGTACTTGGACTTCCAGAAGGGATTTGACAAGGTGCCACATATAAGGTTACTGCACAAGATAAAAGTTCACGAGGTTGGGGGTAATATATTAGCATGGATAGAGGATTGGCTAACAAACAGAAAACAGAGAGTCACGATAAATGGTTCATTCTTTGGTTGGCAACCAGTAACTAGTGGGGTGCCGCAGGGATCAGTGCTGGGACCCCAACTATTTACAATCTATATTAATGACTTGGAAGAAGGGACTGAGTGCAACGTAGCCAAGTTTGCTGATGATACAAAGATGAGAGGAAAAGCAATGTGTGAGGAGGACACAAAAAATCTGCAAAAGGACATACAGATTAAGTGAGTGGGCAAAAATTTGGCAGATGGATTATAATGTTGGAAAGTGTGAGGTCATGCACTTTGGCAGAAAAAAATCAAAGAGCAAGTTATTCTTTAAATGGAGAAAGATTGCAAAGTGCCGCAGTACAGCGGGACCTGGGGGTACTTGTGCATGAAACTCAGAACGATAGTGTGCAGGTACAGCAAGTGATCAGGAAGGCCAATGGTATCTTGGCCTTTATTGTAAAGGGGATGGAGTATAAAAGCAGGGAAGTCTTGCTACATGCTATGAAAGGTATTGGTGAGGCCACACCTGGAATACTGCGTGCAGTTTTGGTTTCCATATTTACAAAAGAATATACTTGCTTTGGAGGCACTTCAGAGAAGGTTGATTCTGGGGATGAGGGTGTTGACTTATGAGGAAAGGTTGAGTAGGTTGGGCCTCTACTCATTGGAATTCAGAAGAATGAGAGGTGATCTTATCGAAACGTATAAGATTATGAGGGGGCTTGACCAGGTGGATGCAGAGAGGATGTTTCCACTGATGGGGGAGACAAGAACGAGGGGGCACAATCTTAGAATAAGGGGCCGCCCATTTAAAGCAGAGATGAGGAGAAATTTCTTCTGAGGGTTGTAAATCTGTGGAATTCACTGCCTCAGAGAGCTGTGGATGCTGGGACATTGTCTATTTCTGTCTTAAATTTATTCAGTTTCTTAAACGATATTGGGATAAGGAGTTATAGCGAGCGGGCGGGGTTGTGGAGTCGAGTCTATGATCAGATCAGTCATGATCTTATTGAATGGCGGAGCAGGCTCGAGGGGCCATATGGCCTACTCCTGTTCCTATTTCTTATGTTCTTATGTTATTATAACCCTTGCCACTGGACCAAGACCTAGCTCTGTCAAGCCCGTGTGGTGACTGGTGTGCAACGGCCACCACACGTTAAAAAAATCCACACACAGGCATCTTCCACCCTTCAGGATGTAGTTCAGGACCTGGAATTTTAGATCATTTTTTGGCGTGGAAGCAAGTCATCCTCGTTCAAGCAGCCAGGTTCATGACACTGTGGGCGGCTCTGCTGCACAGAAGGGCGGGAAAAAGAGTGAGAGAGCAATAGTGATAGGGGATTCAATTGTAAGGGGAATAGAATGGAGTTTCTGCGGCCGCAACCGAGACTCCAGGATGGTATGTTGCCTCCCTGGTGCAAGGGTCAAGGATGTCTCGGAGCGGCTGCAGAGCATTCTTGAGAGGGAGGGTGAACAGCCAGTTGTCGTGGTACATGTAGGTACCAACGATATAGGCAAGAAGCGGGAAGAGGTCCTACAAGCTGAATTTAGGGAGCTAGGAGTTAAATTAAAAAGTAGGACCTCAAAGGTAGTAATCTCTGGATTGCTACAAGTGCCATGTGCTAATCAGAGTAGAGGGAGCAGGATAGTTAGAATAAATACGTGGCTTAAGCAGTGGTGCAAGAGGGAGGGATTCAAATTCCTGGGACATTGGAAACCGTTCTGGGGGAAGTGGGACTTGTACAAAAGGGCCGGTCTGCACTTGGGCAGGACTGGAACTGATGTCCTGGGGGGGTAACATTTGCTAATGCAGTTCGGGAGTGTTTAAACTAATATGGCAGGGGGATGGGAACCTATGCAGCGAGATAGGGCGAAGTAATATGGAGTCAGAAACAGATGGTAGACAGGTAAAAAGCAAAAGCAAAAGCAATAGTGGAAGGCCGAGTAAACAAAGGCAAGAAACAAAAAGGGCCACACTACATCATAATTCTAAAAGACAAAGGGTGTTAAAAAAAACAAGCCTGAAGACTTTGTGTCTTAATGCAAGGAGTAGTAATAAGGTGGATGAATTAACTGTGCAAATAGATGTTAACAGATATGATGTGATTGGGATTACAGAGACGTGGCTCCAGGATGATCAGGGCTGGGAACTCAACATCCATGGGTATTCAACATTCAGGAAGGATAGAATAAAAGAAAAAGGAGGTGGGGTAGCATTGCTGGTTAAAGAGGAGATTAATGCAATAGTTAGGAAGGACATTAGCTTGGATGATGTGGAATCTATATGTGGGTAGAGCTGCAGAACACCAAAGGGCAAAAAACATTAGTGGGATTTGTGTACAGACCTCCAAACAGTAGTAGTGATGTTGGGGAGTGCATCAAACAAGAAATTAGGGGTGCATGCAATAAAGGTGCAGCAGTTATCATGGATGACTTTAATATGCATATAGATTGGGCTAACCAAACTGGAAGCAATACGATGGAGGAGGATTTCCTGGAGTGCATAAGGGATGGTTTTCTAGACCAATATGTCGAGGAACCAACTAGGTGGGAGGCCACCTTAGACTGTGTAATGAGAGAGGATTAATTAGCAATCTCGTTGTGCGAGGCCCCTTGGGGAAGAGTGACCATAATATGGTGGAATTCTACATTAGGATGGAGAATGAAACAGTTAATTCAGAGACCATGGTCCAGAACTTAAAGAAGGGCAACTTGAGGGTATGAGGCATGAATTAGCTAGGGTAGATTGGCAAATGATACTTAAGGGGTTGAATGTGGATGGGCAATGGCAGACATTTAGAGACCACATGGATGAACTACAACAATTGTACATCCCTGTCTGGTGTAAAAATAAAAAAGGGAAGGTGGCTCAACCGTGGCTATCAAGGGAAATCAGGGATAGTATTAAAGCCAAGGAAGTGGCAGACAAATTGGCCAGAAACAGCAGCGAACCCGGGGACTGGGAGAGATTTAGAACTCAGCAGAGGAGGACAAAGGATTAGGGCACAGAAAATAGAGTACGAGAGGAAGCTTGCAGGGAACATTAGGACGGACTATAGATATGTAAAGAGAAAAAGGTTCGTAAAGACAAACGTAGGTCCCCTGCAGTCAGAATCAGGGGAAGTCATAACGGGGAACAAAGAAATGGCAGACCAACTGAACAAGCACTTTGGTTCGGTATTCACTAAGGAGAACACAAACAACCTTCCGGATATAAAAGGGGTCAGAGGGTCTAGTAAGAAGGAGGAACTGAGGGAAATCCTTATTAGTCGGGAAATTGTGTTGGAGAAACTGATGGGATTGAAGGCCAATAAATCCCCAGGGCCTGATGGACTGCATCCCAGAGTACTTAAGGAGGTGGCCTTGGAAATAGCGGATGCATTGACAGTCATTTTTCAACATTCCATAGACTCTGGATCAGTTCCTATGGAGTGGAGGGTAGCCAATGTAACCCCACTTTTTTAAATAAAAGGAGGGAGAGAGAAAACAGTGAATTATAGACCGGTCAGCCTGACATTGGTAGTGGGTAAAATGATGGAATCAATTATTAAGGATGTCATAGAAGCGCATTTGGAAAGAGGTGACATGATCGGTCCAAGTCAGCATGGATTTGTGAAAGGGAAATCATGCTTGACAAATCTTCTGGAATTTTTGAGGATGTTTCCAGTAGAATAGACAAGGGAGAACCAGTTGATGTGGTGTATTTGGACTTTCAGAAGGCTTTTGACAAGGTCCCACACAAGAGATTAATGTGCAAAGTTACAGCACATGGGATTGGGGGTAGTGTGCTGACGTGGATAGAGAACTGGTTGGCAGACAGGAAGCAAAGAGTAGAAGTAAATGGGTACTTTTCAGAATGGCAGGCAGTGACTAGTGGGGTACCGCAAGGTTCTGTGCTGGGGCCCCAACTGTTTACACTGTACATTAATGATTTAGACGAGGGGATTAAATGTAGTATCTCCAAATTTGCGGATGACACCAAGTTGGGTGGCAGTGTGAGCTGCGAGGAGGATGCTATGAGGCTGCAGAGTGACTTGGATAGGTTAAGTGAGTGGGCAAATGCATGGCAGATGAAGTATAATGTGGATAAATGTGAGGTTATCCACTTTGGTGGTAAAAACAGAGAGACAGACTATTATCTGAATGGTGACAGATTAGGAAAAGGGGAGGTGCAACGAGACCTGGGTGTCATGGTACATCAGTCATTGAAGGTTGGCATGCAGATACAGCAGGCGGTTAAGAAAGCAAATGGCATGTTGGCCTTCATAGCGGGAGATTTGAGTACAGGGGCAGGGAGGTGTTACTACAGTTGTACAGGGCCTTGGTGAGGCGGCACCTGGAGTATTGTGTAGTTTTGGTCTCATAACTTGAGGGACATTCTTGCTATTGAGGGAGTGCAGCGAAGGTTCACCAGACTGATTCCCGGGATGGCAGGACTGACAGATCAAGAAAGACTGGATCAACTGGGCTTGTATTCACTGGAGTTCAGAAGAATGAGAGGGGATCTCATAGAAAATTCTGATGGGTTTAGACAGGTTAGGTGCAGGAAGAATGTTCCCAATGTTGGGGAAGTCTAGAACCAGAGGTCACAGTCTAAGGATAAGGGGTAAGCCATTTAGGACTGAGATGAGGAGAACCTTCTTCACCCAGAGAGTGGTGAACCTGTGGAATTCTCTACCACAGAAAGTTGTTGAGGCCAATTCACTAAATATATTCAAAAAGGATTTAGATGTAGTCCTTACTACTAGGGGGATCAAGGGGTATGGCGAGAAAGCAAGAGTGGGGTACTAAAGTTGCATGTTTAGCCATGAACTCATTGAATGGCAGTGCAGGCTCGAAGGGCCAAATGGCCTACTCCTGCACCTAGTTTCTATGTTTCTCTGTTTCGAGGGACTGCCTATCATGATGATGATGGGCTTGATTGAAGCATATCAAAGTCAGTCAAGGCCAGAAGAAATCCATGCCAGTTTCTCAGCATGCAGTTGTAGAAACTATGTAAACCTGTAAATACCATGTCTAACCACCAGAGGGCTTATTCCCTGGAGTCTCAAGGGATCCCACAATCCCTTGGGAGCACCTGTATATAAGGAGACCTCATAGGCTGGAGGAGCACTCAGATCTGTAATAAAGGACGACGGTCACACCTTACTTTGAGCTTGCAGTATCTAGTCTGACTCTTTATTCAAGACATAACAGAAACCTTCTTAAAGTAGCTTCCTTTAGGTAAAGTAATGTAGTATTAACCATGGACAGAAATGGCCCATTCATAATATTTCAAGATCTGAAACAGAGTTGAAGACTTGCGCTTGGAAAGCAAAAATGCAGATACGTTCGGATTACAAAATTAACCTTGAAAATACATTCAAACCACAAAGTATTGGTAATGATGAGTTCAGGTTCAGCACTCTGCTGTAGAAAACGTGCGCTTTAAAAAAAAGTGTTCCTGGGATGTGGATTTCGCATTTATTGCCCTAGAGAAGGTGGTGGTGAGCCACCTTCTTGAACCGCTGCAATCCGTGTGGGGTACTCCCACAGTGCTGTTCGGGAGGGAGTTCCAAGATCTTGACCCATTGACAATGAAGGAATGGCGATATATTTCCAAGTCAGGAAGGCAGGAGACTTGCAGGTGATGGTGTTCCCATGCGCCTACTGCCCTCGTCCTTCGAGGTGGTAGAGGTCGTGGGTTTGGGAGGTACTGCCGAAGAAGCCTTGGCGGGTTGCACCAGTGCATCTTGTAGATGGTACACACTGCAGACACGGTGTGCCGATGGTGGAGGGAGTGAATGTTTAAGGTGGTAGATGGGGTGCCAATCAAGCGGTCTGCTTTGTCCTGGATGGTGTCAAGTTTTTTCGGTGTTATCGCTGCACTTGTCCAGGCAAGTATTCCATCGCACTCCTGACTTGTGCCTTGTAGATGATGGTAAGATGGCAAGACACTTGCTGCAGAATACCCAGCCTCTGACCTGCTCTTGTAGCCACTGTATTCATGTGGCTGGTCTAGTTAAGTTTCTGGTCAATGGTGACCCTCAGGATGTTGATGTTAGAAACATAGGAACATGAGTAGATCATTCAGCCCCTCAAGCCTCCTCTGTCATTCAATGAGATCATGGCTGATCTGCGACCTAACTCCATATACCCGTCGTTGGCCCATATCCCTTATTACCTTTGGTTAACAGAAAGCTATCAATCTCCGATTTAAAATTAATTGATCTAGCATCAATTGCTGTTTGCGGAAGAGAGTTCCAAACTTCTACCACTATTTGCATGTAGAAGTGTTTCCTAATTTCACCCCTGGGAGATCTGGTCTAATATTTAGACTATATGCCTCTCATCCTAGACTCCCCAACCAGCGGAAATAGTGTTTCTCTATCTACTCTATCTGTTCCCCTTAATATCTTGAAAACTTCAATCAGATCACCCCTTAACCTTCTAAATTCTAGGGAGTGCAACCTTAATTTGTGTAATCTCTTCTCGGTAACAGAACACGAAGTCTGGATATCATTCTGGTAAATCTACGCTGCACTCCCTCCAAGGCCAATATTTCCTTCCAAAGCTGTCGTGCCCAGAACTGCTCACAGTACTCCAAGTATGGTCTAATCAGGGTTTTGTATAGCTGCAGCATAACTTCTACTCCCTTGCATTCTAGTCCTCTAGATATAAAGGCCAGAACTGCACTAGCCTTTTTATTGTCTGGACCTGTTCATGACATTTAAATGATCTATGTACCTGGATCCCCAAGTCTCTTTGGACAGCCACTGTATTTAGCTTTTCACCATTTAGGAAGTGCCCTGTTCTATCCATTTTAGGCCCAAAGCAGATAACCTTACATTTGCCTACATTGAGATCCATTTGCCACAGTTTTGCTCATTCACTTAATCTGTCAATATCCTTTTGTCACTTTATGTTTATATTGGGGGATTCAGCAATGGTAATGCCGTTGAATGTCAAGGGGTGGTGGATAGACTCTCCTTTGTTGGAGATAGTTATTGCCTGGCTCTTAAGTGATAAGTAACTTTCGCACCACACATCAGCCCAAGGCTGAATGTTGTCCAGGGCTTGCTACATCCAGGCACGGACTGCTTCATTATCTGAGGAGTTGCGAATGGAACTAAACACTGCAATCATCAGCGAACATCCCCATTTCTGACCTTATGATGGAGGGAAAATCATTGATGAAGCAACAGAAGATGGTTGGGCCTAGGACACTGCCCTGAGGAATTCCTGCAGAAATGTCCTGAGATGATTGACCTCCAACAACCACAACCATCTTCCTTTGTGCTATGAATGACTCCAGCCAGTGGAGAGTTTTTCCCCTGATTCGCACTGACTTCAATTTTACTAGGGATCCTTGATGCCAGACTCGGTCAAATTCTGCCTTGATGTCAAGGGTGGTCACTCTCACCTCACCTCTGGATTTCAGCTCTTTTGTCCATGTTTGGACAAAGCTGTCATGAGGTTTGGGGCCAAGTGATCCTGTCGGAACCCAAATTGAGCATCGACAAGCAGATTATTGATAAGGGCTGCTTGGTAGCACTGTCGAGAACACCTTCCATCAATTTGCTGATGATTGAGAGTAGACTGATGTGACAGTAATTGGCCGGATTGGATTTGTCCTGCTTTTTGTGTACAGGACATACCTGGGCACTTTTCCACATTGTCTGGTAGATGCCAGTGTTGTAGCTGTACTAGAACAGCTCGGCTAGTGGCGTGGCTAGTTCGACAGCACAAGGCTTCAGCACAACAGGATATTGTCAGGACCCATTGCCTTTGCTGTATCCAGTGCACTCAATCGGTTATGGATATCACGAGGAGCAAATCAAATTGGCTGAAGACTTGCTTCTGTGATGGTGGGGACCTCAGGAAGAGGCTGAGATGGATCATCTACTCAACCTTTCTAGCTAAAGATGGTTGCAAAAGCTTCAGCCTTATCTTTTGCACTCGCGTGCTGGGCTCCGCCATCACTGAGGATGGGGATGTTCCTGGAGCCTCCTCCTCCAGTCAGTTGTTTAATGGTCCACCACCATTCATGACTGGATGTAGCAGGACTGCAGAGTTTTGATCTGATCCATTGGATGTGGGATCGCTTAGCTCTGTTTATAGCATGCTGTCCTGCCGGTGGGATAGGACATACCCAGGGATGGAGCAGTCTGGGACATTGGCTAAAAGCTATGATTCTGTGAGTATGACTATGTCAGGCTGTTGCTTGATTAATCTGTTGGACAGTTCTCCCAATTTTGGCACAAGAGGTCAGTGAGGAGGACTTTGCAGGTGCGACAGGGCTGGGTGTGCTGTTGCCGTGGTCGATGCCAGGTGGTCCATCCGGTTTTATTTTTATTACTGTTTCTTGTAGCGGTTTGTTACAACTAAGTGGCTTGTTAGGCCAATTCAGAGGGCAGTTAAGAGTCAACCACATTGCTGTGGGTCTAGAGTCACATATCGGTCAGACCAGGTAAGGATGGCAGATTTCCTTCCCTAAAAAGGGATTAAGTGAACCAGATGGGTTTTTAATGACAATTCAGTTGTTTCACAATCACCATTATGGATACTAGCTTTTTATTCCAGATTTTTTATTTAATTAACTGAATTTAAATTCCCCAGCTGCCATGGTGGGATTTGAACTCATGTCTCTGGATGATTAGTCCAGGCCTCTGGATTACTGGTCCAGTAACATAACCGTATGCTACCGTTCCCGTATTACCATTGCATTTCCTGCTTCCTATCTCCAGTCGGTCACGGAGGACTACACACAGGGTGGCATAGGGCCAGAGCGGTGGAATTGAGGTGCAGTTCCTGATCTCAAATCTCATTACTGTGAAGAGGCTTCAAGCAAAAGTCAAGCACTGGTCTTATAATGAAAGCAAAGAGAAAAGTCCTCACAAACTCCTCATTCACACTTCCCTGTGACTAGTTTCAAGCACAATAGCAAAGGCCTGAATGCAGGCTGCCCACTTGTCTACTCAACTGCAGGAAACATGACTTTGCCCATGTATGTGAAAACGTATAAAGCCCTCAACCCTCCACCTCTCAACAAAAGCAACCAAACGAATAGAAGGCACGTGGAAATGTCAGTAATATGACATACCATTAATTCCTTTTCATAATTTAAAAAAATTAATACTTTCAAAGTTAATTGAAAATACTTGCAATGGAAAATAGTAAAACAAATTATTGTTAAAGGAAATGTCAAAATGGAAAGCAGGAAACAATCTCCATTAATACACATTAAAAAAAAGTTGCTTGACTAATGTCAACCTGGATCAGAATTTGCTATTTTTCTACAATCAATTTGCTGTAAACTGTATATATATTGGAGTTATAAAGACCACAAACATGTGCAAGTGCTGAAACAATGAATAGTATTGATGTTTGAGAAACCTAAATATAAAATAACCTCAAAATCTCCACCGTGACACAAACATAGGTCCAAACGTTTCCACTTGCCTTGATGATGCCAACAAGGGTAGTCTTCATCATGAGAATGCCTTCAGTGAAAATCGATATTGCATGAGTAAGTCTGGCAACCTTTGAGTGAAGAGGATACAAAAGAAAATAGTAATAATGATAAAAAGCTTATAAACAAAACACGTCAGTTGCTAGCCCATTCACCAGTGGTTTGTGCTTCCAAAGCCCAGTCCAGGACCCTCGCCCATAATCTGGACTGACAGTTCAGTGCAGCACTGTGGGGTTTTGTCAAACGAGATCTTCCATGCAGGTGGATGTGGATATTCTTTGTTAAATGGACACTGTATTCATGAAAAACTGACCAGCAATTCTTTTGTTGTTTAAAGAGGGAAGAGGAGCAGGGACAGCAGTTCCTTCAGCATCGCTGAATCAAAGTCTTGGAACTCCCTTCCAAACAGTACAAGGGTTGCAGCGGTTCAAAAAGGCAGCTCACCACCAGGCAATTCAAGAAGGTGGCTTACCACTTTTCAAGGGCAATTAGGGATGAGTAATAAATGCTGGCCTTGCCAGCAACACCCAGATCCCATGAACGAATAAAAATAAAATCATTGAGATCCCCCATCTGCACTAGGGTACAGGAGCAGTGATAATGTTACTGGACTAGTAATCCAGAGGCCTGGACGAATAATCCAGAGACAGGAGTTCAAATCCTACCACGACATCGGTGGAACTTAAATTCAATTAAATAAATCTGGAATTAAAAAGCTAGCATCAGTAATGGTGGCCATGAAACTACCGGATTTTCATAAAAACCCATCTGGTTCACTAATGTCCTTTCGGGAAGGAAATCTGTCACCCTTACCCGGTCTGACCTATATGTGACTCCACACCCACAACAATGTGGTTGACTCTTAACTGCAAGTTACTCAGCTGTATTCAAGGCGGCGGCTCACCACCACCTTCTAGAGGGCAATTAGGGATGGACAATAAATAGGCTGGCCTTGCCGGTGATGCCCGCATCCTATGAATGAAAAAAAATGGTGTGACGTTTCTGCACATTAAGTTGTGTTTGTAAACAAAAGGAAATAGCCAAACACTTTAAGATTAAGCCCCTTTAGGAATTTATTTTGAAAAAATGCACAAGGCACGAAAATAGCGGAAACCACTTCAGACAAACTGAATTGACGACCACATAAAAGTAACGTTTTTAATACTGTTCTCACCACCCTCCTTACACTCTACACCAGAACAGCTGAGCAAGCACCCTGCACCATGGTTTGCATTCAGGCAAGTCCAATGGCTACTGTAGTCTCTGACCCATCCAAAATCCAGTGTGCCCTCATACCTCGTATCTTGCACCAAGCTGGGCATAGTCCTTCAGCTTGTCTTTATCCAGTCGAGTTGGCACTTCCATAATGTTGTGCGTTTGAAGCTTGATAATCTTTGCCAAGGATGTAAACATACTGTCCGGAATAATTTGCAAAACCTGAAACACCGCACAAGAATATTGCATTTTAAAAAAAATTACTGTTAACTATTTGCAGTGATAAAACAAAAAAATGTAACAGGCAAGTTGCATTTGGTTAAAGGCAAAGATTTCCATTTATATTACAGTACCATGTTGCTCAAAAAATTCAACTCAACCGGTTGAGTTAATTCCCAATTCCAGACACGAAACATGACAAGTTTAATATAATTAAAACACAAACACATAACTGTGCACTGAACCAATTCAAAACAAGTTACATTAGATGGGATGAAAGTGTCCATTTAAGCAATACAAAGCAGCATCAGCTTGAATTTATATAGCCTCTTGAACAGAAAATGTTTTTCATGGTGGGGGGGGCGAATGAGGAGGGAGGGGGGGGCGAACGAGGAGGGAGGGGCGGGCGAACGAGGAGGGAGGGGGGGGCGAACGAGGAGGGAGCGAACGAGGAGGGAGGGGGGGGCGAACGAGGAGGGAGGGGCGGGCGAACGAGGAGGGAGGGGCGGGCGAACGAGGAGGGAGGGGCGGGCGAACGAGGAGGGAGGGGCGGGCGAACGAGGAGGGAGGGGCGGGCGAACGAGGAGGGAGGGGGGGGCGAACGAGATGGGGGGGGCGGGCGAACGAGATGGGGGGGCGGGCAAAGGAAAAAAGGGAGGGAATGAAATAGGAGGATGGGATAGAGTTGCAGTGAAGGATGTAAGGAAGTGAATGATGACCACTTCGTTGTTGATTGAAACCACAGGATAGGTCACAAGAGATGGGGAGACTGTGGGTATATATGGGCGATAGAATTTCTGTGGTGGGAAATAGAAATGTACAGCTCTGTATTCAAAGTGCATAGCTAACTGGCATAATTGAATACTTCAAAGTGAACATTCACTTGCAAGCTCACAAGGCTCACCTTTCTAACATAGGCTACAAGCTCTCCCGAATAATACTGGGTCACACTCAGAAGGTCAGAACTATTGGCCTGATTTATTCGCATCAGTGGAAGATCAAGGGCTGATGCCAACTGAAACAGAGCAAAACAAAGAAAATCTTATTGATCATAAAACCTCAGGTCGCTTGACAATATTTAGAACAAATCAGTTTCAAAATATTATTTTTATTTCATTCTCGGGATATGGCCGTCGCTGGCAAGGGCAGCATTTACTGCCCAGCCCTAGTTACCCCGAGTAGGTGGTGATGGGCCTAGATGAAAGAATTAAGTGCCATATATTCCACGTTTGTTGCCGACACTCAGTTAGGTGGCACAGTGAGTAATGTAGATGGGAACAGAAAGTTTCAAAAAGGACATTGATAGATTTGGTGAGGGAGCGAAACTGTGGCAGATGGAATTCAATGTAGGGAAGTATATCATCCATTTTGGATGCACGAATGATAGATCAGACGAGCAGAGTGAGATGACGGCGTACTCGGAGAGTCATGCTGCAAGTTTGGGATTTCCGCATGCGCATGATCCGCACCAACAGAGAAATACTAATTGCTGGCGCAGAATTGGGCTAATTGCCCACCAACTACATCCAAAAGATTTGAGTTAGTGAAAGCAGGTGCAGGAGCCCATTTCTCATCTTAAAAGATCTATGCATGTACATTGTGTACATTTCGGTGGAGGAAACTTTTTTTTGTCAGTTGAGTTTCATTTTAATTACTTGGGAAGTTGAAAAAGAAAGTTAAATAAAGTGAACGTTATCAGATTTCAATGACCAATTCCGTCCTTTCAACTCAAAAATGAAAATATACAAGGAAAATAGATTTATCTATTACCAATCTAAATGAGGTCTGAATAATATATTTTAATCCTGAAAATTAACATCGTATGGCTGGGAATAATTTTCTGAAGTTCAACAACATTACTTGTGGGAGATATAAAACATCGTTAGACCTTGGCCGAGTATCAAAACAGGAAGTTGTATACATAGGGACTGATAAGTTGTGAGTTTGGATGAAAAGAAAACAAAATACTGGTATGAAATAAGTCCGAGTACCTGTTTTTAAAAAAGAGTGCAATTTCAATGGAAGAGACTGAAAGAAGTTTTTGTGGGCATGGCTGAATTGTGACAGATTTTGTGGGCACATGCATAGGTTGCACGCTGCACTCCTGGCCTTTGTGATGTCACACGCTGCGCAGTGAAGAGCAAATCTCCCTTCTGGGCCTCGCACAAGGCAAGGTCCTATTCTTTTTGTAGGGCGGCGGCCTACTTTGCAGCTAAGCTGCCAACCGCAATTTTTGGGCCAGAGTATTTTCTATATGGTGAGAAGGTAGGAACCGTGGAGGTGCAGAGAGATTTAGGGGTCCAAATACAGAACTCACTAAAAGCTAATGGACAGGTACAAAAATAATTTTAAAGGCGAATGGAATGTTGGCCTTTATCACAAGGGGGTTGAAATACAAAGGGATGGAAGTGATGTTACAGTTGTATAAAGCTCTGGTTAGACCTCATTTAGAGTACAGAGTTCAAATTTGGGCACTGCACCGCAGGAAGGATTTATTGGCCTTGGAGGGGGTGCACTGCGGATTCGCGAAAATGACAGCGGGGCAAAAAGAAAAATAGAATCATATTGAAGTATAATATTCAAAGAGTACAATTTACAAACATAGTGTGTTAGGAACATCAACGATCTATGCAATAAATGGCTAAGACAAAAATGATACCTGCAATTCACCACACAATGAGAAGCCAACCTCAGCCAAGCTGTCAGCAAAAGGAACCAGACAGGCATCAGTTGCTTCATCACAACAAAGGAGGGAGAATCTGAGCACAAGTCACTCACTCGGTCTTTCCTCTTAATATTTGGGTAAACCACAACAATAGCAGCAGTCAGGGGTATGGTATAAAATGCAGGGCAATCAAAACATTAGAAAAAGGACAAGGGGAGGGCTCAGTTTTCAATTAAAATTAATCGAATTCTGGTCATTCCTAAGATTCCTGGTGACATAATGACAATCAGAGTGAGGCTTCAGTTTGGTGACCCAGGCAGAGAAACTTAGTGCCAACATTTTCAGAACAAGTTCATTACCAATTGGAAACCCATACCCTCAAGTGATGCCATCAATTCCATGTTTTTATCCATTTCTGGACTCTACTGGTTTCTCACTCCTCTCTACTCACCTTTAAAAATGTTGCTTTAAGTTTGGTTACCATGAAGGGGCTGACTTGGATACCTTCCTGCATGATAGTTGTGTAGCTGTGGATAAGTAGAATTATGTTAGCCACAGCCCAAACATACAGGTCAACTGCAGCAATGCATATCTCGATAGGCATAAGTGTAAGACAGAAATTCAAAACAAAAATTAACTTAAATAATTAAGCAAACTGCTACCAGCCAGCCATTTCCAATTACATGACCAGAAATAGTTTTATGGAGTTGGAAAGTAAAATTCATGCCAGCGATTTCCAGAAGCAATTCATTATTTTGATTTCAATGTGTTCAACTTTGGAGCTTCCAACAATTTTGGCAGAGATTGCTGAGGTTTCACATTTGATTTGAAACCTGGAGCAACTATCTTTGCATCATAACTGTACTCGTTTGAGAGGGCAGTAGGAATTCAGAAGGTCCACTCTACTTTTCCTTTTTCAATAGCTCTAACCTTTTCACAAGCCAGCTTTGGCCATGTCACTGTTGGCATATTCCTAATTGTGAAACTTACCTGGTTAGTTCTGTCTATTTTGTTAAAGTGAGTCGTATTTGCTCAAACCTAAATATGGTTTGTGCTCGTGACAAAGATAAAATTGCAGCAACTTTTCTGCACCAGAGCAACGGATAAGCAATGGTATTTTTAACCTCTATTTGAATGAACACACACACACACACACACAATTAAGTTGAGGGTGCTTCTGTGCTTTTACTAAATTCTACTTTAATATTCAGCAATAGTAGAGGAGTAGACTATTCAGCCCCTCAAACCTGTTCCACGTTTCAATTCGATCACGGCTGATCAACTCAACTTCAATTACCTTTAATACCCATGTGTAACAAAAACCTATCAATGTCACTTATGAAATTTTCAATTGACCCCCAGCCTCAACAGTCTTCAACAGCAATGTGATAATGACCAGATAATCTGTTTTTGTCATGTTGATTGAGGAATAAATATCAGCCAGGACACCAGGGATAACTCCCCTGCTCTTCTTCAAAATAGTCCCATGGGATTGTTTACGTCCGCCTGAGAGGGCAGACGGGTTTAACGCCTCATCCGAAAGAAGGCACTTCTGACAGTACAGCACTCAGAGAACTGACACTCCACAACCTTTTGATTCAGAAGGCAAGTGTGCTACCAAGTGAGCCACAGCTGACACTTGGTTTAAGGTCATACCCTCTATGTTCTGGACTCCCGCACCAGAGGAAATAGTTCTTCAGTTACTTTTGTAGAAATGTGAAACTTCAGCAATCTCTGCCAGGTTTGTGGGAACTTCGCTCTGCTTGCCCAAACCAAGGTAGAGAGTGATTTGGTGGGCCGAGTCATTAACATGATCCAGTCACACCCCTGGCAGGGCTTCACAGCAGAATTAGGAGTACAGCTGCAAGCCTGAGATACTACTATATACGAGGACAAAAGCTTTATTAGATTGAAAATGGATTTAAAAATATTTATTGGCCTTTGTCAAGATATGTTGAAAGCAGGGCGGGGGGTGGGAGGGAGAGAGAAAGAAGCCAGACAAAATTGAAGTTCCTTGGAAACTCAACGTGAAGGTACAAAATGGATTCTGTGGGCAAGTGAGAACAGCAGGACACCTCACTCCCTGTTTGATGGCTGGCAAAGTGGGCGCACTGCTGCACGAGGTGGGTACTTGAAGCTTATGCTACTTATTCAAATGAGTTGAACCTACAAAATTGTGCAAAGTTAGCAGGTTGTACTTCTGGCTAGATTTGCGCTGGCAGCTAGAAATCCCAGGCACAGATTTTTGCTGGGACCACAAAATTATGACTAATTAGCTCTCGCACACTCCTGGAATATATTGATTGAACAAAGTTAACAATGCTTCTGAAATTACTAAGAACAAAGAGGAACGCAGCAAGTGTATGAAAAGGATAATGGGCCAAGAGTCGTGTCACAACAAAAAAGAGCTGCTACAAAACAAAGTGTTCATACTTTATGAAAAAAGAAGAGACCGCGTCAACAAGAACAACTCGCGTCAACGGAGTTACACTCTAGTAATTTTATTTATTTATTCAGCTGCTTTTTTACGAACAGGGCTGGTACACATGTCCTGTTGCAGTGGTGGTGAGATCGCTGCTCCTCAAACACAACACTTGCCTCAAGTGTACTGACATGACCTCATCCAAATTCACATTATCAGCTCACTTAAATCATTTCAACACACTCCTGTGCACATTGGTTCAAGCACAGGGGAGTGCACAGATGGTGGGCACAGGATATTGGTGGACTGCGACAGCAGGAAAGGGTTTGAGATACTGAAAAGGATTCATCTGCAGCTTCGCCTGCGCAGATTATCCACAAGAAAGAGAGAAGCAGCATCTGTTTACCTGTTCCTACTCTGCAAAGGAGAATATCCCAGGTATCTTTAATCCAACAGAAAATTTGGAGGGAGTTTAACGTACATAAACACACAATTAAGTATCAGATTTCAAGACCTCTCTCCAGATCTTAGCATGGTCCTACCTGTCAATAAGCTGCCAAGCGTACGACAGGTCCCCAATGATCTGCATGGTGATGAGCACCTCCTCTTTAATGTTTATGGTGCGAATCATCTGATGGAGAAACTTGCGAGTGTCAGCCAGGAACTGACAGATCTGCAAATTTGATTCCAGTTGGTGGAACTCTTGGACCTGTTTTAAGAAATTACAAATTCTCACCATTAGCAACATGGAGATAAGAGAGATTTGAAAGCTACTCAAGACTGTACTTTAACCCTCGGGAATGTCAATATCTCCACCTCGCCTCAAAATATCCTACACTAGAATTTTCAAAGGTTTTGTGGAAAGCATTAAGAATATTTGATAGCACCTTATATAAATTTATAAACTTGCAGCAACAGGTAAATATAATATACATACACCCATCACTTCCCCCTTGTTCTTACCTCAGATGTTTTGAGTAAAGTTAAATGTGTACTGGGCATGAATTTACAGGTCTCCCAATCTCACCAGTTGCACTGTTACGTCTGGTTGCCAAGCGGAAAACAAAATGAAAGGCTTCTCATTGCTGGACCGGTCACGCACTTCCGAGTGACACTGGTGGAGGTCTGGAAAGAGGTCATCACCAGTTCTCTGAGTTACAATTTCTGCATGACCCAGAGAACGCAAAGGGGTTTTGGACCACTTGAGAAATTTCATGTCATCCAATAAAGTTAGAGTGACAAAAGAAAAAGTCGGAGAAGGTAAAAAGAAAAATAATTTTGAAAAATGATTTTAATATTTTGACGTTATTGTTACAAGTTTCAGGTCTGCCTTAGATATTTTCTCGGGCACAGCAGTACTGGTTACTTCCATAAGCGGTCTGGCTGTCCTATGTTCAGGAGTGTGCCCATACTACTCAATATCTAATTATACAATAAAGTAACCCAGGGGTGTAACGATAGCGTCCCTTTGTGATCTCAACTCGATGCACTGCGTTTCGCACGTGCCTTCACTTGCACTTATCCAATCTTTCAGAACGCAGGCGAAACAGCTGACTTGGACAACGCCTGGTACCAATTATTAAACTGCTTTATTTTAACAGAGCACAAGATGTAATCTAATATCACCTTCATTCAACTAACTACAGAACACTTCTGTTCCCAGCCAATTGGAGAGCAGCCCTTCTCAACTTCTTCCTGATCAGTGATTCGCCAGTAGGCCAGTCAATAAAACTGTCCAGTTCTCCTTCTCCCTTGGGTCGTGACACAAGGGAAAATATCTCCTGCCATTCGCACAATAAGAAAAAAGGCCATCCTGGCTTCACAGGACCCCAAGACAAAACAATCGATCCTCACTATCTCAATTTGAAATTAAGACTGCGATCCATGACATTCCAAAGCTCTCTCGTGGTTTTAATACATCTTCAACACCTAACACATTCACAAATAAACCTTTTATCTAAGTGGCTTCAGCTGATGATTTTTTTTCAAAATAAAACATGTGCAAAATAATTGCTTTAAAACACAATTCAACAATATTGATTTCCAATTTCTATGCGTGAAGACAAAAAGAAAATCAGCAAACACTGAAGTTACAGATTATTACAGGTGTTTTAATGGAAAAACATAACAAAAGCATCTCTACCACCCTTCTGTGACTTTAGTGACATTCTCGGAGTGGGGCTGAATTTAAGAGTCCTCACTAAATCTCCATTTCAACTTGCAGACGGTGAGAGATTATGCTCAAAGCTCGGAATCATCTCACCTCTTCCAAAGCCTGGATTAACTGCACGGTCTTCCGCCCAGCTGCCGTTGAGTCTTCGTAATTCAAGGAGGAAATCTGCTTTGAGATCTCCCTAAACCAGGCTTGCAGATTTTCTGACGGCAAACAAATAGTTTGAAAGGGTAATGATTCTGTTGCATCACTATAAAACGAAAAAAATGTGCCATAACATCTTTATATCTCCCCGCATCACATACCTCCAGCAGGTGAGAGGGGAGGAAGCCTGCTCCCAGATCACAGCTATTCTAAACCAGCACTGGCACATAAGAAATAGCAGGAATAAGCCACATGGCCCCTCGAGCCTGCTCCGCCATTTAATACGATCATAGCTGATCCGATCAGGGATTCAGCTCCACTTCCCTGCCCGCTCTCCATAACCCCTTATCGTTTAAGAAACTGTCCATTTCTGTCTTAAATTTATTCAATGTCCCAGCTTCCATAGCTCTCTGAGGCAGTGAATTCTACAGATCCACAACCCTCAGAGAAGAAATTTCTCCTCATCTCAGTTTTAAATGGGTGTCCCTTATTCTAAGATCGTGCCCTCTAGTTCTAGTCTCCCCGATCAGGGGAAACATCCTCTCTGCATCCACCTTGTCAAGCTCCTTCATGATCTTATACGTTTCGATAAGAGCACCTCTCATTTTTCTGAATTCCAATGAATAGAAGCCCAATCTACTCAACCTTTCCTCATAAGTCAACCCAGTCATCTCCAGAATCAACCTAGTGAACCTTCTCTGAACTGCCTCCAAAGTATATCCTTTCGTAAATATGGAAACCAAAACTGCACGCAGTATTCCAGGTGCGGCCTCACCAATACCCTATATAGCTATAGCAAGACTTCCCTGCTTTTATACTCCATCCCCTTTGCAATAAAGGCCAAAATTCCATTGGCCTTCCTGATCATTTGCTGTACCTGCATACAAACCTTTGGTGTTTCACCCACAAGTACCCCCAGGTCCCCCTGTACTGCAGCACTTTACAATCTTTCTCTATTTAAATAATAAAGTGCTCTTTGATTTTTTTCTGCCAAAGTGCATGACCTCACACTTTCCAACATTATACTCCATCTGCCAAATTTTTGCCCACTCACTTAATCTGTCTATGGCCTTTTGCAAATTTTGTGTCCTCCTCACACATTGCTCTTTCTCCCATCTTTGTATCATCTGCAAACTTGGCTACGTTACACTCAGTCCCTTCATCCGAGTCGTTAATATAGATTGTAAATAGTTGGGGTCCCAGCACTGATCCTTGCAGCACCCCACTGGTTACTGATTGCCAACCCGAGAATGAACCATTTATTCCGACTCTGTTTTCTGTTAGCCAATCCTCTATCCATGCTAATATATTGCCCCCAACCCTGTGAACTTTTATCTTGTGCACTAATCTTTTATGTGGCACCTTGTCAAATGCCTTCTGGAAGTCCAAATACACCACATCCACTGATTCCCCTTTATCCACCCCGTTCGTTACATTCTCAAAGAATTCTAGCAAATTTGTCAAACATGACTTCCCCTTCATAAATCCATGTTGACTCTGCCTGACCGAATTTTGCTGTCCTGCTACTGCTTCTTCAATAATGGACTCCAACATCTTCCCAACCACAGATGTTAGACTAACTGGTCTATAGTTTCCTGCTTTTTGTCTGCCTCCTTTTTTTAAAAAGGGGCGCTACATTTGCTGTTTCCAATCTGCTGGGACCTCCCCAGAATCCAGGGAATGTTGGTAAATTACAACCAGTGCATCCACAATCCCTGCCGCTACTTCTCTTAAGACCCTAGGATGCCAGCCACCAGGTCTAGGGGATTTATCCGCCTTTCGTCCCATTATCTTAATGAGTACCACCACCTTAGTGATTGTGATTGTGTTAAGTTCCTCCCCTCTATAGCCCTATGACTATCCACTGTTGGAGTATTGTTAGTGTCCTCTACCGTAAAGACTGACACAATCCCGAGGAAGTCGACAGTGGACAATTTCCTGGCAGGATGTGTGTTTTTATCTGCAATTCCCCACTAGCTGAGCACCCGATCTTAGCAGTTCCCAATGAGTAAAGGAAAAAAACTGAAATGCAAGTCAAACTGTTTGGCTCACGCACATTTGCGTGGTTACCGAACAGAACTGACAAGATGTCTGAAGGCAAGCTCACTTGCCCATCTTCCTAGCTGGCATATGGTGCAGGGGAGATCCAAGATAAATGAATAAATGAACAACGAGATCTATTTTAAAGACTGCACAGCAATTAGTCACCAATAGTATACAGTAAAAGCACTCAATAAAGCAGATATGAAAGAGAGACACAGAACATTCACTGCTGTCATAGTCTAAGCAATTACTGAAGTTGCAATTAAATTATGTATTCTTGTTGTAAATGTACAACTTTCAAGTCATACTCCCAGTGCATTTTCAGCAGGAATTTGTACACATATTTGTTTTGGAAATGAGTGGCAGAGCAGATTCAGGAAGGAAACAGAGACCATGCAGGTCAATTCAGAAAGCCCCAAAGTTCAGAGCACTTTAGACTTGAGCAACTTTGGACAGGAAAAAAATTGGTGGTGGGAAGAGAACCCATATGTGCAGATTGCATGTATATTTTGTCAGACCATCACCTACACGTTTTGCCTTTGATGGATCCATCCTTAGCCCTTCATTCTTACTCAAAAGCTGTCGTCTAAAAAGTTTAATTTCCTCTTTCATGCCAAATATTTAACTTCCCTCAATAACTCAACTCTCTAAAGCCCAAATCCATCCTGAATCTTGAATTCTACTCCAAAATGTAGGGAGAATCTCCTAACACTTTTAGGACAGGATACAAGAAAGATCTTGTTGTCTGACAAAAGCCGCATCACAGCCTCTCTTGTCCCTATTTCATTGATATTACCGTGGCCAGTACTCTCATGAAATGTCATTTTTTTCTTCCCAATATACAAATATGCCAGCCGACACCTTTCCCCTCCTTCCTGCATTCTCAGAGTTGAAATCAACTCAGTGCAAATCCCTGGCAAACTCAACCCTTCCCGGGTCCTCATAATTGTAGTACTCCTGATCTCCCTCAGCCTTCCTTCCCTTCTCTGACTGAAGGTTGTTAAATCCCCAGCTTTGTGTCAACTAATCACTAGTGCTTGACTTAACTCACCTTTGCTCCTTTTTATTCAACTTTAATGCCTGGCATTGGTGAATCTTCACCTATGAACTAGACATATATATATATGAGAAAGAAAACGAGAACGAGAACGAGAACGAGAGGAAGGAAGGAAGGAAGGAAGGAAGGAAGGAAGGAAGGAAGGAAGGAAGGAAGGTCAACATTTCTACGACAGTTCAGGGTCATACTACAGTCGGGTACTACAGTCACTGCTTAACCAAGATCTGAATTTACCACTTCTTGGTCAAAAAAGTAACAGGGAGGTAACCCCCTTATTTTCTACACATTTGGTAAAGACTGAATATTTGAACTGAATCTCAACTAAAATCAGTTGTAAAACCAGAAACCAACAGAATCTAGCCATATATTTCACATAATCATGGAGCAATCTGAGCACTAATCACATACCATTTTTTTCCACTCTAGTGAGAGGCTTTACTCCAGAGAACACCTCTGCCAACTCAGTCATTCTCTCAGAGCCCTCTTGCTGATAGCTTTCCCATTTTGCTTGCTTTTCTGAGAGCATTTGCTTGAACATCTAAACAGCACATGAAATAAATGTTACTCAATAAAAGACAACTCGCCTTTAGTACTGCAAAACAAAAAGTGACCATTAAGAAAAACATTCCAGGCTGGTGTGGTTCAGTGATGTTGTACGTTGGAGCAGCAATATCCAGGCCAGACTTCATTGATTCCTTTCATTCTGTTCAGGGAGGCATCTCCCTGCTTGGGAAATGGATACAAAGAGAAAGGCACGAAAAGAGGCAGCGTTGCACACCTGCTGACCAGCTAAGGAAACCACGCACTCTATTCCAACCATTAATGTATGCACTGTACTTCATTATTTAAGGAGGAGGAGAGAGGGAGAAACCACAAAACTACAGACCTGTCAGCTTAACATCAACTGGAACTTATCATCAGGGACAGAGTGACCGAGTACTTGGACAAGTGGAAGCTGATCAAAAAGAGTCAGTATGGATTTGCAACGGGCAAGTCATGTCTCACTAATCTAGCTGAATTTTTTCGGGGAGGTCACCAGCATGGTGGATAGAAGAGTGCCTATATGGATTTCCAGAAGGCACTTGATAAAGTTCTGCACAAGAGATTAGGAAAAAATGAAATTGCTCATAATTGGAGGCAATTGTGTAACATGGATTGGTAATTGGTTGGGAGGTAGGAGACAGAGTGTAGGGTAAAGGGAATGTTCTCTGATTGGCATGATGTGAGTTTAGAAGGTTGAGGGGCAATCGGTGTCTTTAAAATGATAAAGTTGATGCAGGGAATCGATTTCCTCTGGTAGGAGAATCGAGAACCTAGAATCTAGAACCAGGGGCAGAATCTAAAAGTTAGAGCTCAGCTGTTTAGGACAGCAAGCATTTTTTCCCCACACACAGGATAGTAGGGATCTGAAACATGCTTCCTCAAAAGGCTAGGATAATTGGAATTTTCAAGCTGGAGATCGATAGATGTTAGTTAGGCAAGGGTACCAAGGGATATGGAGCAACGGCAGGTAAATGGAGTTCAGGTACAGATCAGCCGTGATCTAACTGAATGGTGAAACAGGCTCAAATGGCCTATTCCTGTTTCTATGTACCAGTGGCAAGGGGTCATTGAAACCAGAGAAAAGTGCAAAAGAGAAGGAATGGTTTTTACTGGAAGTTATATTCAAGATTGGAGATGATTCCAAACTATAAAGCATGATTGTGAGAATGCAGAGAGGGTTGTGGAAAGAGCTAGAGGAACAGTATCAAATACTGTATCAGATGAAAAAAGATAAATTTGTACATATAGCACTTCAGCACATCTCAGGAACATTTCAAAATGCTTCACATATGGAATAACTTTTTTTTTTGAAATGCATTGACTATTGTTATGTAGGCAAATGTGGCAGACACGTTCTCACATGATCCCGCTGATAGCTAGATGGTGAATGACCATGCTACTTATTTTGAGTGGTTGGCCAGGACCCCAGGAGGACCCCTCGCTCTTCCTCACATAGTGCCACTGGATATTATCTACCTGAATCATCACAGACAGGATCTCAGTTTAATGTCCCAGCTGCAGAATGGCACCTCCAACAATGCAGCATCCCCACAGTACTACACTGGAGTGTTAGCTTAGATTATATGCTCAAACACTCGCGTGGAACTTGCACAATCTTCTGACTCAAGATTCCTACTAACTGATCCAAAGGGCCCAAGTTTCCACAAGAAAAAAAACAGGTGCCCCTCCGAGCTGGGCGCCCGTTTTTCACGCCTAAAACAGCGCCTAAAAAATTCCTCGGTATTCTCCACCGACTTACAGGTCCTGTGGCACTCGGCGCAGCCAGCACGAGCTGTGGGGGGGGGCGGAGCCAGGTCCCTGCGCTGAAAACAGTGCCGGGACCTCCGCACATGCGCGCTACAGTCGGCACGCAAGTGCAGTAGCTCCAGGCGCCGAACTGTGTGGGAGGGGCCCGAAGCACGCAGCCCCTAGCCCTGGCCCAATGGCCTCACTGGGGCTGCGTGAATGAGGCTCCTCCCACAGCCAGCTCCTGCTCCCCGCCCGACCAGACCCGACACTCGCTTCCCCCCCCCGCCCCCCCTGACCAGACCCGAGACCCGCTCCCGCCGCCGACACCGGCTCCCGACACCCGCTCTCTCCCTCCCCCCCCCCCCCTCCCGGCTCCCCCCGCCCCCCGACCCGACCCCCGCTCCTGTTCCCCTACCCCCCCCCGGTTCCTCTCCCTCTCCCTCTCTTGCTCAGCGGCACGAATAGCCGCAGAATTCTCCCTGGCTGAAGCACTTTCACACAGGTAGGAAGATGGTTTATTTAATCTTTTCTTGGCTTATAAATGTTTATTCAGGTTGGATTTATTTGTATAATATTTGTAGAAGTATAAATAAGGATTTATTGTCGAATTTAATGAGTTCCCTTCCCCACCACCTCGTTCTGGGCGCCTAATTTGTAACCTGCGCCTGATTTTTTAATGTGTAGAACAGGTTTTTTCAGTTCTACAAAAATCTTCACTGGCGCCATTCTACTTTAGTTTGGAGTACATTTTCACTGTGGAAACTTTCGAATCAGGCGTCAGTGGCCAGACACGCCCCCTTTTGAAGAAAAAATTCTGTTCTAAACTAGAACTGTTCTACCTGACTAGAACTGCAGAAAAAAAAATGTAGAGAATTGCGATTTCTAAAATAGTCCGTTCTCCACCAGTTGCTCCTAAAAATCAGGCGCGAATCATGTGGAAACTTGGGCCCAAAGTGTCCAAGATTCATCTTATTTAAAAACAATTGTGGATTATAGTACAATCGGTTTTGTGGATTTTATCTTGTGGAGCACTCCATTTTTCAGCTATTCTGCAGTATCCCTACTAGTCTTAAAAAGGAAATAATAAAATGTCAAGATAGCAAGCACCTGAATCGCACCATATAAAATGTTGAATATTACCAACTACAGAGCATGGAAAGGACCAATGGCCTGAGTCACGGGGGCAGGGGGGGGGGGGGTACTGACCTCATGGCAACAAAGGAAACAGCAAAATGGAAATTAAATGCTCAGGAGATGGAAGCGAGTCTCCTCCAAGGAACACAATGCATATTAAAATTTAGATTGTACATATATTAAGAGCAATGAGAAAGATTTTATAAACAGGAGTCCCGTTAGACTTAGGCTGGGAATTTCCTGGGAGCTGCTCCGCCAGAGGTATGGGAGAAAGGGGTTTCCATTGCACTTCCTCTTGGTTTTAGTTTCCTGTAAAACTTTGTGTTACCATTTCCAGCCCAGCATCCCTTGCCACCACCCACTCACAACTGGTCAGCATTTTTCAGATGGTCAATACTATGTGCTTAGTAGGAACATAGGAACACGAGTACGAGTACGCCATCCAGCCCCGCAAGCCTGTTCCATCATTCAATTTGATGCCCTCTCTTCAATTCCTAACTACCTGCCTTGGTTCCATAACCTTTAATACCCTTGCCTAACAAAAACCTATCAATCACAGTTTTGAAATTTTCAAATGCCCACCAGCTTTCTGATGGATAAAGTTTCAGATTTCCATTACCCTGTGTGTGTGAAGAGGTGCTTCCCGACATCGCACCTGAATGGACTAGCTCTAACTTTAAGGTTATGCCCCCTTGTTATGGACTCCCCCACCAGAGGAAATAGTTTCTCTCTATTTATCCTATCAAATACTTTAATTTACTCCTTGCGTGTTCTAGAGTGGCATGTTGTTATTATTTATAGAAATGACAGCCAAAAAGAGCAAGAGTAGCATACCTCCTTCAAAACATACTCAAACTGGGCACTGTCCAGCAATAGCTGGAAAAGGGTTTTGGGGTTGTATTTCGAGTCGATGAAAACTTGATCCTTAATCTGGCGCAAACGCTTGTTGTTTGGATCATACACTGTAAAAAGCAAGACAAAAATGTATTCAAACATTAATTAAAAACCAATGGCTGGGTGCAATGCATACAATGCAGAGTGGGATTGTGCTGCATTAGGTGAGAACGTGAAGGTCTGGCATAATAGATTGCAGGAGGTTTTCTTCACGCACGGGCCAAATCTGCACACGCACGGAATGGCGAGTCCCCCACCGCAAGTTGGGCTGCACATTAACAACGGTAAATGTGGGACCGCAGCACAGTTAGTTACTTGTCCTAACACCCAGACGGCTACGCAAAAGTGGCTCATGTTCCTAGTGACTGCTAGGACCACAAAGACCTGGGAGAAACTGCAATGGAGAACCAATGCCAAACCATAGATTTTCCACTGAATTCTGTAGCTGGTCATGGTATAACCTGAACAGTTGTTAATTCAACACATGGCAACTTCAACAAAAGATATCTTATACACAAGATTTCCACTTTTTGGGAGAGAAAGGAAAAAATCTGAGCGTCTCAGCTTATTTATATTATGCAATATATTAATCCTCTCACATTTACCTGATTCTGCAGTGTGAAGCATCAACCAGCGAATAGTCACATTACAATCTCTCAGGCAGTTTAATAGTTTCGGAATGTGGTCCAGCACAAACTCTTCCCTCAAGAAGCCTTCCTTCAGGAACTGCTGCACCTGCTGGCGAAGCCGCTCAACACTCGCACCGTAGCGACTTGCCTGCGAAAGAAAAACCCACCTCAACGTAAGCACCACACACAAGTTCAACATGTTGTACGTTACACACCGGGAAAGTAGTGGGGGTGAGATTAGTTTTCGGCAGTGACGCAAAATGGGCAATAGCGAATCAGCAGCCTGTTTTACACCCCACTCGGTTTTCTCTTCCATTAAAGTCAAAGAGTGTAAAGCGGACCTCAATTTCGCTATCAACCTTTTTGCGCCAAAGATCAACTAACACTCAGTGCAAAAAATACATTCAAAATATGCAATGCACGAATTACAACAAAGGGGAGGGACCCAGCCTTCAGAGATCATACCTGCTCTTTAATGTTCGATTGCTCCAGTGTATAATTCAGTGCTGTCTTTGCAGCTTTGTATGGTTCCCAGGCCTCAATCAGGTTGACTGTGATCCCCATGTAAATGCTGATCACCTGATGTGAAAAAAGAAACACAAAACACTCAATTCTTGTTCAAATATCTTGCCTTTGCAAAAAAAAAATTGCACATCGCATTTCCTACACTACAACAATGACTACACTTCGCTTTAGGACGTCCGGAGGTCTTGAAAGGCGCTATATAAATGCAAGTCTTTCTTTCGCAAAACAAACTGTATGATGTTTTAGAAGAACTGATCCAATGGAAGGTCATGAGATCCTCTGGATATCCATCTAACTGACACCTGCCCATGAAAGAAAACCTTTGAAATGGACGAGATCATTTTATGATTTTCCTCCATTTGCTCGGTTAGAACATTTTAGGTTTTTTTTGAACAGTCTGACTGTGCAATACAAATGAGCTTTGAGATAAGGAGCTTTTGTGCATTGCATCTTTAAAAAAAAATTAATAATGTTAATCTAACCTGCAGGTGAGGTTTTGGGATCCATGCAGCTCACATTCACTTACCCAGTTGTCTGGAAAGTATTTGTCTACAATCTCCCTCATCTTGGCTTGTTGTGTGTGAAGAATGGATGGTTCGAAATAGAGGATGACATAAAGCATAGCAGCCTGAGTAGCTAGGGCTGTGCTACGGTGTTCTGGCAGTGGGTATGCTGAAACCTAATGTAAAGAAAACCAAAAAAATAAAAGGAGGGAAAATTCAGAGTTAAAGATTTAGGTTTCACATCATCAAATGATTCAGTTACCAGCAAAAGTAATTGTAGCATTCAAAGTCTTCTTTACTGTTTTTGTAGCTGTTACACTCTTTGTAGTTCTTCCTGATGCCACTAAAGTTCTGCCATATATTACCTGGAGAGTGGGAAGTGCGAACTCACCCAATATTTGCTTAACAGTGCCTTTGTAATTTTAAGGAGCCACGAGTAGTTTTAAGCAGACACATTTTAGCAGAAGAATTATACATTGGCCTCAAAATTCTGATCAGGCCAAGGCAGAATATCTGTCGAGCTCTAGCGGCAGGGATTGGGGTGGTAGGATCCTCCACCCAACCCACTATCAAGGGAGTGTGTGTGGCGGAGTACCCAAGTGACCCTGGGAATTCCACTCTTAGGTCTACAGCAGAACCCATCAAGACATGGCACAAGTCAAACTGAGGCCTGCAAAAAGGCCCCAAATCTTAACTAGGGAAAGGTAAATCAAAGACGCCCACTTGTTCCATTAGAACAGATGAGGAAACATTTCTTTCAAGCCTATCCTTGGCAATGCAAAGGACCCCATCGCTGGGAATTGGAATGGGGTTTCCAGACTGGGACTAAGGCAGCCCCGTAGCTGACCAGTGGCATTCAAATGAAAACTTTTCCAGCCTCCCAGCACTGGCTTCGGAGGGGCAACACAGTCACTCTGCCAACTTTACAACCATTTTGACCGGAATTCGAAGTCCCCCCCCCCGCCCCCCAATATATTATTCATCTGCTTAAGTGAAGGTATGTGTCTATTTGGAAAAAAAGGTACAAATTCAAATTCTTGTTAAGCAAATACGGTATGAGGTTAGAAAGAGTTGAGTTAAGAGGCTAGAGACATTATGGATCTTTTAGGAAATGGTTAATCAGATGGTATATTAATATTTATATTAATTTTGTTATATTAACTGTGTCCAGTAACTTTTCAATTGTAGCTGATCTCACTCGCAGTTTGATTATCCCTTTGATATAAGCAGATCCTGTAACAAGCCCTGAGAATTCTAAGACATAGGAAGGGTGTGTGGACAATACGGCATTTTGCATATTCGTCCTTCCACTTCACAGGGACACTGGAGATACTTGACATTTTTACAATGATTAGATGAAGATGAAGGAAAGGAATGTAGTGATCAGACGCGAGTTGTGTGCGAAGGCAACCTTGGAAGGTTACAACTGTCAAAGGGATATGGCCGAAGATGATGGAAAAGTAACACCCTCACAGATGACTAAAAAGCTTTTGATAGTTCATGAATTTCCATAACTGCCTTCAGCATAAAGATTTGATTGACCGATCAATCAGGATGTGTAAAACTGAAGTTATTGATAAGGGACATAAAATGAAGATTAGGTAATGGTAAAACACAACAGGATTGCTTTTTTTATTAAAAAGTGTAAAAGAATGGGTGCTGAGAAAAATCTCTCAGAATTCGATGTGGCCTGATCAGCCTTGAAAATTTTGAGTTTGAAACTTAGCGTGCGAGAATTTTCTGGTGAACTCACAAGGTTTTGCCACAAGTGCTGCTAAGTGTATATTGAATTATTGTCAATAATAGATATCATATACTTAATAAATCTGAGTATCTACCTGCAATGCTGCAAACCCTATTATTTCGAGGAGTAACTTATAAGTAAGATCACTCAACAGATCCAGGCAAGACAGAGACACACGCGTACACGTATTTAAAAATGAAAGCTAGACGTACAGTTCAGAAGCACCCAGTATATTATTTTGCATCTGTATCAAAGTATGAATCTACAGACGTACCATTTTTTAAATATATGAAGAAGATATTTGTAGTAACAGATAGCAAGATTAATAGCCAACTTACTGTTAGCAAGCATTTTTAAGTGTGCATGATTTACCTATCCCAAAGTAATTTGCTCAGTAAGTAGCTTAGAATATTAAGTTCTCCATTTAATCTGCATCTCAGTAATGGTGATTTGTCTATTTTTAATTGGTAAATATATTCTTCAGATGTCACTGCCATTATTTACCTTGGGTAATTAGAATATACAATCATTTCTCACCTGATTGTAAATATCATCCGATCGTAGACGACCAACCACCATTGAGATGAACGTCTTGCTAATTGGCACTCTCTGAAAGTAGCTCTCCGGGTAGTTTGCGGGCCTCTTTGCCCCTGCCAGAGATGAATACCCTGTGCTACGCAGAAGCTTGCAAATATCATCCAGGTTGGAATCAGAAGATGAACGAGCAGCACTGTGAAAGACACAAGCATGTTATCCTTTTACAGCCAGGACACATCCGCACAGGGCACAGACGAGGCTGCCACCCGCTCCACATGTGGAAGATGAAGGACGACCCAAAATGCCACTGCAGCCATGAGTCCCAGACCATGGAACACATCACATCAATCTACCAATAAGATCTGTTTGCAGGAGGCACCTCATTTCTCCACTTGGCATCTCATGAGGCCATCGAATGGATAGCCAAACTAGACATCCCATTATAAGCTTCTTCTGTCATACAGAAGTAGCAGCAGTAGCCAGGACACAAAACCAAAGGAGGTTTGTGAAAGGTTGGATGTAATAATTAGACCAACGAAAATACTTCCATACCTATAAAATCTTATAAAAGTTTGCTGTTTACTCTCGAGCTTCCTCCCGCCGTCATAACGGGGAGGCGGGAGGAAAGTCCTGCCGTCCAGGCATTTAAATGGGAAGTGTTTATAGATTCAATAATGGCATCCGCTGCTGTATAAGCGAATACCACTAACATTCCGCGGGCGGGCGGGAGAGAAAGCGAGAGGTCATCTGCAAATCGGAAATACTTCCTTAATGAGGCTTGGAGCTGTGGAGGTCAAAGGCATTCAGGTTTCCAGGTACACAATCACTAAAAGCTAGTGCACAGGTTCAAATGTAACCAAAATGGCTAATGGAATGACGGCCTTTATCTCAAGAAGATTGAAATTCAAAAGTGAAGAAGTAATGTGTCAATTGTATAGAACATTGGACAACAGGAACCATGTGGAGCAGTCTGTTGAGCACCGTATCGCAGGAAGGATATACTGGCCTTGGAAGGGGTACAGCACAGATTCACCAGGGCTTAAATGGTTAAATTATGACAGGTTGCATAAACTTGGCTTATATTCCCCTAAATTTAGACAGTTGAGGAGTGATCTAAATCGACGTGTTTAAAGGGATTCGACAGGGTAGACACAGACACTATTTCCTCTTTTGGGGGGAATCCAGAACAAGAGTATAAACTTATGTTCCTATGTCAGTAGAAGATTGTTTTGGAAACCACGCACACTCAGAAATGTAATCGGGATATTTTAATTCTGATCAATACTAACTACCTTATTGCTTTAATACAGAGATCAAACTACACAATTGCACTGACTGGCTGGCCAGAAATGTGAGTCACCATGTAACTCTTGCAAACCTAATAGCAAATGTTGTAGCACCACAATCAACAATCTGGAAACAGATCAGCCACCCATTCAGTGAGGAAAGCAGAAAGCAAGATAGTGGACATTGCTTTTAATGCATTTTTCTGCAACAACAAAAGTACATTTCATTGAATGAAGTATTTAGAAGTGTGTTTCAAGACACTAAGAATTCAGAGGATAATCAAACTCTCTGGGTTCTCTCTCAGTTTACAATGACATTTGGACTCAAGTTTGTTGCTGCCTTGCAGCACATGCTGCATCAACAAGTTACATTATGTACAATATAAACTTCAAATGACAGGACCATGTGTGTACTGCCTTCATACGGTGTACAGGTACCTGTATCTGTAGTAGGACACCAGCATCCTTTCTCGAACCTCTCCTTCAATCTTGTGGTCAATAACCAGCAGCATGACTCCATACAAGAACAGGGCTTCACACTGATCAATGACAACAGGAAACATATTCAGCCAAGGAAAAAAAATCAAATAGAACTACACGATCGCTGTTACAGCACACGCATTTATTAGGACTGCAGGAACACAACAAATGACACTATAAGCTTTCAATCAAGAACTTTATAGCTACTGCTTGGGGATGAGAACAAATGAAATAGATGAGACTGCCCACTAACACAGGTAGAAAGTAGCTTCACACTTGCAATTCCACAACATACTCCCACTTCTAGGCAGAACATCAGGGAAAGTGGGGAAAGAAATGAAACATAGGAAAGTCACCCTCCTCTACAGCTCTCAGGAACCGAGAAATGGTACAAGGATTCTTATTGGTGCAGGTAAAAAATAAAAACAGCTCCAGTTATGATTTGATGCACCTCACCATTTTTTATTTGGTTATTTTTCCCAGCACAAAATAGGCTGAACTATTACTTACATGTACAATACAGGGAAAAGGGGGAAAAGTGAACCATATATGACTAGACAACTTAGACTGAGGACTAGATAAAGAGAAAGAACAAATGTTGATGTCAGGAGAAGCCTTGATTATAATCGCTCAAGTCTCATCACTTTGTTCTTGTCCAATTCAGGATATAACCATTCACCACGATAAGGAACTAGTCAAAGAATTTTGAGTTAAAACAAAATGCAATCAATCTATTTGTCATTTTGTATAAATGCACCTTTTGGTGATTTGTGCTGTTTATCAAAGTGCATCATGCCAGCCTGTGGAATGGAATATTTCCCCACTTTTTGGCCCTGGACATTGAACATTCCCTGGTCAACTACAGCATTTCTGCACTTTAAGTAAAGTTCTGTACTAATAACATATCATAACCCTCAACTTTGAAACAGCACCCAGTGCTATCAGGTATGGTAGCATCGTGGTTATGTTACTGGATCAGTAGGCCCGGACTCATGATCCAGGGATATTAGATCAAATCCCACCATGGAAGCTGTGGAATTTAAATTCAAATAAAATAAATCTGGAATAGAAAGCTAGTATTAGAAATGGTGACCGTGGGGTAGAATTTGGCCAATGCAGATTTCTGGTGCACTCACCAGAGGTAAGCCGCTTTTGTCCGCCTCGAAGTGCTCCAAAAGTCTTCGGGCCAGGTTTGGCCGCTCCCCAGCCTCTCCTCGATGGTGGCGTTGCATGGCCACCAGATTCAGGGGCGGAGCCAAGTCCCAACGCTGAAAACAATGCCGGGACCTTTGCACATGCGCGCGCGCGCAATAGCTCCTCGCCCCTAGAATCTGAGAGAGGATGCTGCAGGCTGTGTGGGAGGGGCCGAAGCGGGCCGCCCTTATCCCTGGCCGAATGGTCTCCCTCATCGGCGGCCCACTGCCTTCCCGGGCAGTGTTTTGGTAGGACTTCTATTTTTTGTTATTGATTGATTGATTGCTTATTACTTTGGTCTTGGTGCTTTAGGTGCAGGGTTCCTTCTATTTTTTATTTGTTAATTAATTGCTTATTACTTTATGTGCTTTGTAAGTCTTGGTGCTAGGGGCAGGTCCTCTCAGCTTCCTTGTATTTTTAAATTTGTTATTGAATGCTTATTTTTGTGCTTTGTTTCGTGCTTGGTGCTTTAAATGTACCTACCTGCACCGATTTCTTAACTCTCCGCAAGGGTTTTCTGTGCGGGCCACAAGTGGCCACATACGCTGTCCTAAGTTAGTTTGGAGCAACTATTAGCTGTCCAAACTGGCTTAAATGGCCAAAACAGGCGTAGGTGGCTAGTAACGCCCCCTTTTGGAAAAAAAACAAAAAAAAAATCCTAATTAACTCACTTACACTGATGCAAATTAAATGTGTAGAATGGGGATTTTTAAGATATTCCAGAAAAATCAAGTTGCTCCAAAAAAAATGGAGTAACTCCCGGCCAAATTTGGGCCCCATGAAACTACCATAAGACTGTTGTTGAAAACCCATCTGATTAACACATGACTTTCAGGGAAGGAAATCTGCTGCCCTTACCCAGTCTGGCCTATATGACTCCAGGTGAACAGCAATGTGGTTGACTCTTAACTGCCCTCTGAAATGGCCTAGCCACTCAGTTGTATGCAAGGTGGCGGCTCAGCTCCACCTTCTCGAAGTGGCAATAAAATGCTGGCCTTGCCGGTGACACCCGCATCCCATGAATGAATTTTTTTTTTTAATTTAAAGAGACAATTTCAGCTCACATACTAACCAGCCTGTGGCCTCATCTGCAGTGCCAACCTTGCTCATACATTTTTCAATTAAATCATCAATTTCCACCATGAATGGGTCATTTCAAAGTTGGCAAAAATTATAACCCCTTAAAGAGATGATCTCAGGCCTAGACTAGTCGTACATGTGTAGACCTCTAATTAAGTCATTTAATTTCTCTTCATTTTACTTGGACTTAAAATTTGCTGTGCCAGTGGAGAACTAGTTTGGAGAGCACAAACCAGCACCAAAATGGTGATTGGGAACGAGTAACCATTTTTTTCCCACCTCTTCCGGCAGAAGTGTTTCCAGTATAAAAAGAAATAGCTTCACAAATCAGAAGGCAACAAATTTAAATGTTGATCCCAGAGTACGGCTCTTGGTCACAAGATAAATCAGTTATTAAATTATGGGTAGTTCCCCAAAGCGAGTCCATGTTCACTATAAACTGGATTGAGACTGCAAGAAAACTTTCTGCAATACTGACAAGATGGATTTGTAGTCAAGTGAAGGGCAGTGCACGCTAACAACAATTTGTATTTTTATAGTTTCTATAATGTAGTAAAACATCCCAAGATGCTTAACTCACTTGCATCTCACCCAGCTGGTTTCTCCTTCTCCCATACAAAAAGACAGAGGAGTGACCTAATAGAGGTCTTTAAAATTATGAAAGGTTTTGATAGAGTGGATACAGAGAGAATGTTTCCACTTGTGGGGAAGAGCATAACTGGAGGCCATCAAGAAATCCAATAGGGAATTCAGAAGAAACTTCTTTACCCAGAGAATGGTGAGAATGTGGAACTCACTACCACAGGGAGAGGTTGAAGCAAACTGTATAGATGCATTTAAGGGGAGGCTGGACAAGCATGAGGGAGAAGGGAATAGAGGGTTGTGCTGATGGATTTAGATGAGGAAAGATGGGAGGAGGCTCGAGTGGAGCATAAACGTCGGCATGGACTAGTTGGGCTGGCTGGCCTGTTTCTATGCCGTACATCCCATGTAAATTTCAACAATCAAACAATAATAGTGTTTTTGAAATGTTATACTAACGTACAAGAAGCTGCTTTCCATCTTCATTTAGCAGTACTGTTTCAAGGGTCTGCTGAATGTATACACCTTCATTGAGATCTTCAAGGAATCTGAAA
The DNA here is from genome assembly GCF_044704955.1 of Pristiophorus japonicus. Classification (NCBI taxonomy): domain Eukaryota; kingdom Metazoa; phylum Chordata; class Chondrichthyes; family Pristiophoridae; genus Pristiophorus; species Pristiophorus japonicus. Next base: position 306,612,856 of record NC_091977.1, read on the forward strand.
TAATCCATCAGGAAAGTAGAATTCAACGTTAGTTACAAATTTCATCTCAACAACAACTAAAGTTGAGACAGTCATTGTACAACTGGTGGAATCAGTTCTTCATAACACACGCATAGCTGCATCACTTAGCTTGCTATGCACACACTGTATAAAATCTGTCAGCACACCTGTAGTTGTGCAGTATCATGGACAGATCACACAAACAAAATTAGAATAAAAGGAAAATTTGTCATGTACATCATAGATTTTATTCACTACTTATCATGTGCCCATCTGGAGTTCTTAAGGCAACCAATTTCTTTAGTTAATTTCCAAACAGGAAAACAAAACCCTCATTACCGACCAACGTGTCAAATCAGTGTGGGTTATCCAAAACATTATTCTCTAATGAAGAGACTAAAATACAGCTGCAAGTACAGCTATTAACAGCAGACATGTACACAATTTTACCTGCTCAGATCAAATATATATTTGTGAACACTTTCAAATGCAAGGTAGAATCTTGTCAATATTTCAATATGATTTTCACGAAATTCTTCATCTAAATCCTGAAGATCTGGTTTAGATTCCAACTTGCCTTCATAGTACTCAGGACCCTAAAACGAAATCCATTTAATGTTAAAATAGCAGAGTCATTCCTTAAAAGATATATTACAATTACTCATCAAGGGAGACTAATTGTGATTAAATAATTTAATCGGTTGTCAGAGTATAACAGCAGTCCAAGATGGTTTTCCCTGTTTTTTTTCCCTTCATTCCAATGTTGCTAGTTTTTTTCCAAATGCTATTTCCAATCTGGGAGATAGGCAGTCCCATACTTAGAAATCATAGAAATTTACAGCACGGAAGGAGGCCATTTCAGCCCATCGTGTCTGTGACGGCCGACAAAGAGCTATCCAGCCTTATCCCACTTTCCAGCTCTTGGTCTGGTAAGGTTACTGCACTTCAAGTGCATATCCTGGTACTTTTTAAATGTGGTGAGGGTTTCTGCCTCTACCACCCTTTCGGGCAATGAGTTCCAGACCTCCACCACCCTCTGGGTGAAAAAATATCCCCTCAAATCCCCTCTAAACCTCCTACCAATTACTTAAAATCTATGCCCCCTGGTTGTTGAACATGCTGCTTGCAGAAATAGAACCTTTCTATCCACCCTATCGAGTCCCCTCATAATTTGCACACCTCAATAAGGTCTCCCCTCAGCCTCCTCGGTTCTAAAGAAAACTACCCCAGCCTATCCAATCTTTCCTCATAGCTAAAGTTCTCCAGTCCTGGCAACATCCTCGTAAATCTCCTTTGTATCCTCTCTAGTGCAATCGCATCTTTCCTGTAATGTGGTGACCAGAACTGCATACAGTACGCACAGTATTGGCAAAATGTTTAAACACCAGCTCATACACACAATTTTACTTTAATTACTAATAACGTGACTGTGGCTTTGCCCACAGACAGTTATGGAGCAACTTTATTTTTCATATACAAGATGGCAACTGAGTTAGGAGACATTAAAAAATAATTTGCATGTATAAGCGTTTTCACGACCTCGGGATGCCCCAAATCTGGACGTAAAAATCACATGGCATTATTTCAAAGAAAAGGGGAGTTCTCCCCGGTGTTCTGGCCAATATTTATCCCTCAACCAACATCACGAAAACAGATTATCTGGTCATTACCTCATTGCTGCTGTGGGAGCTTGCTGTGCGCAAATTGGCTGCCGCGTTTCCCACATCACAACAGTGTTTAAACTTCAAAAGTATTCCATTGGCTGTGAAGCCATTACGTGAAGTTTCCAACATTGCGAGAGTTGGCATAGGAGAACTGAAGGGAAATAATGGCGTGGCAATTTACAATGGCAAATGTTTCATTAGAAAAACATAACCAAAAATGTTGACAACAGGAAGTAAAGTTTGTGGACAGGAAGTGCATGCACTACACAAGATTTTTATATGTCCTCAAACATTCTGATACGTTTCACCTGCAAAACAAAATCAAAAATATTTTTAAATGGTGACAACACAATGTTGTTTTGCTCCTTGTAAATCTACGTTTTATTTTATTTTAATGCTGGTCTCATGATCTGTCATTACTGTAGGTGGGGACAACTGGCTAAACAAGAGACTTCCCTCCAAGGGGGGGGGGGTGATGCGCTTAAAATTAGAAATAAACAAGGGACAACCGTGCAAAACATTGCACGAGTTAAAACTTTAGATTTAAAAGTGTTGCATTAATGTCTGTGACCAAATACAAGAGGAAGAGTGTTGCAATGAACTTTAGTCTTGGTTGTTTTGCATCAGATACTAAGGCATATCGCAGGATTCTGAAGACCACAAGCTCTCTCTCACCTTGAAGTAACTAAAGTCACAAATGATGTCTCCATACTTCTGCTGCTCTGCCTTGTCGCGGAGTCTGTAGACGCTGGGGATGAACTCAGATAGTCTCAGAAGTTCTGCGATAATGGCGTTACCGCGGGACACGATCCGGAGAACTGCCTGGCCACAGAGGTTGTTCTCGGCCAGAAAGTCCACCATGGTTGAGGGGCAGCTTCCACGAGCTAAGGGAGAGAGAGAGGTGGGCAGCCACCGAAGACCACTTCGCACCAAAGGAAGAGCCTGGTGCTGATGGACTTACTGCACCGAGCCTGTGTTTATGCTCCAATGTCCCTTCCTCTTCTGGCTGCTTTACTTGCTGCTGCTCCGCACAGGGACTGAAGGGGAAATGCAGCGGACACCAGCCCCGGGGCAGAGTCACTCGCTCTTCACCGTAGCCCCGGCATCTTGTGCTGGAATGCAGGTAGGGGAGAGGTGCTGAGTATTGTAGTAGCTTGTGTATCTTTCACACTGCTCAGCTCACACCAGCTCTTCCATGTTGATCATATGACTCCTTCCTGTCAACCCACCATGTGACCAACAGGCGCACTTTGGTGATGCTGAGCAAGCAGCCCAGAAACAAGACAAGTCCTTCCTCTGGTCTGCTAAGTAAACCAACACCCAATGTCATCAAACAAAAAAACAAGCAAAAGGGCCCTTTTTTTCCAAAGAGGGTCACAACTAAAACTAAAAAAAAACGAAACTATTTTTTAAAATAAGAAACTTGTTTCTGGTTTGCAGCATGAATGTTAAGTTGCGGAACACCTCCGTTCACGAGTTACCGGTCACCTGCCACTTTCATTCCCCACTCCACTCCCACTGTGATATCTCTGTCCTCGGTCACCTACATTGTTCCAACGAAGCTCAACGCAAGCTCGAGGAACAGCACCTCATCTTTCGTTTAGACACTTTACAGCCTTCTGGACTCAACATCGAGTTCAACAATTTCAGACCATAACCTCTGCCCATTTTTGTTTTCCTTTCCTTTTTTACAAACCCCACCCCCCCCTTTTATTTTTATTTTTTTCCATGTTTCCCATGGCAGCTGATAATTATTTCACCATTCACACCCTATCTAGACTCATCTTTTGTTTCCTAACTTGTGTCATTACCATCTCAATTTGGTCCATTATCTCTTTTGATACGTATGCTTATCACTATAATAAATCACACGTGGCCCATGCTGGAGTTGATTACCTTGTGATCTTTAGGTTTAATGTAAACTCCAAAAGTGAGTACTGCAGGGGGAGCCTGCTTTATATAGGGAGGCAGCACAAGGTGCAGTAATGTGTGCCTCCCGGGCTTTCCCCATCTGTTGGCTATTACATGTAATTACATGGTACAATGCATGGTACAGAGTATGGCTGCAAATACATCACAACACTTCCCCCCAAGTCTTAGATGCGGTTTACAGGTCAAGCCTGACCGGGGGTCTGCGCTCTCTGGTTGAGGGTCTGAGTCAGACGCTGGGTGTGGGCGGCCTGACCGGAGTGTCACTGCCTTGCGGTGCTGCGGCTCTGGTCAGACTGTCCGGTGCGACGGGTTCTGTCTCTTGGTGAACCGCTGGTTTTGTTGCTTGTGGTTAGAAGTCGATGTCACTGTAGTCATCCAGCGGTTCTGGATCATCAGTGAACCTCAATTTGGTTTGATCGATGTGCTTCTTGCAGGTTTGGCCATTAGTGAGTCTTACCACGAATACCCTACTCCCCTCTTTAGCTATGACAGTGCCTGTGAGCCACTTGGGGCCTGTACCAAAGTTCAGCGTGAAAACAGGGTCATCGACATTAATACAACGCGTTATAGAGTTGCGGTCATGATATGTACATTGCTTAAGACGCCGGTTTTCGACAATCTCACTTAAAACCGGGTGCACGAGGGACAACCTTGTTTTGAGGTTCCTCTTCATGAGGAGTTCGCCGGGCGGAAACCCTGTGAGTGAGTGGGGCCTCGTCCGATATGCAAGCAGCACGCGAGACAGGCGGGTCTGCAAGGGGCCTTCCGTCACTCGCTGCATGCCCTGCTTTATGATCTGTACTGCCCGTTCAGCTTGGCCGTTGGAGGCTGGTTTGAACGGGGCCGACCTGACATGCTTTATGCCGTGACAGCACATAAATTCGCGAAATGCGGAACTCGTAAAGCATGGTCCATTGTCACTAACAAGGACGTCGGGCAGGCCATGGGTGGCGATCATTGTCCAAAGGCTCTCAATTGTGGCGGTGGATGTGCTGGACGACATTATAACACATTCGATCCATTTAGAGTAAGCATCAATTACAACTAGGAACATTTTTCCTCGAAAGGGACCCGCGTAGTCTACGTGGATGCGGGACCAGGGTTCGGAGAGCCAGGACCACAGGCTCAGGGGGGCTTCCCTGGGTGCGTTGCTGAGTTGCGCGCACGTGTTGCACCGGCGACGCACGACTCTAAGTCTGCTTCGATGCCAGGCCACCACACCTGCAATCTCGCAATGGCTTTCATCATTACGATGCCAGGGTGTGTGCTATGGAGATCCTTGACAAAGAAATCTCTGCCCTTCTTGGCCAGGACTACGCGATTTCCCCATAAAATGCAGTCGGCCTGGATGGATAGCTCGCCATGCATCTCTCCATACGTGGTTGCCCAGTTTCCACTTAATATACAGTTTTTCACCTGGGACAACAGTGGGTCTTAGCTGGTCTAGATTCTTATCTGACGCGCCGTGAGGGGTGACCCTTCGCCCTCAAAGGTTTCTATGGCCATGACCAGTTCCGCGGGCTGCTCCGCTTCACCCTCAGTGGTGGCGAGCGGGAGCCGGCTGAGTGCATCTGCGCTTTTGTCAGTGCCTGGTCTGTGGCGGATTGTGTAGTTATAAGCGGACAGCGTTAATGCTCACCTCTGAATGCAAGCTGAGACGTTAGTATTGATGTCTTTGCTCTCAGAGAATAACGACGTGAGTGGCTTGTGGTTGGTTTCTAGTTCGAACCGCCGGCCAAATAGGTACCGGTGCATCTTTTTTTACCCCGTACACACAAACTAGGGCCTCCCTTTCGACCATGCTGTACCCCCTTTCGGCCTTGGAAAGGCTGTGGGACGCATACGCTACAGATTGGAGCTTACCCGACACATTCGCTTGCTGAAGCACATACCCGATCCTGTAGGATGACACATCGCACGCTAAAACAGGATGCGTACTGGGATCATACAGCGCCAGTAGTTTGTTTGAGCACAATAAGTTTCTGGCCTTCTCGAAGGCAATTTCTTGATTTTTACCTCAGTCACCACCCTTGCGGAGCAGTGCATGTAATGATTCAAGCAAAGTGCTCAACCCAGACAGAAAGTTAACAAAGTAGTTCAGTAGTCCTCAGAACGAGCGCAGCTCCGTCGTGTTGCGTGGTCTCAGGGCCTTCTGGATCGCCTCTGTCTTGGAGTCTGAGGGTCTGATGCCATCTGCTGCGATTCTCCTTCCCAGGAATTCCACCTCTGGTGCCAAGAAGATGCATTTGGTTCGTTTCAACCTTAGACCTACTCAATTTAGTCGGCATAGCACCTCTTCCAGGTTATGGAGGTGTTCATCAGGGTCGTGTCTGGTGATCAAGATGTTGTCTTGGAAGACGACCGTTCCCGGGACTGATTTCAACAGGCTCTCCATGTTTCGTTGGAAGATCGCAGCCGCTGAACGGATCCCGAAGGGGCACCGGTTGTATACGAACAGCCCCTTGTGTGTGTTTATGCACGTCAGCTTCTTGGACGATTCCGCCAGCTCCTGGGTCATGTACGCCGAGGTGAGGTCCAATTTCGAAAACAGCTTTTCACTCGACAGGGTCGCAAACAAATCCTCCGCCTTGGGTAGCGGGTACTGGTCCTGTAACGATACTCGGTTTATGGTTACTTTATAATCTCCACAGATTCTAATTGTCCCATCAATTTTAAGAACGGGGACAACGGGACTGGCCCAGTCATTAAATTCCACTGCCGATATGACACCTTCGCGCTGAAGCCGATCTAGCTTGACTTCTACTTTCTCCCGCATCATGTAAGGGATCACTCTGGTCTTGTGGTGAATGGGTCTCATGTCTGGGCTGAAGTGAATTGTCACCTTGGCCCCTGTGAAGCTGCCGATGCCAGGCTGGAACAGTGATGGGAACTTGTCTAAGACCCGCGCACACGTGGCTTTCTCCACCGACGATAATGCAATTTCCAGTTCAAATTCCGTAGCCAGCTTCTGCCAAGCAATGTGGGCCCGTTACCAGGAACAATCCATAGTGGCAATTTTTGCACAGAACCATCATATAGCACCTGAACCATTGCACTTCCGAGGACCGGGATAATCTCTTTATTGTAGATGCACAACTTCGCGTCGATCGGGCTCAGCTTGGGCCTGTGTGCCTTGTTTGCCCATAACCTCTCGAAGGCCTTCTGGCTCATGATCGACTGGCTCGCACCCGTGTCCAGTTCCATCAGTACCAGTATGCCATTCAGTTTAACGTTCGTCATAATCGGGGGACTCTTGTTGGTAAAGGTGTGCACTTCATGCACGTGCACCCCATGTACCTCTTCCTCCTCGGTCATCTCTGCGCGATCCTCAGGATCTACGCTTGACCTCCCATCCTCCGCTACGTATCGAGTTGTAGCACGTTTACACATTCTTTGGAGGTGCCCCATCATTGAGCAATTCTTGCAGACATATTGTTTGAACCTGCACTGGTTTGCTCGATGAGTCCCTCCACAGCGCCAACAGCTTGCTGATGGACTTGCATTCACAGGTACTGATCTCTTCGCATTAGTCCATTGTTGTGGTGAGTGAATCATCTCAGGTCGAGCAGAGGTCGCATTAGCCCAGCAGGGGGCATTTCTCCTGCCTGCCGATGAATTTCGCTTATTCACGGTGTTTGGCCCCGGGTGATTTCGAAGTTGTGAGTAGAGTAGCTTTGTTTCTTCCTCTCTGGCCATGTATGCCTGAGCAATTAGGGTGGCTTTGGCTAGGTCCAAGTCTTCCTCATGTCCCAGCAAGATGCCTTAGCTCAGCGATGAACGCTGCCACGTCTTGGCCTACTCCGCGCCGGTGGGTGTAGAAACGGTACCTCGCCATGAGCGCACTGCATTTCGGCTTTAGGTGATTTCGAACTAGCTCGCGCAGTTCTTCATAACTTTTCTCAGCGGGATTCGTCGGGGCCAGTAGGTCCTTGATCAGTGCGTATGTCCGTGATCCGCAGACCGTGAGGAGGACGGCCCTGTGTTTGCTGGCATTCGCGGCTCCCTCTAAGTCTTTCGTGACTAAGCATTGATCCAGTCAGTCAATGAAGTCGTCCCAGTCTTCCCCGATGCAATATCGCTCGATGTAGTCAAGGGTGGCCATAGCTGCGTGTTAGTATCGTATTCTCATCGCCAGTTGATATGTATGCTTATCACTATAATAAATCACACGTGGCCCATGTTGGAGCTGATCACCTTGTGACCTTTAGGTTTAATGTAAACTCCAAAAGTGAATACTGCAGGGGGAGCCTGCTTTATATAGGGAGGCAGCATGAGGTGCAGTAATGTGTGCCTCCCGGGCTTGCCCCGTCTGTTGGTTATTACATGTAATTATGTGATACAATGTATGGTACAGAGTATGGCTGCAAATACATCACACCTTTTGTCTCTCAAATCTCGCCTGCCTTCCACCCTATCACAGACCTTCCCTTTTGTTCTTTCCTCCCCTCCCCCTTTCACTGCCCCTTGCATTTCCTTAAGAATCTGTTACATTTCAAACTTTTGCCAGTTCTGACGAAGCGTCATCAACCAGAAACATTAATCTGTTTCTCTCCACAGATGCTGCCTGACCTGCTGAGATTTCCAGTATTTTCTGAATGTTGAGTCTTACTCATTTGGGCGCCTCAGTTTTTTTATTTTAAAAGTTGATCTCATTCAAAATATACGGAATCTAAGCTGTCAATGATGCAACTATTTTGGAATTTGATGTTCAGGTTTTTTTTATTTTTCTCAGGAAGAAAAACTGACGAGATTCAACAATTTTCATTGTTAAAGTCACATAACATGCAAACAGCAGGGACGGGTCAAGACATCTGCTGCATCCTCTGCAACAGTCATTCCATACTCCCCTCCTCCTTCCCCTAACTACTCTAATTTGGGGGCTTGAGTTATAAAATCCTGGAAAATTTATAGTTTTACATGTAGAGTGCTGTGATGTTGCATATTTCCAGGCATGCCTGCAAACCTAGAAAACTAGCAAAAGCTGACCAACAGCTTCATAAAACCTGACACAGGCACCAAAAAGCTGTCAAATTCTTCCCTATATCTGCATCTTAACTGATTATGAGCCTATGACATAAAGACAAGTCGTTATACGGGCTTTGTTAAGCTGTTGGTACATCCAACATTTGTTCGATTGAATTGGTAGAAAAGAAATGGGAGAGGCTCGGGTGGAGCATAAACATGGGCATAGACCAGTTATGTCGAATGGTCTGTTTCTGTGCTGTGGACTCGATGGTCTGGATTTGAATGTGCAGGAGCGCGTGGGTTTGGGAGCGGGGTGGGGGGGTTAAAACCGAGGAAATTGGCAGCACGTTAGAAAGCCGGCTCTGTAATGTATGTATGCCTGGGTTTACCTGCCACCAGGGGGAGCGACTGTCGGAGGTCATTGGGCCACAGACACACACGTGCAGCCCTTGTATATAAAGAAAGCCTCCATGTTTAATCCTCACTTTGAGAGCTAATAAAGTAGAGTCAGGTCGCACCTGATTGAGTTCATGGTACTAAGCCTATTGAGTTATTGCCTAAGCAACATTTGGCAACGAGGCACAATACGAACTTTCACACACCAAAAAAAATGAGCACCGTTGGAATCCTGGAGCGATTAGTGGAGGGAGAAGACTGGGAGGATTTTACAGATTGCCTCGACCAGTACTTCGTGGGCAACAAGATGTATGAAGACGCTGACGTAGTTAGGTGCAGGGCGGTTTTCTTCACGGTTTGTGGTCCAAAAATCTATGGCCTCATAAAGAATGTGCTCTCACCTGCACATCCACCGGAAAAGACCTATGAGGAATTGTATGCTCTGATTCGGGACCATCTCAAACCTAAAGAAGGCATCATTAGCTCGAGATAATGCTTTTACAAGCATGTGCGCCCTGAGGGCGACCTGAGATGTCTTGCTGGGCCGTGTAACCGCGTTGGAAGACATGCTGCGTGACGTCTTTGTAATAGGCATAAACCACGAGGTGATCCTGCGGAAGCTGCTTGCTGCGGAGACGCTGGATCTGAGCAGGGCCATCACGATTGCCCAGGCTTGCCTGACCATGGTCAATAGTACAAAGCAGATATCCTCGCAGAGTCGGAACTCCACGGCAAGTACTGTGCACCAGATTGTGTCGTCGATTGGCAGAGCTGCACCTGGCAGGGCCTACCCGACTGTGTTTGCGAAACCTGTAGCTGCTTGAAGTCCACCATTGGGCACGAATCCGATTTCACCCTGTTGGCGTTGTGGGGGCAATCATCGGCCTCATCAGTGCCATTTCAGACAGTATATTTGTAGAGGCTGTACGAAAATGGGACACCTTCAGCGGATGTGTCCGCAGCTCAGCAAGCGTGCTGCGACACACCACGTGGATGATGATGACCAATCCGGAGCGGATCCGGCAATGCAACCAAAGATACCCGAGGAGGAAGTGTATAGTGTACATTCGTTCCTGACAAAGCGCCAAGCAATAATGATTGAAGTAAAATTGGACGGTGTGCGGTATCAATGGAATTAGACACAGATGCAAGTCAGTCAATTATGACCCAGAGGACTTTTGAAAAGCTGTGGGACACCAAGGCCGTGAAACCCAAGCTGAGTCCAGTAAATGCAAAATTGCGTACCTACTCCAAAGAACTCATACCAGTGATTGGCAGTGCAGCAGTCAAGGTGTCGTATAATGGGGCGGTTCATGATCTATCGCTGTGGATCGTTCCAGGCAATGGTCCAACGCTGTTTGGCAGCAGTTGGCTCGAAAAAATAAAATAGAACTGGAACGATATTAAAGCTTTGTCATCAGTGGGTGACGCTTCGTGTGCTCAAGTGCTGAGCAAATTTCCCTCGTTGTTTGAACCGGGCATCGGCAACTTCACGGGAGCCAAGATGCAGATCCACCTAGACTCGGATGCAAGACCCGTCCATCACAAAGCCCGGGCAGTCCCGTACATGATGAGGGAGAAGGTCGAAATCGAACTGGACAGACTCCAACGTGAAGGGTCACCGGTCGAATTTAACGAATGGGCTAGTCCCATTGTTCCTGTGCTGAAGAGTGATGACACTGTCAGGATTTGTGGAGACTACAAGGTTATGATCAACCGAGTTTTGAAACAGTACCCGTTACCGGCTGATGACCTGTTTGCAACGCTAGCCGGGGGAAAGTTGTTCACCAAATTGGATCTGACGTCGGCCTATATGACACAGGAGCTTGTCGAATTGTTGAAGAAACTTACGTGCATCAATACACATAAAGGGCTGTTCATTATTTACAACAGATGTCCTTTCGGAATTCGCTCGGCTGCAGCCATATTTCAGAGAAACATGGAGAATTTACTGAAGTCCGTCCCTAGAACCGTGGTGTTCCAAGACGACATTCTGGTCACAGGCCGTGACACTGCCGAACACCTGCACAACCTGGAAGAGGTTCTACGTCATCTGGACAAAGTGGGGCTCAGGCTAAAATGTTCAAAGTATGTCTTTATGGCACTAGAAATCGAATTCCCGGGAAGGAAGATTGCTGCAGACAGCATCAGGCCTACAGACTCGAAAACAGAGGCCATCAAAAATGCACCCAGACCCCAGAATGTGACGGAGCTGCATTCGTTCCTTGATCTTCTCAACTACTTCAGTAATTTCTTACCAAAATTGAGCACATTATTAGAGCCACCGCACATGCTGCTCAGAAAAGACGACAACTGGGTTTGGGGTGTATCTCAAGGCAGGGCCTTCGAGAAGGCTAGAAATCTGCTTTGTTCCAACAAATTGCTGGTACATTATGACCCATGCAAGGTTTAGTATTGGCATGTGATGCTTCATCACATGGGGTTGGTTGCGTGCTCCAACAATCCAATGAGTTGGGCAAACTACAACCCCATTGCATACGCGTCGAGAAGCATGTCTAAAGCGGAAAGAGCCTACGGCATGGTAGAGAAATAAGTTTTATGGGGTTAAAAAGATGCACCAGTATCTGGGCTTTGTTTTGAGCTTGAAACCGATCACAAGCTGCCCATATCTTTGTTTTCAGAGCATAGAGGTATCAATAGCAACGCATCGTCCCACACCCAGAGGTGGGTGCTGACATTATCTGCCTATGATTATGTCATTCGCCACAGACCTGGCACCGAGAATTGTGCCGATGCATTGAGCCATTTACCATTGCCCATGCCGGAGGTGAATATGCCACAGCCCACATATGTACTGTTGGTCATGGATGCCTTTGAGAGTGAAGGGTCACTTGTCACTGCTCAACAAGTTAGGACCTGGACCAACCAGGATCTGATCTGATCGGTTGTAAAATGTTGTGTCCTTAGTGGTGATTGGTCGGCCATTCCCAGGGAAGTGTGTGATGAGGCCAAACCTTACAACCATTTCAAAGACGAACTATCCATTCAATCTGATTGTTTACTCTGGGGTAATCGTGTTGTTCTCCCCAAGAAAGGCAGGGAGAGATTTGTACGGGATTTACACAGTACCCATCCTGGTATTGTGATGATGAAGGCCATTGCCAGGTCTCACATTTGGTGGCCTGGCATTGACTCTGATTTGGAGTCATGTGTGCATCAGTGCAACATTTGCATGTAGTTAAGCAATGCACCAGTGGAATCTCCGCTAAGTCTGTGGTTGTGGCCATCCAAACCATGGTCGAGGATCCACATCGACTATGCGGGTCCTTTCCTGGGCAAAATATCTTTGGTGGTGGTGGATGCATATTCCAAATGGATGGAATATGCAATCATGTCATCCAGCACATCCACAGCCACCATTGAGAGTCTTCGTGCCATGTTCACCACTCATGGTCTGCCTGACATCGTTATGAGCGACAACTGATCGTGCTTCACGAGTTTGGAGTTTCAAGAGTTTATGAGACTCAATGGTATCAAGCATGTAAGGTCAGCACCATTCAAACCCACGTACAATGGTCAAGCGGAGCGGGTCGTCCAAACCATCAAACAGAGCCTGAAACGTGTAACTCACGGTTCTTTGCAGACTCGCTTGTCACGCATACGGCTTAGTTACAGGACGAAACCCCACACGCTTACCAGGGTTCCCCCTGCTGAACTGTTGATGAAGAGGGGTCTCAAGACCAGGCTCTCGCTTGTCCACCCTGATCTTAACGATCTCGTCGAAAACAGACGTCAACATCAGCAGTGGTACCATGATCGCACTGCCGTATCACGTGACATCTCTATTAATGATCCTGTGTATGTGCTAAATTATGGTCAAGGCCCCAAGTAGGTCACAAGCACTGTTACGGCCAAGGAGGGTAACAGGGTGCTTATTGTCAGGCTCACTAATGGGCAAACATGCAGGAGGCACATTGATCAGATGAAATTGCAGCACACAGACGAACTGGAACAGCTTGAAGAAGACACCATCAATGACCAACCGATTCATATTCAGCCATCAGGGGCCCAGAAGAGCCGAGGGCCCAGGGGCAGCACGAGCCAGTCCACACTGCGATATGTGTGTGCACTCAGTCCGTGCAGCAGAGCAGGTCTCTAGTCGTCCTGGTTAACCCTTGCTAATGGATAAAGGCCTAGCTCTGACAAGCTCGTGTGATGGCTAATGTGCAACGATCACCACACGTTAAAAAAATCCACACACAGGCATCTTCCGCCCTTCAATTGGAGAACAGGACTGGAACATCGGGTCCTTCATTGAAACATCTGTGAAATCTTGTGGAAGCAAGTCATCCTCGTTCGAGGGACCGCCTATGATGATGATGATTCAGCCATCAGAAGACCCTGCTGTTATCAATGAATCTAGACCTTCAATCCCCGACATGGACACTGCCACTCCCATTTGATCGGCTAGCTAGCCTCAAGTCATGAATGACTCAGAGAGCTCACCCAGATCTGAAATTGAACTGAGACGATCAACTAGGGAGTGGAAAGCCCCGGACTGTCTCAATTTGGAAATAGGACTGATACCAAGATCTTTGGGGGGGACCATCGGAGATCATTGGGCCACAGACACACATGTGCAGCCCTTGTATATAAAGAAAGCCTCCATGTTTAATCCTCACTTTGAGAGCTAATAAAATAGAGTCAGGTCGCACCTGATTGAGTTCATGGTACTAAGCCTATTGAGTTATTGCATACACAACAGGCTCCAACCTATTGGCTTCCACATTTCACTGCGGCACGTCAGACTGTATGTGAGGAACCTCCTCGGGAGAGGTGGATTGCCACTTAACATATGTTAATTGTTCAATTAGAGCAATAATGACATGGGTTTTCAATTTTAACTTTGGGTCCACGGGTTTCTGGGGCTTCCTGGAACCCGCCAGTGAAAGCAAGGTGAGAACACAGCAGTAATTGAGTGGGGCTGAAGCCATGTCAGGGAAAAATGCCAATAAATACAGTTATGTCTTTAAATGCTCTGATAATGACTCCACGAGGCAATGTGTTGTACTTGAACTGTAGTGACCTTAGTCCTTTATTGATAACTCCAGAGTGAGGATCACATCTGGTGGCCTGCCTTTTATACTCGGCCTGGCATACCTGTACAGGTAACCTATAAGTCTCCCACTGCAGTATCCTCTGATGGCACACCTTATGGCAGTAACCATGTACGATACATGACATCACTCTCCCTCAAGCCTTTATTGCAACTCGCCTCTGCATTGACTGTGCTCTGGGCTTAGCTCTATCTGGTTGACCCTTGGTGGGTCGTTTCCATCTTGGGTGAGTGGTTGGTGTTTCGTTGGCAGTAGAGTGCTGGTGGTTTCTGTTTATGTGTCCATGACAACTCCATTCTCTCCCCCCCACACATATACATTATGCCGGTGGCTCGTTACATTCATATACATTCAAGTCTAGAAAAAAAAATTGCAGTTACATCATTACATTTGTGGTACAGTTGTGAGGCAAGTACATTCGACTGGTGAGATACATTCTTGATACAGACTTGGAATCAGTACAGGTGTCAGCATCGGTGCGTGAGGACAAGCTAGTTCCAGAACTGCTGGATGGTGTCCAGGCAGTCTGGTGGAGGCGCAGTGCCCAGTGCTGGCAGTGGAAACCTGGTTGGCCATTGCTCCTAGCGTCGGGCAGGTTCACAGATGCCTGTGACCTCCCTGTCCTCTCTTTGCGTCCTGAGTCGCTGCTGCTCCCTGAGGGGCTGTCGTCTGGCAGTGCGCAGGGAACTGCTGACTCGCTTGCCTGGGCGTTATTTGGTTTGGGATCCCGGTCCGATTTGGGAGAACTGTTGTGGGTGACCCTTCGTTCCCAGGTATGGCCTTGGTGGTGATAGGGTCTGTGGGCTGCACCTTAGCACAGTTTGCTCTTTCAGGCTCGTGGCGATTGGTGCCATCAGGTGCCTGAGGGGTGGAGCCGATCAGGGACAGGGTATCGATACCGGTGCCATTGCCCTCCTGAGATCGCTTGCTCTGCAGCTTGTATGTATTGGCTGCTTGTGGCCACACTCCATGGTGCATAACTCTGGTCCCAGGGATGTAGGCTACTACATTGGTTAGCTCGCTGGACCTGTGTGCTCCCGATGAGTGTCTGCCCGCTGCATTGACTGAATGCAGTTGAAATCCTACATCGCACAACGTTTCATTGCTCATTGTAAATAACCTGCAGCTCCGATCGCGATCGCGTGATTTCTCTTTGCTTATTGCATGTACACAACTCTGATCATCAATTAGACATCTTACATCGAACTCACAGTTGCTCTTACATTGATTGAGAATGTGGAACTGTCCCTTTAAGTGTGGTGGGTTGCAGTCCTCCTTTAAGAGAGCCTTGCTACCTTTACCCCAATCTTCTCCATTTGGTGCCACGTGTTGCTCCATCAGCGCTGCACCTCGTGGTCTGGCCACCACCATCTTTTTCTTCAGCGCATCACCTCGTGGTTTGGGCGCCATCTTTCCTCCATCCACGATGTCGATTGCGGTGATCCTCTTCTCCGCGGGTTCTGCCACCGAAGCTGGGATTGGATCTGATTTTCTTCCTCCGGAGTCTTGCCACTGGAGCCTGAAAGGTGCGTTCAGGTCGTCTCAGCTGGATCACCTCCACACAGTCGTGCTGGGCGGTCTATGCCTCGGGTGCTGTGCTGGTCTGCTCTCTTGTGCCGGATCCAATCTCAAGTGAGGGCTTGCTTTGCCTCTGAGTGCAGGGGACGTCGATCGCTGGAGGGATGAAATCTTCCCACTTCCAATGGATCTTCTCCATCCACCTTCTTCCGAGTAGCGTTGATCCATCACCTGCAACAATCCACAGAGGTAACTTGTGCACCGCGCCATCATGGAGTACCTTTACATCCGCACTACCAACGACTGGGATAAGTTCATCGGTGTAGGTGTGCAGCTTTGCCTGAACCGGGACCAACTTGGGTCATTCAGCTTGATTGTCCCATAGCCTCTCAAAGGCTTCTTGATTCATCACTGACTGGCTCGCCCCCGTGTCCACTTCTATGAAGACTGGAACTCCATTTATCTCGACTTCCATCCTCAATGGGGAACACTCTGTGGTGCAGGTAGACATGCTATATACCTCATGGTGGGGCTGAGCTGCCTCTCTGCCTGTCGTTTCATAATCCGCGTTGGATTCATGGCCATCTGCAGACTCTTCATCGACACAGTGAGTCATACTTCTTTTACACATTTGCTGGAGGTAGCCCTTTGTGCTGCAGCCTTTACACACATAGTCTAAAGTGGCACTGGTGAGCCCTCCGCAACGCCAGTATGGTGCTACTCAATTAGACCCCCTCAGCGGACTCTGAGTTAAAGGACTCAGGGACCTGTTCTCTCTCTCCTGAGAGGGTTCACGTTCTACAGTCCAGCCTCTAAAACGCGCCACTCTGTGCACAGTACTTGCCGGGTTTGAGTCCTGAGGATGAGTTATCTGCCTAGAGCCGCAGGTCGAGGTCATGAATGCCTGGCTCACGGAGATAGCCTTCTGCAGTGTAACTGTGGTATCCGCAGACAGTAACTTATGAAGAAGGCCCGCATGGCCGATTCAAGTGACAAAGATATCCCGCAGCGCTTCGGTGAGGTGGTCGCCGAAATCACACGGCGCCGCCAGCCTCCTGAGGTCTGCAGCATATTTTGCAATCTCCTGGCCTTCGGACCATCGGTGGGTGTAAAATCAGTGTCTGGCTGTGAGGATGCTCTCTTTGAGCTTGAGTTGTTCTTGGATCAGCGTTACAAGCTCCTCGTACGTCTTGGTCATTGTCTTCGCTGGTGCCAGCAAATCCCTGATGAGGCCATAGACGGTGGGCCCACAACTGGTTAGCAGGAGAGCTCTGCGCTTATCAGCCAGTGTGGCCGGATTGTCACCTCCAGGTCATTTGCTGTGAAGAAATGGTCGAGCCTCTCCACAAAGGCATCCCAATCATCACCATCGGTGAACTTCTGCAATGTACCAAGAGTAGTCATTTTGGCATGAAGGTCCGTAATCTCGTCGCCAATTGTTATGTCTTTAGATGATCTGATAATGGTTCCACGAGGCAATGTGTTGTACTTGAACTGTAGTGACCGTAGTCCTTTATTGATAACTCCAGAGTGAGGATCACACCTGGTGACATGCCTTTTATACTAGGCCTGGCACACCTGTACAGATAACCTACAAGTCTCCCACTGCGGTGCCCTCTGGTGGCACACCTTGTAATAGTACAAGCAGTAACCATGTAGGATACATGACAAATACTCAGTATTCACAGTGGCTTTCTTACCTGCTTGTGGGAAAGGGTTTGTTCATAGCACTTGTGCTGAGAGGTTACTTTACACACTTTGGAGATTATTTCAACACTTTGGAGGTGTCATCTACACTCTGGAGGTCTGATCTGTACTTTGGAGCTGCTGCTTACGCTGCCATAGATTGGACCTCAGAAGAGAACCAAATGACAAGCAATAGCACCACAAACACTGGTAGCAGTAGCCTGCGACTCACAGGTCCACAGGAGGGGAACAGCAGAGAAGTGCAGCTCGCAGGAGCCTGTACCCGGCACATCATATACAGAGGATCGGCTTCCTCGACATGTGTATTAGGAGGCTCAAGGTGTCGCGTGACCTGGTGGCAGACATTTGCAGCTGCTGGAACAAGATTTGCTGCCAGTTGGACCTGGTGGCCATGCTCTACCAGTGGCTGTCAAAGTCACCACCGTCCTCAACTTCTTTACCCGTGGATCATTCCAGCCTCTGCTGGAGACATTTGCAGGATCTCCAGTCGACGGCACATAAATGCATAAGACAGGTGATTGATGGCTTGTTTGCCAGGGCCGCCAATTATGTCAACTTTGCCTGAGGTGACACCAGTCAGAATGAGCGGGTGCTCGGGTTTGTGGCTCTGGCTAACTTCCCACAGGTGCATGGCATCATTGACTGCACACACATATTGCAATTAAGGCACCCATCGATCACCCAGGAGTGTTCGTCAGCTGCAAGGGCTTCCACTCCTTCAATGTGCTGCTGATGTACAACCATAAACAGATCTTTATGCAGGTGTGTACAAGATTCCCGGGCAGCTGCCATGATGCTTTCATCCAATGGCAGTCCACCCTCCCGACGTCTTCGCACCTGGAAGCAGAGTTACCAGCTGGCTGCTTGGAGACAAGGGATATCCACTTAAAACGTGGCTGATGACACCACTCGAAACCCGAGGAATGAGGCTCAGGAGTGCTACGATGAATGGCATATCACCACCTGATGTGTAATTGAACAAGCCATCAACATGCTGAAGATGCGCTTCAGGTGCCTGGACAGATCTAGAGGCGCCCTTCAATGCACACCAGCCAGGGTCTCCAGAATGGTCATGGTGTGATGCGCTCCGCACAACATTGCTCAGCAATGAGGTTTGGATCTGCAGGAGGACCAAGGCACAGATCGCAGAGCCTCTTTGGAGGATTCCGAGGAGGAGGAGGATGAGGAGAAGGAGGAGGAGGAAGACGAAGAGGTGAACATAAGAATTAGGAACAGGAGTAGGCCATCTAGCCCCTCGAGCCTGCTCCGCCATTCAACAAGATCATGGCTGATCTGGCCGTGGACTCAGCTCCACTTACCCGCCCGCTCCCCGTAACCCTTAATTCCCTTATTGGTTAAAAATCTATCTATCTGTGACTTGAATACATTCAATGAGCTAGCCTCAACTGCTTCCTTGGGCAGAGAATTCCACAGATTCACAACCCTCTGGGAGAAGAAATTCCTTCTCAACTCGGTTTTAAATTGGCTCCCCCGTATTTTGAGGCTGTCTCTGTGCCCCCTCGTTCTAGTCTCCCCGACCAGTGGAAACAATCTCTCTGCCTCTATCTTGTCTATCCCTTTCATTATTTTAAATGTTTCTATAAGATCACCTCTCATCCTTCTGAACTCCAACGAGTAAAGACCCAGTCTACTCAATCTATCATCATAAGGTAACCCCCTCATCTCCGGAATCAGCCTAGTGAATCGTCTCTGTACCCCCTCCAAAGCTAGTATATCCTTCCTTAAGTAAGGAGACCAAAACTGCACGCAGCACTCCAGGTGTGGCCTCACCAATACCCTATACAGCTGCAGCAGGACCTCCCTGCTTTTGTACTCCATCCCTCTCGCAATGAAGGCCAACATTCCATTCGCCTTCCTGATTACCTGCTGCACCTGCAAACTAACTTTTTGGGATTCATGCACAAGGACCCCCAGGTCCCTCTGCACCGCAGCATGTTGTAATTTCTCCCCATTCAAATAATATTCCCTTTTACTGTTTTTTTTCCCAAGGTGGATGATCTCACACTTTCCAATATTGTATTCCATCTGCCAAACCTTAGCCCATTCGCTTAACCTATCTAAATTTCTTTGCAGCCTCTCTGTGTCCTCTACACAACCCGCTTTCCCACTAATCTTTGTGTCATCTGCAAATTTTGTTACACTACACTCTGTCCCCTCTTCCAGGTCATCTATGTATATTGTAAACAATTGTGGTCCCAGCACCGATCCCTGTGGCACACCACTAACCACCAATTTCCAACCCGAAAAGGATCCATTTATCCCGACTCTCTGCTTTCTGTTAGCCAGCCAATTCTCTATACATGCTAATACATTTCCTCTGACTCCGTGTACCTTTATCTTCTGCAGTAACCTTTTGTGTGGCACCTTATCGAATGCCTTTTGGAAATCTAAATACACCACATCCATCGGTTCACCTCTATCCACCATGCTCGTTATATCCTCAAAGAATTCCAGTAAATTAGTTAAACATGATTTCCCCTTCATGAATCCATGCTGCGTCTGCTTGATTGCACTATTCCTATCTAGATGTCCCACTATTTCTTCCTTAATGATAGTTTCAAGCATTTTCCCCACTACAGATGTTAAACTAACCGGCCTATAGTTACCTGCCTTTTGTCTGCCCCCTTTTTTAAACAGAGGCGTGACATTAGCTGCTTTCCAAACCGCTGATACCTCCCCAGAGTCCAGAGAATTTTGGTAGATTATAACGAATGAATCTGCTATAACTTCCGCCATCTCTTTTAATACCCTGGGATGCATTTCATCAGGACCAGGGGCCTTGTCTACCTTGAGTCCCATTAGCCTGTCCAGCACTACCCCCCTAGTGATAGTGATTGTCTCAAGGTCCTCCCTTCCCACATTCCTGTGACCAGCAATTTTTGGCATGGTTTTTGTGTCTTCCACTGTGAAGACCGAAGAAAAATAATTATTAAGTTCTCAGCCATTCCCATTATTAAATCCCCCTTCTCATCTTCTAAGGGACCAACATTTACTTTAGTCACTCTTTTCCATTTTATACATCTGTAAAAGCTTTTACGATCTGTTTTTATGTTTTGCGCAAGTTTACCTTCGTAATCTATCTTTCCTTTCTTTATTGCTTTCTTAGTCATTCTTTGCTGTCGTTTAAAATTTTCCCAATCTTCTCGTTTCCATTCTATCATGGAAGAATACATCATCGCAATGGCCTGTGACATCGTGCCACTCATGCTTAAGGTAACCTCCTCCAAGCTCTCTGCAATTTAACACAGTGTGCTTGGAACCCCAGTACATTGCAAATGCTCTGCTGCTGCTCCAGAAGTATCCTCTTCATTGACAGTCCCTGGGGTACAGCATCTGCATCCTGCAGAGCAGAGCTTGGAGAGTCTCACACCCTCCGACGCGGACTCTCCACTGCTGTCCTTGACTCCACCACTGTTGATTTCTGAGTTCTTTTCTCTCAATCTGGTTCAGTGAAATCACTGAGTCGAATACCGATTGTGCTTTAAACATAGCAGTCTTTATTTTATCGGCCGAAACTTATCAGACAGAAGGTATACTCTCTCGATAGAGCGTACACACTTCCTACGGACAAGCGAAGTTACATCGTAAAGCGACGACAGTTATACATTTTTGAAAATAGATAACAAGATACAATTAGATTGACATCCTAGTTCAGCCTATCCCTTTTGATCCTTCCTTTCCTTTGTCCACTCATGAGCCGACATCTATATGGGCTGTTTTTTACTAAAGCTCAGGCATTGCCTCCAAATGTTACAATTTTACTGGCGTGACTACTAACTGAAACCTTGCAATTCTGCTAATTGTGCTGATGTTGTATTTTCATTTATCCATATATCCATTTCATGTTACAATTTATACTGGCACGATTAGTAACTTAAAACCTTGAGAAAGTCTGTTAATTGTGCTGATGTTGTATTATTTGCAATCTGACATTCTCTTAGTTATTTTTCCATGGCTTATACATTTTCATATATCCAGTTCACTTCACTATCATTATTTCCATATATCCAGTTCACATATCCACACCATCTGCTCTTGCTCACTTGTGAAGTGCGAGTCATCAGGTGAAAACCCAACTATCGCTGCAACTGGTCCCACCAAAGTGCAAGTATTTGAGCTGGTACATGTTCTGCGTAAATCCTGTGATGGTGCACCCTCAGAGAGAGTGAGCTCCTCTGAGGAGTTACTGTCATTGTGGGCAACCTCAACCACCTCCTAATGGACGCATGAAGGCCCTGTGGGAGGTAAAAGAACGAGTACTGTCAAGCAATCTTCACGCTAAACTGTGCGCCTGTGCGGCTGCACAACAGTATGGAGGTCCCACGCAGTCTGTTCACTGGCTTTAAATGGGAGAAATCTCGCATGTGCAAATATTTGAATGGGCCGTGCAGGCACTTAAAGGAACCACGCACCAAAAAAAAGGAAACATTGCTGTCAAGATAAGAATGCGTAAAGTTATCATTCTGAACATAACATATTTAATTCGCTGTTGCCACAAAGTCAACATGACTGAGTGTTGTATGTCATGTGGCTGTCTGATATTTAATTCTGTCACCAGGTAGCTGGCAGGCCCCCATCTCCCCCATCACTGCTGGCCAGGCATGCCGAGATTCCGCTGATCTCCAGCGCCTCCTCCACTGCAGCTGCTAATTGCGAGATCTGTGACGGGCCACCTCCAGTTCTCTGCCTCTCCCTGGTACCCTCTGTTCTCTTTTCCTGCATGGAGGGAAAGAAGAGACCTATGGGAGAGTAATGGCATGTGTTCACCCAATGGATAGAGAGCATTTGTTTAGGGTGGCTATAAGGAAGAGGCATGACATTACATAAGGATGCGGTTGAGTGTCAGTGGTGGATAGATAGATGGGGATGTGATGAAGTGCCCAGACATAGAGGGGTGGTTGCGGGTAAGTGTAAGTAAGTGTAAGTAAGATAAGTGCGAGTAAGATGGTGCAAGGTAAGTTGGTGTGAGGAGTGATGTGCTGAAGTAGGCTTGAGAAGACAGTGTGAGAGGGTTGTGGGTGATATTGCTCTCACCTTTCCTTCCCTGCTTAGGTCATTGAACCGCTTCCTGCATCGGATCTAGGAACATGACAACACATTCCTGCTGCTGATCTCCTCGGCAACCTCTAACCAAACCTTCTTTGTCTCAGCAGCAGGCTTCTTCCTGCCATACTAGGGAAGTGTATCTCTGTCCGGGTCCTCACAGCCTTTGCCCTTCTTGACTCCATTCCAACACTTCTTTGTCTCTCCATGACAACTCCAACTGCTTCAACTTGCATGTTTGGAGTGTCCCTTTAAATACTGGAGTTGAGATCACGTCTGCTGATGCTAATTGGATGGGAAATCCGGAAATTAGATGCTAATAAAGTGGTTGTGTTAAAAAGCCACTGACAGACACGCTACACATATATCAGGGTTTCTCATGTGCCATCGGGCCCCACAGCTCCCAGCGCATCTGCACATTAAAATCCAGCCCAATGTAACTCGATAAAGTGTAAGGGTATGAAAAGCTGATAGGGGAAGTCAAATGTTAAAGGCACAAAATTGGTGGTACATCTAAATGCTTCCTCCCCTGGAAATGCTCTTGGAACTTCTTGATCTGTGTGCTTAGTACCACATTAGACAGTGCATTTACCCAATAAGCCAGTGGAAAAGTTTATCACATCGACTCAACTGAAATGGGTGCAAATGAGATATGTGTGAACCTTCTGTACGAATTGTAGCTCCTCCTATGCTGGACGAGGCTGTTGGAATCCTTCATCCTCACTGGCCATGGCATGGGACCTTCATTCATTGACCTCTAAATGAGTATTCCTCTGAGCAGAAAGATTATGCAGAGTGCAGCAGACCTAGACTCAAAAGCTCTGCTGAACAATTATAGCACTAAAATCATAATTTTACTGTGTCAAACATTTGCTATATGATGCATCGGTTTGCTTGCCTGGCTTTATTCCCAAATTCTGCTCGACTGTGTTAGTCTTGTAATGAGTCAAGAGCCATGGTTTATGACCATCGCCACAGTCCTTTAACGGCTAGCTTTGCACTTGTTTGTCCCTTTCAACCACCCCAGACTTATGTGACTTTCTAAGAATGTGGAATGTGCTGATAGGGTTAGATGAAGGGGGGTCGGAGGAGGCTTGTATGGAGCATAAATGCCAGCAGAGACCAGTTGGGCCAAATGGCCTGTATCTGTGCTGTAGACTCAATTTAACACGAAGTAATGATGGTGTTATATATGCATGCTTGTATTGTTGTGTGATGTCTGTAACACTGAATGTACCCTTGCACTGTATACACCTTACCTGTACACCAGTGGGTGCTGCTGCTGGAGACCCAAGGGTCAACTGCACACTGCAGGTAACCCAGTATCAGAGGATGCTCACAGCTTGGTGTCCTCACTCAAGGAGCTGCAAATAAAGGACTACAGTCCACACGGTTTAAGTACCATACCCTGCCTCGTGGCGTATTGCAGAAGGTGCTTACATATACTACAACTGGCGACGAGGATACAAGGTCATGAACTACACGCTCAGCATGTTGAATCTTTCAGTAATTTACCGATGGGGAAGATTGGGATGCTTTTTTAGAAAGATTGGAACATTTCTTCATAGCCAACGACCTGGATGGGGACACACCGGCTACATGACCGAACAAGCGCAGGGCGATCCTGCTTAGCAGTTGTGGCCCACCATCCATTGTCTCGTCAGGGACTTGCTAGCTCCAGCGAAGACAACCACCAAAAGCTATGAGGAACCTGTAACATTAGTACAGGAGCAACTAAAACCAAAAGAAAGCATCCTCACAGCCAGGCACTGGTTCTACACTTACCGGTGACCCGAAGGCCAAGAAATTGCTAAGTATGCTGCACATTTAAGAAGACTAGCTGCACCGTGTGATTTTGGAGACCAACTTAATGAAGCACTAAGGGACATATTTGTCATTGGAATCGGCCACGAGGGCCTCCTGCACAAATTGCTCTCTGCCGACATCACAGTCACCCTGCAGAAGTGAGCCAGGCCTGTATGGTTTTGGCTGGTGACTCCAGGTGAATACTGACCAAGGACTCTAAACCGGCGAATGCAGTGCACCTCATGGATACTTCTAAAGGCAGAAATGCTGTCCCGAGTCCAGCAACCCTGAGTCCACCACATGGGGCAAACCGGATGGCCCTGTGCTGGCGCTGTGGAGGAAACCACAGGGCCCACCAATGCCGCTACAAAGACTATGCATGCAAAGGCTGCAAAGAGAAAGGGTACCTTCAAAGCATGTGTGGAAAAAGCTGTACTCACCGCGTCGCTAATGAGTTGGCTGATCACCGGGACTCCGACACAGATGAAGATGAAGCTGCTCAACCCCTGGAAGAGGAGTATGGAATTTATACCTGCTCCACCGAAAGTTCTCCGTGGAAGATGGAAGTAGACTTCGACGGGGTCCCAGTTTCTATGGAGATCGACACAGGGGCAAGCCAGTCTGTGATGAGCCAAACGACCTTTGAAAAACTTTGGCTAAATCCCACCAAGCGACCAAAACTGCATCCTGTCCAAGCAAAGCTGCTCACCTACACCAAAGGTAAAATTCCTGCCTTTGGCAGCATGGACGTCCAGAACTCCCAGGACGGTGTGTTAAAAAAACTCCCCCTGTGGATCGTAGCTGGTGATGGTCCCACTGCTGGGAAGGAATTGGATGAACCCGGTCCAAGTCGGTCGAAGTGGCGACTGACGGGCTCCAGCAATCGACATCAAACATGGATCCACTGCTGCATCCAGAGATCCCACCGTCCAGCTCGACTGCGCGGCGACAACTTCACAACATCGTGATGATATCTCCAGGACCGAAAACCCCACCTTCCGGGCCAGGGCAGGACTCCAAGAGGTGAACATCGTTGAAAGAAGTGGATTCCTGACGCCATGGCCGAACCTGAGGAAGAAAAGACTACCACAGCCTACCTGGAGGAGAGCCAGAAGATGGCGGCCACACCACAAGGGGAAGAACCTACAATCAAAACGGCACGGCCAGACCACGAGGGGCAGCGTTGGAGGAGTGACACGTGGCACCGAGCGGCCAATCGGATTGGAAGGCTCCCTTAAAGGAGACCGGGAACCAAAAAAATTTAAAGGGACAGTTTCAACTAAATGAGGACAAGGACTTTAAAGCTAAAGATGCAATAAAAGGGTGCAAGTATGATAATGTAACCATGAATTGTGATGCTGGTGTAAATAATGTGACAAATGAGATGAATGCTTGTGTAAGTAAGGTTAAGAACAAGCTTGTTATGTTCGATGATTATTGATACAGAGTTTGAAATGCCTAATGTAATCATGTCTGGTGAGACCATGACACCAAAAAGTGATGCAAATGCTGTAATTAATAAGGTAGGCTCGACTATGTGTGATCAGAGCCAAGGTGTCATGTACACAGGTGGGACACTGCTAAAGGACATTGGGTTCTACAGGGACCATGCTAATGCTAGAGGAATCCCCCTGTGGGAGACCCTCAGGTCCAGCTGGCTACCAGACCATATAGCCTGGACCTTTGGAACAAATATGATGTCCCTGGAAGGACACACACACACAGTGAGAGCAGACCCACTACAGGGACAGTGGTCAATGGGCAGCACAGCCACCACCACTGGCAACCTGCACCAGACCAGTCCTACATGCCCTGGCCACCAGGGCCAACACCAGGAGCAAGAAGCCAATACCCTCCAGCTTCCCTGGCAAATCCTGGGTAGAAGGACAAGGAGCTCACCCAGTCCTGTGGCCCTGCCCACCACCCCACAATTACCCACATGAGGGAGGGGGGGGGGCGGGGTAATGTATGAGGTCAGCTTCAAGTACAGGGATCACACCTGGCACCCACACAACCCTCACCACAACCTCCCATAGCCCACTACTGATCACCTCCCCAGGTCATGACAATAAGGATATTAAAAATGCTTAGGGAGGGGGAGTGTTGTTATATATGCATGCTTGTATTGTTATATGATGTCTGTAACACTGAATGTACTCTTACACTGTACACACCAGAGGGTGCTGCTGCTGGAGACCTAAGGGTTACTTGCACACTGAAGGTAACCCAGTATAAAAGGAAGCTCACAGCTTGGTGTCCTCACTCGAGGAACTGCAAATAAAGGACTACAGTCTACACAGTTTAAGTACCATACCCTGCCTCGTGGAATCATTGCAGAAGGTGCCGACATACACTACAGATAGAGTCCCAGGCATCCTTTAACAGAAATCACCTGCATATAAAGGAATGAAAACCCTTACAGTTGACGCACAGCAGCAGATTGATTGTTGGCATTTGTATTTTCAGTGCCATCGAAATCACCTCCTCCTGTTTGCTAATCTCAGTAGACAGAACTTTGTCATAACCACAGTAAGAGCAATGAATGTCACTGAAGATACCCTTTTTTTCACACTGTCTTTTCTATTCTGAAGGCATTAACTATTGCTGGAGTAGCCAGCAACCCTCCTGTGCCTCATCCAAGTGGCTATTCTTTATGTATGAGACTAGACAGTGATCTTGGCCAAGTGATTCGATAACAGAATATTTTGTATCGGTCTTCATGGTAGAAGACACAAATAACATCCCAATAGTGCATAATCAAGGGGCTATAGGGAGGAAGGAACTTAATACAATCACTATCACTAATGAAGTAATACTCGATAAAATAATGGGACTAAAGATGGTCAAGTCCCCTGGACCTGATGGCTTACATCCTAGGATCTTAAGAAAAGTGGCTATAGAGATTGTAGATGCATTGGTTGTAATCTACCAAAATTCCCTGGATTCTGGGATGGTCCCAACAGGTTGGAAAACTGCAAATATAATGCCCTTATTTATAAGAGGAGGCAGACAAAAAGCAGGAAACTATAGACCAGTTAGCCTAACATCTGTGGTTGGGAAAATGTTGTAGTCCGTTATTAAGGAAGCAGTAGCAGGATATTTGGAAAAGCATGATTCAATCAAGCAGAGTCAGCATGGTTTTATGAAAGGGAAATCATGTTTGACAAATTTGCTGGAGTTCTTTGGGGATTTTACAAGCAGGGTGGATTAGGGGTAACCAGTGGATGTGGTGTATTTGGATTTCCAGAAGGCATTCGATAAGGTGCCACATAAACAGTTACTGCACAAGATAAAAGCTCACGGGGTTGGGGGTAATATATTAGCATGGAAAGAGGATTGGTTAACTGACAGAAAACAGAGAGTCAGGGTAAATAGGTCATTTTCTGGATGGCAAACAGTGACTAGTGGAGTGCCGCAGGGATTGGTGCTAGATCCTCAACTATTTACAATCAATATTAATGACTTGGATGAAGGGACCGAGTGGAATGTAGCCAAGTTTGCTGATGATACAAAATGGGTGGGAAAGCAAATTGTGAGGAAACAAAACATCTGCAAAGGGATATAGTGGG
The DNA here is from genome assembly GCF_044704955.1 of Pristiophorus japonicus. NCBI lineage: Eukaryota > Metazoa > Chordata > Chondrichthyes > Pristiophoridae > Pristiophorus > Pristiophorus japonicus. Next base: position 306,640,555 of record NC_091977.1, read on the forward strand.
CAAAAATTTGGCAGATGGAATATAATGTGAGAAAATGTGAGGTTATCCACTTTGGCAGAAATAATAGAAAAGCAAATTATAAATTAAATGGAGAAAAATTGCAAAGTGCTGCAGTACAGAGAGACCTGGGGGTCCTTGTGCATGAAACACAAAAAGTTAGTATGCAGTTACAGCAAGTAATCAGGAAGGCAAATGGAATGTTGGCCTTTATTGCAAGGGGGATAGAGTATAAAAGCAGAGAAGTCCTGCTACAACTGTACAAGGTATTGGGAGTACTGCGTACAGTTTTGGTCTCTGTATTTAAGGAAGAATATACTTGCATTGGAGGCTGTTCAGAGAAGGTTCACTAGGTTGATTCTGGAGATGACTTATGAGGATAGGTTTAGGTTGGGTCTATGCTCATTGGAGTTCAGAAAAATGAGAGGTGATCTTATTGAAACTTATAAGATAATGAGGGGGCTCGACAAGGTGGATGCAAATAGGATATTTCCACTCAGGTGAAACTAAAACTAGGGGATATAGTCTCAGAATAAGGGCCCGCCCATTTAAAACTGAGATGAGGAATTTCTTATAGATAGATTTTTAACCAATAAAGGAATTAAGGGTTACGGGGAGCGGGCGGGTAAGTGGAGCTGAGTCCACGACCAGATCAGCCATGATCTTGTTGAATGGCGGAGCAGGCTCGAGGGGCTAGATGGCCTACTCCTGTTCCTAATTCTTATGTTCTTCTCTCAGAGGGTTGTAAATCTATGGAATTCTCTGCCCAGAGAGCTGTGGAGGCTGGGCCATTGAATATATTTAAGGCGGAGATAGACAGATGTTTGAGCAATAAGGGAGTAAAGGGTTATGGGAAGCGGGCAGGGAAATGTAGCTGAGTCCATGATCTTATTGAATGGCGGAGCAGTTTTGAGGGGCCAAACTGCCTACTCCTGCTCCTATTTTTTATATTCGTATGTTCTGCTGCCCAATCTTATCCTCACCCAATGTGCATACACATGCAGTGGATAGTGATCAAAAGCAGGTACGCAGGCTGATATTTCCCCTCCCTAATCCAGAGCTGCTAAGCACCTAACTAACGCTAGCTAAATCAGGTCACTTAGTGCTACACCGGGTGGTGCTTTACACATTATAGTATCAGGAGAGTTGAGACTCTTTAAATTATCTTCTAGTGTTACATACCTGCATCAAAGGTTCCTTGGAGATTCTGAACATCAACAACAACTTTTATTTATAAAGCGCCTTTAACATAACAAAATGTCCCAAGGCGCTTCACAGAAGTGTTATGAGACAAAAATTTGACACCGAGCAACATTGAGAGAAATTAGGGCAGATGACCAAAAGTTTGGTCAAAGAGGTGGGTTTTAAGGAGCGTCTTAAAAGAGGAAAGAGAGGCAGAGATGCGGAGAGATTTAGAGAGGGAATTCCAGAGCTTAGGGCCAAGGCAACTAAAGGCACGGCCACCAATAGTTGAGCAATTATAATCAAGGATGCTCAAGGGGACAGAATTAGAGGAGCACAGAAATCTTGGCGGGTTGTGGGGTTGGAGGAGATTACAGAGATAGGGAGGAGTGAGGTCATGGATGGATTTGAAAACAAGCATGAAAACATCAGTATACCATGCTCATTTGATATGTACTATGTGACATCAGTGAATCAAATTAATTACAAATGACATAACTAATTGATGTGTTGTGAAGAAAAATTGACACTATTCCATAGAATGCTTTTCTATAGGGATATTTCAATGAAAGCAAAAACTGCTAGTTAAAAACAATGAAATAATTTGATTTTAAAGTTCTAAGTACTATGAGAGTAATATGCACTTAAAGAGCTGTGACCTTCAGGGCTACAGACCTAGTGCTGGAAGGTGGGATTAGGTTGGGCAGCTCTTTTTTGACCGGCATGGACACAATGGGCCAAATGGCCTCCTTATGTGTTGTAATTTTTCTATGATTCTATAAAGTCTGAACAAGTGAGCCAGACCTTGTTCTCACATGACCAACACACACATGCATTTTCCAGTAGGATGATCAATAATGGGAGCCACAGCTGATAGTTTCCTTCATTACCCCAAGTTTCCTTCATTAAACCACAGATTATAATTTTTGTAAAAACATTGAGCTGAATTTTAATCTGCAGGAGCGTGTGGGTTTGGGTGTGAGCAGGGGGTTAAATCCGACGAAATTGACTACGTGTCGGGAAGCCGGCTCCAACCTGCTGACTTCTATATTTCACTCAAGCGCGTTAGGCTGCGTGCGGGCAATCCCCTCGGAATAAGCGGTTTGCCAATTGACATAGGTTAATCGCTCAATTAGAGCAATAATTCAACAATCTTTCATTTTAACGTCGGGTCCACAGGTTTCCTGGGCTTCCTGAAATTTGCCAGTGAAAGCAAAGTGAGAAGACAGCAGCAATTGAGAGGGCTGAATCAATCTCAGGGAAATATACCCATATGTTAAAAACACTTACAGCTGTTTTCTTACCTGCTAGTGGGAAAGGGTTTGTTCACAGTACTTGTGCTGAGAGGTAACTTTCTACACTTTGGAAATTACTTTCTGCACTTTGGAGATTTACTCTATCACACCAGGATGGGTGCCGCTTATTCTGCCTTAGATTTGACTTCAGATAAGGACCAAGATGATCAGCAACAGCATAATCATTATCATCATCATAGGCAGTCCCTTGGAATCGAGGAAGACTTGCTTCCACTCTTAGAATGAGACCTTAGGTGGCTGAACAGTCCAATACGAGAGCCACAGTCCCTGCCATAGGTGGGACAGACTGTCACTGAGGGTGAGGGAGGGTGGGACCGGTTTGCCGCACGTTCCTTCCGCTGCCTGCGCTTGTTATCTGCATGTACTTGCCGATGAGATTCGAGGCGCTCAGCGCCCTCCCGAATGCACTTCCTCCACTCAGGGCGGTCTTTGGCCAGGGACTCCCAGGTGTCAGTGGGAATGCCGCACTTTATCAGGGAGGCTTTGAGGGTGTCCTTGTAACGTTTCCTCTGCCCACCTTTGGCTCATTTGCCATGAAGGAGTAGAGCGCTTGCTTTGGGAGTCTCGTGTCTGGCATGCGGACAATGTGGCCTGCCCAGCGAAGCTGATCAAGTGTGGTCAGTGCTTCAATGCTGGGCATATTGGCCTGGTCAAGGACACTAATGTTGGTGCGTCTGTCCTCCCAGGGGATTTGTAGGATCTTGCGAAGGCATCGTTGATGGTATTTCTCCAGCGACTTGAGGTGTCTGCTGTACATGGTCCATGCCTCTGAGCCATACAGGAGGGCAGGTATTACCACAGCCCTGTAGACCATGAGCTTGGTGGTAGATTTGAGGACCTGGTCTTCGAACACTCTTTTCCTCAGGCGGCCAAAGGCTGCGCTGGCGCACTGGAGGCGGTGTTGAACCTCATCGTCGATGTCTGCCTTTATTGATAATAGGCTCCCGAGGTATGGAAAATGGTTCATGTTGTTTCCGCATAATACTCCTGTGGAGCACCTTGGGATGTTTCACTACATTAAAGGCACCATATAAATATATATTGTTATTGTTATATATCCTGCAAAGGCCCCATCAGTTTAATTATTTGCTGTATATATGTAATTATGTTGTAATCTGAAACTGGCTTAGTAAATATTATCCCTCCATATAATTTTAATTGTATTAATTATATTTCCACATGGTCAGTGGCAAGTCCAATTAATAAAATGTGCACCATATTATTTTAAATATACTTGTTGTTCCCCTTTGTCTCATTTCTATAATTTAAGAGAATGTATACATATCGAAATATGTGCAGAGTAAGAGATCAAGGAGGTTAGAAGAGCAGAGGAAGATACCTTAATTTGTAATGCTGACCATATTGTCATGGATGTATGCTTGGGGTTACTAGCCACCAAGTGGCGCCACTGTCGGAGGTTATTGGGCTGTACGCATGCCATCATGTAATGTAATCACTTTGGGCCCTAATAAAGCAGAGCCAGGTTTGTACCTGTGTCAGTTTACAGCATTCGAGTTATTACAAACATAACATTTGGCGACGAGGTAACTTAAGAACCTTCTCATGCAAAAATGAACACAATTGGAATTTTGAAGAGATTCATGGAGGGAGAGAACTGGGCAGATTTTGTAGCTCGCCTGGACCAGTACTTCGTGGCCAACAAAATGGAGGAACCCACTGACGCAGTTAGGCACAGGGCGGTCTTCCTCATGGTTTGCGGTCCGAAAATCTATGGATTCATAAAGAATCTTCTCTCACCTGCAATTGCCTCAAACCAGAAGAAGGCATCATCATCTCACGATATTGATTCTACACGCACGTTCGTTCTGAGGGCCAGGATGTGTCGGAATTTGTTGCCGACCAAAGATATCTAGCTGGACTGTGTAAGTTCAAAAACACGTTGGGAGACATGCTGTGAGACTTCTTTGTAATCGGCATCCACCACGAGGTGATCTTGCGTAAGCTACTGGCGGCGGAGACGCTGGATTTGAGCAAGGCCATCACGATTGCCCAGGCATGCATGACGACGGACAAAAACTTAAAGCAGAGATCATCGAAAAATCGGAACGCATCAAGTACTGTAAACAAGATTGTATCGTTGTTTGGCAGAGCTGCATATGGCGGGACCTACTCTACTGCATATGCGAAACCTGTGGCTGCCCAAAGTCCGGCAACAGGAATGAATCCAATTTCACCATGTTGGCGTTGTGGGGGCAATCATTGGCCTCATCAGTGTCGGTTTAAACAGTACATTTGTAAAGGCTGTACGAGACTGGGGCATCTCTAGCGCATGTGTCCGCAACTGAGCAAGCGTGCTGCGACACACCACATGGAGGATGATGACCAGTATAGTGCGGATCCGGATATGCAATCCGAGATACCAGAGGAGGAAGTGTATGGACTGTATTCGTTCCTAACAAAGAGCCAACCGATAATGATTAATGTGAAACTTAACGGTGTGCCGGTACAGATGGAATTGGACACGGGTGCGAGTCAATCAATAATGAGCCAGAGGACATTCGACAAGCTGTGGGATACTGAGGCCTAAGCTGAGTCCAGTCAATGCCAAGTTGTGTACATACACTAAAGAACTCATAATGGTGATTGGCAGTGCAATAGTCAAGGTGTCATATGATGGTGCGGTTCATGATTTACCATTATGGATTGTTCCAGGCAATGGTCCAACACTGTTCAGCAGGAATTGGCTAGAAAAAATCAAATGGAATCAGAATGATATCAAAGCATTGTCGTCGGAGGATGATACTCCATGTGCTCAAGTGCTGAGCAAGTTCCCTTCGCTGTTTGAACCAGGCATTGGCAATTTCACGGGAGCCAAGGTGCAGATCCACGTGGACTCGGATGCAAGACCCATCCATCATAAAGCTCGGGCGGTTTCGTACATGATGAGGGAGAAGGTCAAAATCAAACTGGACAGACTCCAGCATGAAGGGGTCATATCACCGGTCAAATTTAATGAATGGGCCAGCCCCATTGTTCCCGTGTTGAAGAGTGATGGCACTGTCAGGATTTATGGAGACTACAAGGTTATGATTGTTATGTATGTATGTAGACTTTTCCCAAATGTAAGACTTGCCACTAGGGGACACACCTGTGGGAGACCTAAGGATCACTTGTGCACCCTGGGGCAAGCAGGTAAAAAAGATGATTCACCATGCTGCTTCCTCACTCTTGAGTCTGAAGAGACCAAGGTCACAACAGTTTGAGCTTGCGATATAGTCCTGTGAATTTATTCTGAACATAACAATGATTAACCGAGTTTCGAAACAGGATCAATACCCAGTACCGAAGGCTGATGACCTGTTTGCAACGCTAGCTGGGGGGAAGTCGTTCACTAAACTGGATCTGACATTGGCCGACATGACATTGGTCGAGATGTCAAAGAAACTTCCGTGCATCAACACTTATAAAGGACTGTTTATCTGCAACAGGTGTCCTTTCGGAATTCGCTCGGCTGCAGCCATATTTCAGAGGAACATGGAGAGTCTACTGAAGTCCATTCCTAGAACGGTCGTGTTCCAAGGTGACATCCTGGTCACAGGTCGTGACACCGCCGAACATCTGAAAAACCTGGACAAAGTGGGATTCAGACTGAAACGATCGAAGTGCGTCTTCATGGCACCAGAAGTCAAATTCCTGGGAGGAAAATTGTTGTTGATAGCATCAGGCCTACGGACTCGAAAACATAGGCCATCAAAATGCACCCAAGTCTCAGAATGTGGCGGAGCTGCGTTCGTTCCTTGGTCTACTCAACTACTTCGGTAATTTCCTCCCTAGATTGAGCACTTCATGAGAGCCACTGCACATGCTGCTAAGAAAAGATGACAACTGGGTTTGGGGTGCGTCTCAAGATAGAGCTTTTGAGAAAGCTACTAATCTGCTTTGCTCTAACAAGCTGCTGGTACATTATGATCTGTGTAAGCGTCTAGTATTGGCCTGTGATGCTTCGTCCTATGGAGTTGGTTGCATGCTCCAACAAGCTAATGAGTCGGATAAACTACTACCTGTTGCGTATGCTTCTAAAAGTTTGTCAAAGGCGGAAAGAGCCGACAGCATGGTAGAAAAAGAAGCATTAGCCTGTGTGTATGAAGCATTAGCCTGTTTGGTCTTCGGTTTGAACTGAAAACAGATCACAAGCCACTCATTTCATTGTTTTTGGAAAACAAAGATGTTATGTCTATAGTGTACTTATGAATGACTCCACAAGGCAATGTGTTGTACTTGAACTGTCATGACCTTGGTTCTTTATTCCAAACTCCAGAATGCACTGCAAGCATAGTATGCAGCCTTTTATACAGGGCTGTGCCACCAAGGCAGGAAACCCCCGGTCTCCACCAGTTGCATACTCTAGTGATGCCAGCATGTATGTACACGGTGTGAACCTTATTGAAAGTGCATCAGGTAAACAAGTCTCCATCTTATACAATCTCACAGTGACTACACATAGAGTACATCCATAGTCAGCATATACAACAAAAGGTATCAATAGCAATGCATCATCCCACATCCAGAGGTGGGCGTTGACATTATCTGCCTATGATTATGTCATTCACCATAGACCTAGCACTAAGAATTGTGCTGATGCACTGAGCCGTCTGCCGTTGCCCACACTGGAGGTGGAGACGCCACAACGTGCAGACCTACTGTTAGTTATGGATGCTTTAGCAAGTGAAGGAACCCCTGTCATGGCTCAAGAAGTTAAGACCTGGACCAGCCAGGACCCGATATTATCAGTTGTGAAACGTTGTGTCCTTAGTGGTGATTGCTCTGCCATACCCAAGCAAATGGGTGATGAGACCAAACCTTACAACCGTCGCAAAGATGAACTATCCATTCAGTCAGATTGCTTACTGTGGGGTAATCGTGTTGTTATGCCTAAAAAAGACAGAGAAATTTGTACATGATCTACATAGCACTCATCCCGGTATTGTCATGATGAAAGCCATTGCCAGGTCTCATGTATGGTGGCCTGGAATTGACTCTGATCTGGAATCATGTGTGCATCAGTGCAACACTTGCATGCAGCTAAGTAAAACACCAGTGGAATCGCCGCTGAGTCTGTGGTCGTGGCCATCTAAACCATGGTCCAAGATCCACATCGACTTTGCAGGTCCCTTCCTGGGAAAGATTTTTTTAGTTGTGGTGGATGCATATTCCAAGTGGATAGAGTGTATAATCATGTCATCAAGTACATCCACAGCTACCATTGAGAGCCTTCATGTCATGTTTGCCATTCGTGGTCTGCCTGACATCGTTGTAAGCGACAACGGACCTTGCTTCACTAGTCTGGAGTTTCAAGAATTCATGAAACTCAATGTTATCAAACATATGAGGTCATAGAAACATAGAAACATGGAAAATAGGTGCAGGAGTAGGCAATTCGGCCCTTCGAGCCTGCACCACCATTCAATAAGATCATGGCTGATTATTCACCACAGTACCCCTTTCCTGCTTTCTCTCCATACCCCTTGATCCCTTTAGCCGTAAGGGCCATATCTAACTCCCTCTTGAATATATCCAATGAACTGGCATCAACAACTCTCTGCGGTAGGGAATTCCACAGGTTTACAACTCCCTGAGTGAAGAAGTTTCTCCTCATCTCAGTGCTAAATGGCCGACCCCATACCCTAAGACTGTGTCCCCTGGTTCTGGACTTCCCCAACATAGAGAACATTTTTCCTGCATCTAACCTGTCCAGTCCCATCAGCATTTTATATGTTTCTATGAGACCCCCTCTCATCCTTCCAAACTCCAGTGAATACAGACCCAGTCGATCCAGTCTCTCCTCATATGTCAGTCCTGCCATCCCGGGAATCAGACTGGTGAACCTTCGCTGCACTCCCTCAAAAGCAAGAACGTCCTTCCTCAAATTAGGAGACCAAAACTGAACACAATATTCCAGATGAGGCCTCACTAAGGCCCTGTACAACTGCAGTAAGATCTCCCTGCTCCTATACTCAAATCCCCTAGCTATGAAGGCCAACGTACCATTTGCCTTCTTCACCGCTTGCTGTACCTGCATGCCAACTTTCAATGACTGATGTACCATGAGACCCAGGTCCCATTGTACCTCCCCTTTTCCTAATCTGCCGCCATTCAGATAATATTCTGCCTTCGTGTTTTTGCCACCAAAGTGGATAACATCACATTTATCCACACTATACTGCATCTGCCATGTATTTGCCCACTCACCTAACCTGTTCAAGTCACCCTGCAGACTCTTAGCGTCCTCCTCACAGCTCACACCGCCACCCACCTTCGTGTCATCTGCAAACTTGGAGATATTACACTCAATTCCTTCATTCAAATCATTGATGTATATTGTAAATAGCTGGGGTCCCAGCCTGAGCCCTGCGGCACTCCACTAGTCACTGCCTGCCATTCTGAAAAGGACCTGTTTATCCCGACTCTCTGCTTCCTGTCTGCCAACCAGTTCTCTATCCACGTCAGTACATTTCTCCCAATACCATGTGCTTTAATTTTGCACACCAATCTCTTGTGTGGGATCTTGTCAAAAGCCTTTTGAAAGTCCAAATACACCACATCCACTGGTTCTCCCTTGTCCACTCTACTAGTTACATCCTCAAAAAATTCTCGAAGATTTGTCAAGCATGATTTCCCTTTCATAAATCCATGCTGACTTGGACCGATCCTGTCACTGCTTTCCAAATGCGCTGCTATTTCATCTTTAATAATTGATTCCAACATTTTCCCCACTACTGATGTCAGGCTAACCGGTCTATAATTATCCGTTTTCTCTCTCTCTCCTTTTTTTTAAAGTACTGTTACATTAGCTACCCTCTAGTCCATAGGAACTGATCCAGAATCAATAGACTGCTGGAAAATGATCACCAATGCATCCACTATTTCTAGGGCCACTTCCTTAAGTACTCTGGGATGCAGAGTATCAGGCCCGGCCTTTAATCCCATCAATTTCCCGAACACAATTTCTTGCCTAATAAGGATTTCCTTCAGTTTCTCCTTTTCACTGGACCCTCGGTCCCCTAGTATTTCCGGAAGGTTATTTGTGTCTTCTTTTGTGAAGACAGAACCAAAGTATTTGCTCAACTGGTCTGCTATTTCTTTGTTCCCCATTATAAATTCACCTGAATCTGACTGCAAAGGAGCTACATTTGTCTTCACTAATCTTTTTCTCTTCACATATCTGTAGAAGCTTTTGCAGTCGGTTTTTATGTTCCCGGCAAGCTTCCTTTCATACTCTATTTTCACCTTCCTAATTAAACCCTTTGTCCTCCTCTGCTGAATTCTAAATTTCTCCCACTCCTCAAGTTTGCTGGGTTAGGGTTAGAGTTAGGGTTATAAGTTTTCTGGCCAATTTATATGCCACTTCCTTGGATTTAACACTATCCTTAATTTCCCTTGTTAGCCACGGTTGAGCCACCTTCCCCGTTTAATTTTTACTCCAGACAGGGATGTACAATTGTTGAAGTTCATCCATGTGCTCTTTAAATGTCTGCCATTGCCTATCCACCATCAACCCTTTAAGTATTATTTGCCAGTCTATTCTAGCCAATTCACATCTCATACCATCGAAGTTACCTTTCCTTAAGTTCAGAACCCTAGTCTCTGAATTAACTGTGTCACTCTCCATCTTAATAAAGAATTCTACCATATTATGGTCACTGTTCCCCAAGGGTCCTCGCACAACAAGATTGCTAATTAGCCCTTCCTCATTACACATCATCCAGGCTAGGTTGGTCAGCCCTCTAGTTGGTTCCTCGACATACTGGTCTAGAAAACCATCCCTAATACACTCCAGGAAATCCTCCTCCACCGTATTGCTACCAGTTTGGTTAACCCAATCTATATGTAGATTAAAGTCGCTCATGATAACTGCTGTACCTTTATTGCACGCATCCCTAATTTCTTGTTTGATGCTGTCCCCAACCTCACTACTACTGTTTGGTGATCTGTACACAACTCCACAAGCGTTTTCTGCCTTTGGTATTCCGCAGCTCCACCCATACAGATTCCACATCATCCAGGCTAATGTCCTTCCTTACTATTGCGTTAATTTCCTCTTTATCCAGCAATGCTACCCCACCTCCTTTTCCTTTCTGTCTATCCTTCCTGAATGTTGAAAACCCCTGGATGTTGAGTTCCCAGCCTTGGTCACCCTGGAGCCATGTCTCCATGATGCCAATTATATCATATTCATTAATTGCTGCCTGTGCAGTTAATTCATCCACCTTATTACGAATACTCCTCACATTGAAGCACAGAGACTTCAGGCTTGTCTTTTTAACACACTTTGCCCCTTTAGAATTTTGCTGTAATGTGGCCCTTTTTGATTTTTGCCTTGGGTTTCTCTGCCCTCCACTTTTACTTTTCTCCTTTCTATCTTTTGCTTCTGCCCCCATTCTACTTCCCTCTGTCTCCCTGCTTAGGTTCCATCCCCCTGCCATATTAGTTTAACCCCTCCCCAACAGCACTAGCAAACACTTCCCCTTGGACATTGGTTCCAGTTCTGCCTCGGTGCAGACCATCCGGTTTGTACTGGTCCCACCTCCTCCAGAACCGGTTCCAATATGCCAGGAATTTGAATCCCTCCCTTCTGCACCACACCTCAAGCCACGTATTCATCTGAGCTATCCTGCGATTCCTACTCTGACTAGCATGTGGCACTGGTAGCAATCCTGAGATTACTACTTTTGAGGTCCTACTTTTTAATTTAACTCCTAGCTCCCTAAATTCAGCTTGTAGGACCTCATCCCGTTTTTTACCTATATCGTTGGTACCTATATGCACCACGACAACTGGCTGTTCACCCTTCCCCTCCTGCAACCGCTCCGAGACATCCTTGACCCTTGCACCAGGGAGGCAATATACCATCCAGGATTGTGGCCGCAGAAATGTCTATCTATTCCCTTTACAATAGAATCCCCTACCACTATCGCTCTCCCACTCTTTTTCCTGCCCTCCTGTGCAGCAGAGCAACCCACGGTGCTATGGACTTGGCCGCTGCTGCCCTCCCCTGATGAGTCATCCCCCAGCAGTACCCAAAACGGTGTATCTGTTTTGGAGGGGTATGATCGCAGGGGACCTCTGCACGACCTTCCTTCCACTGCTTCTCCTGTTGGTCACCCATCCCCTATCTGTCTGTGTAACCTTTACCTGCGGTATGACCACTCGGGTCAGCACCATTCAAACCCGCATCTAATGGTCAAGCAAAGCATGCTGTCCAAACTATCAAGCAGAGTATGAAACGTGTAACTCAAGGTTCACTGCAGACTCGCTTGTCATGCATATTGCTTAGTTACAGGACAAGACCCCACACGCTTACCGGGGTCCCCCCTGCTGAACTATTGATGAAGAGAGATCTCAAGACCATGCTCTCTCTTGTCCACCCTGACTTGAATGATCATGTTGAATACAGATGTCAAAGTCAGCAATGGTACCATGATCATGCTGCTGTGTCACACGACATTTCTGTTAATGATCCTGTGTATGTATTAAATTATGGTCAAGGTCCCAAGTGGATTGCCGGTACTGTTATGGCCAAGGAGGGTAACAGAGTGTTTATCGTCAAGCTCAAGAATGGGCAAATATGCAGGAAACGTGTTGATCAGATAAAGCTGCAGCACACGGATGAACCTGAACAATCTGAGGAAGATACAATCAGTGACCAACCAACCTACCCTCAGTCATCAGAGGACTCCGCTGTCATCACTGAATCTGAACTTTCAATCACTGACATGGTCAATAAATCTGGACTTTCAATTGCTGACATGGTCATTGCCACTCCCATCAGATCGGCTACCCAACCTCCAGTCATAACAGACTCAGAACGCTCGCCCAAGGCTGGAGTTGGACTGAGACGATCAACTCGGGAGCGGAAAGCCCTGGACCGTCTCAATTTGTAAAAAGACTGTTACTAATATCTTAAAGGGGGATATTGTCATGTATGTATGCTTGGGGTTACTAGCCAGCAGGTGACGCCACTGTCGGAGGTCATTGGGATCTACGCACGTGTGTGCGGCCCAGGTATAAAAGGCAAGCCATCATGTAATGTAATCACTTTGGGCCCGAATAAAGCAGAGCCAGGTTTGTACCTGTGTCAGTTTACAGTATTCAGTCTATCAAGTTATTACATACATAACACATATCTCATCATCTGTGCCTTGAGAATTATTCGGTCAGCCCACTTCTGAAAATAAAAGTAAAAATAATATTCCTTACTTCTCCACATGTATCCCATGCATAACAAATTCTTACTTACATATGTGATTCTACATGTGAGGGGCGGACTGGATATCGGGAAAATCGGGAAATTTCCTGAATGAACATAGAAACATAGAAAATAGGTGCAGGAGTAGGCCTTTGGGCCTTTCGAGCCTGCACCACCATTCAATAAGATCATGGCTGATCATACACCTCAGTACCCCTTTCCCGCTTTCTCTCCATACCCCTTGATCCCTTTAGCCGTAAGGGCCATATCCAACTCCCTCTTGAATATATCCAACGAACTGGCATCAACAACTCTCTGCAGAAGTGAATTCCACAGGTTAACAACTCTGAATGAAGTTTCTCCTCATCTCGGTCCTAAATGGCTTACCCCTTATCCTTAATCTGTGATCCCTGGTTCTGGACTTCCCCAACATAGGGAACATTCTTCCTGCATCAAACTTGTCCAGTCCCATCAGAATTTTATGTTTCTATGAGATTCCCTCTCATTCTTCTAAACTCCAGTGAATACAGACCCAGTCGATCCAGTCTCTCCTCATATGTCAGTCCTGCCATCCCGGGAATCAGTCTGGTGAACCTTCGCTGCACTCCCTCAATAGCAAGAACATCCTTCCTCAGATTAGGAGACTAAAACTGAACACAATATTCCAGGTGAGGCCTCACCAAGGCCCTGTACAGCTGCAGCAAGACCTCCCTGCTCCTATACTCAAATCCCCTAGCTATGAAGGCCAACATGCCATTTGCCTTTTTCACCGCCTGCTGCACCTGCATGCCAACCTTCAATGACTGATGTACCATGATACGCAGGACTCGTTGCACCTCCCCTTTTCCTAATCTACCGCCATTCAGATAATATGCTGCCTTCGTGGTTTTGCCACCAAAGTGGATAACCTCACATTTATCCACATTATACTGCATCTGCCATGCATTTGCCCACTCACCTAACCTGTCCAAGTACCCTGCAGCCTCTTAGCATCCTCCTCACAGTTCACACTGCCACCCAGCTTAGTGTCATCTGCAAACTTGGAGATATTCCTCTCAATTTCTTCATCTAAATCATTGATGTATATTGTAAATAGCTGGGGTCCCAGCACTGAGCCCTGCGGCACCCCACTAGTCACTGCCTGCCATTCTGAAAAGGACACGTTTATCCCGACCCTATGCTTCCTGTCTGCCAACCAGTTCTCTATCCACGTCAATACATTACCCCCAATACCATGTGCTTTAATTTTGCACACCAATCTCTTGTGTGGGACCTTGTCAAAAGCCTTTTGAAAATCCAAATACACCACATCCACTGGTTCTCCCTTGTCCACTCTACTAGTTACATCCTCAAACAATTCTAGAAGATTTGTCAAGCATGATTTCCCTTTCATAAATCCATGCTGACTTGGACCGATCCTGTCACTGCTTTCCAAATGCGCAGCTATTACATCTTTAATAATTGATTCCAACATTTTCCCCACTACTGATGTCAGGCTAACCGGTCTATAATGCCCCGTTTTCTCTCCGCCTTTTTTAAATGCCCTCATGAATGGCTCCCAATTCTTTTTAAAGGCCTACTGAAGGTTTTAACTGCATCTGCAACCTTCACAGCTGAATTTGGAGCATTTTAAGCCAGTCTAAGCAGTGTCAGCCACTCTCCCCTCTACGCCATGTGTGCCACCCTACTGTTTTTACTGTTTGCACCCAGTGTTGCCCACCCTACCCTCTGCACCCAGTGTCACTCACCCTCCCCTCCGCACTGTGTGTCACCCACCCTCCCCTCTGCATCATGTGTGCCACCCTCCCCTCGGCACCCAGCGTCACCCACCGTGCACCCAGTCTCACCCACCCTCCCCTCAGCACCTAGTGTCACCCACCCTCCCCTCTGCACCATGTGTGCCACAATCCCCTCGGCACCCAGCGTCACCCACCGTGCACCCAGTCTCACCCACCCTCCCCTCAGCACCTAGTGTCACCCACCCTCCCCTCTGCACCATGTGTGCCACAATCCCCTCGGCACCCAGCGTCACCCACCATGCACCCAGTCTCACCCACCCTCCCCTCTGCACCCAGTCTCACCCACCCTCACCTCTGCACTCAGTCTCACCAACCCTGCACCCAGTCTCACCCACTCTCCCCTCTGCACCCAGTCTCACCCACCCTCCCCTCGGCAGTGTCACCCGCCCTCCCCTTTGCACCCAGTCTCACCCACCCTCCCCTCTACCTCCAGTCTCACCCACCCTCACCTCTACCTGCAGTCTCACCAACCCTGCACCCAGTGTCACCCACCCTCCCCTCTGCACTCAGTCTCACCAACCCTGCACCCACCCTCCCCTCTACCTCCAGTCTCACCTACCCTCACCTCTGCACTCAGTTTCACCAACCCTGCACCCAGTCTCACTCACCCTCACCTCTGCACTCAGTCTCACCAACCCTGCATCCAGTCTCACCCACCCTGCACCCAATCTCACCCACCCTCCCCTCTGCACCCAGTGTCACCCATTCTCCCCTCTGCACCCAGTCTCACCCACCCTCCCCTCTGCAGTGTGTGTGTGCCAGCCTCCGGTGAGTGCCTCTGATTGGCTCCTGGCACAGCCGCTCCAGGGGGAGGATGCTGTTTGCTGCCGCTGCCGCCGCCGCTGCTAATGATGATGCTGATGCTGCCGCTTTGTGACATCACATCGTGCTAGGCGACGGGAGAAGCCGGTTCTCCCTTCCCTCGGCTCCTATTGGCCAACCTTCAGATAGCGTGAGCTCTGCTCACCGTCACGCCGTGCCGCGATTGGTGGTGCGCTGAGTGGTGGGCGGAGCCAGGCGCGCTGCCGGGGCTGTCAGTCAGAGAGCCACTTGGAGTGCTCCCACGACCTGCATCTGTGGCAGCGCATCCGCAGCCCTCACATCCTTGCTCACTCAGGGAAAGACAAGTATAGGGGATATTGCAGCAAGAGTAAGTTATTATAAATGGTTTCTACTTTTAAAGTATTCTCCTCAGCATCAGCAAGGTGGGCAGAGTGGCCTCCTCCTGTGCGGTGTCATTCTGTGATCGTCATGCTGCTGTATTGAACCTGTCAGTTTAAATAACATTTTAAGAGATACTGAAAATACAGAGGGATTGTTTTATAAAATGATAATATTAGATTAAATTATAAGCCAGAGATTGTTAACCCTGACTTGCTTCTAACAGAGTTCCGGTTATTTTTATTTTTTGAGCTGTGAAGAAATTGGATTGACAAGAATTGAAATGTTATCTGTGCCTATTTGAATTATGTTTCTCTGTTTCCCCCCCCCCCCCCCCCCCACAGTGATCAGTCGAGGATAAGCTGAGTGAAGATTATTAACAAGCTAATTGGGAGAAAAATCAAAGTGAATATTTTCTTTGACGATCCAAGTGAAGCAATGTACCGACTATCTAATTCTATGTTTATGCTGTAGAGTTGTTTTGAAATAAGGGTAAACACTGCTCGGACATTTACTGAAGCTCAATTAAATTTGGGGAAGGGAAAAGCTTTTTTTTAAAATGTGGACTTTCCTGGGAATTGCGACCTTTACTTATGTCTACAAAAAGTGCGACGACTTGCTGAGTGTGAGCTACGCTAACAAGGAGGTGTTGGGGGCGTTCCTGGTCTTTCTCTCCCTAGGGTTAATCCTGTCCTATCGATACCGATACGGACAAGGCAAAGGCAAAAAGCAACCTTCCAACCTGGGGTTCATCTCCCAACTCATCTCAGCCCTGCCCCTGGCAAGCTCCTTCTTCAGCGGGCCCACAGACACCAACAACACTGAGCAAGGCAAGGCAAAGCAGGTAGGTGCAGGGTGACCAGTGTTCATCAGCACAGGGGAGGGGGACAGACATTACCATTAACGTGAGACATTATTATTTGTGTCATAATGTATTGGCGAGTACTAAATATGTTGTAAAACTCCGACTAAAACTACTGTACCTTTTAATTTAATAAGTTCTAATATGTCGGTGCAGTAAAACATTTTGATCTTGTTTTGAAAGGTAATTTTTCGAGGTCAATACACATCGAGTTGGTAAAATAGATCAACATAAATACATTTATAATAGTTGGGCAATTCATTTGTTTCCCCCTCTCTGTGTACTGTTTGAATAAAGTAGTGGCTTAAGGGAGAATGGCGGGGGTATTGGCAAAATTCGAAGAACAGTTTAAAAATAGAATAACGTTTGGAATATAAAATCATTAAAAACTCGTGTGAACAACCGATAATTACAGCAAGTGGATAATGAATCTTGGATTATTTATCGAGATATTTTGAAATGTTTTTACTAATGTGTTAGCCGTGGCTCATTGGGTAGCACTCCAAAGACTTGAGCACACAAAATCTAGGCTGATTCTCCAGTGCAATACTGAGGGAGAACCGCACTGTTGGAAGCGCCGTCTTTCAAATGAGATGTTAAACCGAGGCCCATTCTGCTCTCCAAAGTGGGCTGTAAACGATCCCATGGCATTATTTCGAAGACAAGCAAGGGAGTTATCCCCGGTGTCCTGGCCAATATTTATCCCTCAATCAACATAACAAAACAGATTGTCTGGTCATTATCACATTGCTGTTTGTGGGAGCTTGCAGTGCGCAAATTGGCTGCTGCGTTTCCCACATTACAACAGTGACTTCAAAAGTACTTCATTGGCTGTAAAGCGCTGAGACATCCGGTGGTTGTGAAAGGCGCTATATAAATCCAAGTCTTTCTTTTTTTCTGATCTGTCTAAAGATACAAATGCTTGATTGAGATTGGCATCAGAATTGTTTTTAATGACCAGAATACTGGTTTTCTTTATTCACAATAAAATTAGTAAGCATAACATTATTTAAATTTACGGCTGCCTTGTTAATTATTAATTGCCATTCAGAGTCAGCAGTTGTGAGACATTGTATAGTCAATGAGATAATTTCTGCATTGATGGTTCAGTGTCGAGTAGGGGTTAGCCAAAGGTGCCCAGATTAATAGTACGGATTATTTTTATGCAATATTGTATAGATTTAATTTCATGTTTATGTTAAATTATAAAATTGTTACAAAATAGATTAAACAACAACAACTTGCATTTATATAACACTTAATGTAAGATATGCTCCAAGGCATTTCACAAATAAATGATTGAGGGGAATCATACTCAACCAGGAAGGAAGAGATTATTTGGATTGTCAGAAATATGGGTCAAAGATATGTTTTATGAGAAGAATTTTTTAAAGTGGTGCGACAGTTGGAGAGTTTTAAGGAGAGAGTTCCAGAGAGTAAGGTTGAGGCAGCAGAAAGCTCTGGCCATCAATGGAGGGCTTAAGGGCATGCAACTAGAAACAATTTTATCGAAATATGAAACTGTTAACAAGGAATTTGACTTGTGCTCAAATATGACATTGAAGCCTTAAAATAGTTGGCAGATAAGCTGTCTTTTTGGAAGGGGATAAAGTTTAAATAATGTTCATGTGGGCTGAAATCCAGTAGAATCATCTATCAGGGTGGTAAACATCACCAAAGGATTTTGCCATTTTATGCAGTGCACAGCTAACAGCTCATGGGAATGAGATGATCACATCCTCGTGCAGAATGTAATAACTTAGTTCTCCTTCCACATTTCAATATACACAAAATGGAGTACAGCACAGATTTGATTGCATCGTGCATGGTGACAGGAATCAGCAGCATTGTATGCAACAGTACATTTCTATTCACATTCCAGCTTACGTACATGATAAAGGCAAGCTGCAATGCAGGGAGTTTAACCCAGCCACATACAGCCCCAGCTGCCATCTTTGAAATATAATGAGTATTCTAAATATTTGTTAGAGTTGGCAATAATAAATATTGATTTTTTTTAAAGCTCTCTCCGAATTTCTCTCTTCCTCTTAAGTTGTTGGCTCATGCTAGATGTCAGCCCATTCTACCATACCTTGCCAAAAATTTTTTTTATCCGTTCCTGAGATGTGGATGTCACTGGCAAGGCCAGCATTTATTACCCATCTCTAATTGCCCTTGAAAAGATGGCGGTGAGCCGCTTTCTTGAACCGCTGCAGTCCGTGTAGTGAAGGTACTTCCATAGTGCTGTTCGGGAGGGAGTTCCAGGATTTTGACCCAGCGACGATGGTGGTGTGACTTGGAGAGGAACTTGCAAGTGGTGGTTTTCCCATGTACCTGTTGCCCTCGTCCTTCTAGGTGGTAGACTGTCACGGGTTTGGGAGGTGCTGCCGAAGAAGAGTGGCGAGTTGCTGCAGTGCATCTACACGTTTGTACACACTGCAGCCACGATGCACCGGTGGTGGAGTATGTGAATGTTGCTGCACAAGATAAAAGATTACAGGGTTGGGGGTAATATATTAGCATGGATGGAGGATTGGCTAATGAACAGAAAACAGAGAGTAGGGATAAATGGTTTATTCTTGGGTTGGCAATCAGTAACCAGTAGGGTGCTGCAGGGATCAGTGCTGGGACTCCAACTATTTACAATCTATATTAACGACTTGGAGGGAGGGACTGAGTGTAACGTAGCCAAGTTTGCTGACAATACAAAGATGGGAGAAAAAGCAATGTGTGAGGAGGACACACAAAATCTGCAAAAGGACATAGCCAGGCTAAGTGAGTGGGCAAAAAAATGGCAGATGGAGTATAATGTTGGAAAGTGTGGGGTCATACACTTTGGCAGAAAAAATCAAAGAGCAAGTTATTATTTAAATGAGAAAGATTGCAAAGTGCTGCAGTACAACGGAACCTGGGGGTACTTGTGCGTGAAACACAAAAGGTTAGTATGCAGGTACAGCAAGTGATCAGGAAGGCCAATGGAATCTTGGCCTTTATTGCAAAAGGGATGGAGTATAAAAGCAGGGAAGTCTTGCTACAGTTGTACAGGGTATTGGTGAGGCCACACCTAGAATACTGTGTGCAGTTTTGGTTTCCATATTTACGAAAGGATATACTTGCTTTGGAAGCAGTTCAGAGAATGTTCACAAGGTTGATTCCAGAGATGAAGGGGTTGACTTATAAGGAAAGGTTGAGTACGTTGGGCCTCTACTTATTGGAATTCAGAAGAATGAGAGGTGATCTTATCGAAACATATAAGATTATGAGGGAGCTTAACAAGGTGGATGCAGAGAGGATGGTTCCACTGATAGGGGAGACTAGAACTAGAGGGCATAATAGAATAAGGGGCCACCCATTTAAAACTGAGATGAGGAGAAATTTCTTCTCTCAGAGGGTTGTGGATCTGTGGAATTCGCTGCTCTAGAGAGCTGTGGAAGCTGGGACATTGAATAAATTTAAGACAGAAATGGACAGTTTCTTAAACGATAAGGGGTTATGGAAAGTGGGCAGGGAAGTGAACCAGAGTCCATGATCGGATCAGCCATGATCGTATTAAATGGTGGATCAGGCTCGAGGGGCCGTATGGCCTTCTCCTGCTCCTATTTCTTATGTTCTTAAGAGATGCCAATCAAGTGGGCTGCTTTGTCTTGGATGGTGTCAGCGTCTTGAGTGCTGTTGGAGCTGCGCTCATCCAGGCAAGTGGACAGTATTCCATCACACACCCAACGTGTGCCTTTTAGATGGTGGAAAGACTTTGGGGAGTCAAGAGGTGAGACACTCTCTGCAGAATACCCAGCCTCTGACCTGCTCTTGCTTCCACAGATCAAGTAGCTTTTTCCTCATGTTGGTTCTCTCACAACCTGTCGAAGGCAACAGTCTGGCAGCTATATCCTTCAGGACTCAGCCAGGTCATTAGTGGTGCTACCGAGCCACTCTTGGTGATGGGCACTGAAGTCCCCTACCCAGAATACATTCTGTGCCCTTGTTACACTCAGTGCTTCTTCCAAGTGATGTTTAACATGGAGGAATAGCCATTCTTCAGGATGTGAACCTAGAAAGTGAGTGCCAGTAGGCTATTAATGATGGAGAGGTTGGGGGGAATTCATACTTGAGCCTGATCCTATCCTCAATTGATTTGTATACACATGTACTTTTTAGCAGGAGTTGCTGGATAGTGATTAGGAACAAGAATAGAGATCCCTGAGATGTCACTTTTCCTATGGCTTCACTGTCGCTTCAGCCAAGCTCAGTTAATTCAGCAGACTGTAATTCAAACCTGGGATCTTTCTGCTCCTTCGAGTTCAGTTCCACACTGTACAGTGCATTTATAAACTCAATTGTTCAGGGAGCCCCATTGATTTTAAAAGTATCGAGGATAATGAGGGTGAAGTAGCTGATTGAAGTAGCAGTGCACAGGGCCACAGAATAGCAGATAAGTTTTGACCCCACTTTTTCGTATCTGACCTGGATACTGGTATCTGCCGAAGAGTGGAAAATGCTCTTTGAAGACTAATGAAATATAGATATAGCTGCAACTTGATGTGATGCCATTGTTCTAGGAAATCGTGTGTAAGGGGCCACCTTAAGTGATGGGACAGTAGGTTGCTGTACCAACAAAGTGTACCACAGAGTGGAAGGCAACACTTATAATTCCCCACATAGACAGTCTCTAATCTTGGCCGTGACTTTGATGGCGATGGTATTGGAGAAGGCAACAGTAACATTTTATTTTATGGGACGTTTTACTACGTTAAAGGTACTATATGTGCAAGTTGTTGTTGTATCAACGTCTGTGAATTGTCCAAGTGTGAAATATTTCATGAGGTTTCTCCCGGCTTCTCACTACAACATTGGTGGAACCCCTAGAGCAATGGGGTAAATGGCCATTTTCAGCGTTTATGCCGTTTCTCTGGGGTATCCTCCAATCCTACAGCCAAAGGTATGGCTGGAGATCGGGAGAACCTCCTGCAGAATTTCAAGACCACTAAGAAGAAGACTGAAGATTTCTCATTCCTTCTGTCTTGATGCAGCAAAAGAAAAGGAAACTCAGTTTCTCAGAGTTTGCTCAGACGGAAAACTCTCCAAACATCAGGATTTCTTCCCAGTATGATCCAGAGGTCATCATTGTGGGCTCTGGGGTCCTTGGTTCCGCAATGGCTGCTGTCCTTGCAAGGGATGGAAGGAATGTGACAGTGATCGAGAGAGATCTGAAGGAACCGGACAGAATTGTCGGGGAGTTGTTACAGCCTGGGGGATATTGTGCATTGAAAGCACTTGGTCTTGAAGGTACAAATAATTTGGCACGTGGGACTAACATTACATTAACACGGAATGGAAATCAATAAAACCAAACTGAATGACAGTTGAATATTTCACCCAGAAATGGATAATGCTTTGAACACTGAATAGTCTTTACCTATTTAAAAATTAAGACATTTAAGGTGCTGCAAAAAAATTTTATTCATAAAACACTAGAAGTGCAGAGAGGGTCGATCAGCATGTGAAGAAAAAAGGTAGGTTACCATTAATTTTTGTGATGCCTTAGAAGCAGAACATTAACCTATCTTTCTCTCAGATGCTGATTGACCTGCTCTGCATTGCTGTCTTTTTCTCGTTTTGTTGCAGAGTTCCAGTAGTCATGCCTTTTTTTTTTACAAACATCTGAGAAAAGACAATAAAAAATACCAACTAGTCCATCCAACCTGTTGCATCCAGACATGATCCAGTCTATATGCGCCAGCAAACCACCTCCCAGGTCACAGTGTCCAAGGAAAGAAAAAAAGCCATACACTCATTTGGGAGGAAAACACTCTGGGAAATCCATCTTTCTCTCCTTGCACCTTCCTGCCTCCTCCCCCCGCCCCCCTGCAGCCAGCAAGGCAATCAAGCAAGCTTCAGGAGACTGCAGGAACTACATCCTGAGATGCCTTCCACTTGCAGGAATGTGTCCAGCTGCCTTTTGAAGGCTGGAAGCAAATCCCTATTCACTGTGTTCTGGCAATCAGTTCCAGAGGTCGATGGGGCTCTGCAAAATGAAGTACTAACGAATGGTGTCTAACCAAACTCTTGTTTTTTAAAAATATTTTGTACTGATGCTCGTTGATCCTCTCGCTATCCAGCTCAAATAATCGCTGCACCTGAACACAATCTGTTCCCTTTATAATTTAAAGACCTTAATCATGTCCCCTCTTAGTCTGTGTTTCTCCAGTGAAAAATGAGCTAGACCTTCTAGTAATGAATACCACAATAAAGTAGAGCTACAGTAGAATCCAGGATTTTAGCACCTTTCAGCTTCTCCAGTGGTCTGATAAGATGCTGCTCAATAGGCCATGTAGGTTTTTAAACTGCCAGGGAAGATGGAGATGTCATACGATAGGGAAAGGATGAATCAATATGCTTCTCTCTTGCACTCCTCCGAATGATCAGACCACAGCAGCACAGGCAAAAGCCATGAAACAAATTGCTTGCCCTATCATGCATTTCTAACTCGCTTTACTTTCAGAATACATTTTTAACAATCTATTTTAATGATTAAATTCTCCCTTATCCAAGATATTGGAGAGAATGAATGAATATAACATAGTTTCTAATTTTATAAAGGCAACTTCCTTGAACTTTCCTTAATATTTAGCCTGCTGAAAACTTGAAATCCACTTGAATACACACTGAAATTCCAGTGCTGACACACCTGTCAGATATATAATGTGAAGTGATTCTTAATATTAAATCAAAAGACCCAACGAAGACACCTAACATAGAAGAATTTATTTAAAAAAATTTCAACTGCAGTCAAATATTCTGGATAGTGTAAGCCCTGTCATTGCTTCTTGAGGAAAATCTGTCAGAATTGTTGGACTTGAATATCAGCAGTCCACCCAGCATCTTCCTGCTGTAAGTTCAGTGGGAGTGCACCAGGAAGGCAGCGAATTAGGCTGGCCTCCATCCAACTGAAACAAAGCCATTGGTGTAAGCAGGGTTGTGTTTGTGGTGCGAGGGAGGGGGGCGGGGGAGTTGGGGCGGTAGAGATTCCATACGTAGGAAATTCCCGTTTCTCTGGTCCTCAAAGGATCCAGTGTTGACTGAGGCAAATCTCCCCCAGAGAAGTGCAATTTAAGAAACATATTTAAATGTAGCCACCTTACTTAAAATATGATTCTGGGTTGGGAGGGGATCTGAAACCTTAGTCCACACCCCAATACCACGGCTAGTTTCTTTGGTGGGTGGACACCCTAGGAGTACTTCCCCTGGTGGTAAGGGTGGTGGCCATTGCCAGTCAAGTGAAGGTGCCTACCCCTAACCCCACAAACTTTGGCAGGGTCAGCAGCACAGATCCTGGACGGGTACACCTTGGTACTCCTTCCATGGATATCTGGTGCCATTATATTTTTATAGAAAGAAAAATTAGACTCTGCATGATCGGACTATTTTTAAGTAAAAGTATGTGGGCTCAGCGCTTTGCCATCCTTAGATCTATTTTTATTTTCATTTCAATTGAACTAAAGCAAATGTTTTAAATGTAACCATGCTCGGAAAATGCAAAACTGTCCAACTGCTAGACTTGATTGAAATATAAGAACTTAAAAAAATGAAAAGGCCAGTTAGCCCTTCTCGCCTCCATTACACCAGGCTCCACTACACTGTCATAGCTTCTCCCTAACTCGGGCCAGAATTTCTGAGGAATGTGATTTAAAAAGCAAAGACAGCAAAATTCTTTTAAACATTCTAGGCATGTAATGAATAACATGGCAAATGTTCCATATGCTAATCACCTGTGACTAAATCTATGCCTAGTTCATTCAATCCCACTTCCTACCAGCTAATCAACCAATTTCTTTGTAAGGAAGCTCTATATACTAACTTTGATGTTCACACATTAATCACTCACACTCTGTGATGAGAAAAAAAAAATGTTGCCTCACATGAGGCGTGACTATCTTGAACCCATGTCCTCCAGTTCTAAAAGCACGATTTGAGCCAAAAATCTATGTTGTCTATTGCGGCTGCATCATTTTAAAGATTTGAATCATGTTGCTTTTCAATCCTCTTTTCTCTTATGGAAAAATAAATGGTTTCTTCAGCTTACCTTTACAATTCAAAGCTTTAAGTTTTGGATTCATCCTAGTCATTCTTCTATCTAGTTCTACATCTTCTGTACATTGCTCTACTTTCTCCCCAACCAGATACCGTTGAAGGTCTTGATGCCCACATAATACATGGTTATGTCATACATGATATGGAAAGCAAGACAGAGGTGGAAATCCCTTACCCTCTGGATGAGAACAGTCAAGTGCAATGTGGGACAGCATTTCATCATGGACGTTTCATCATGGGTCTCAGAAGTGCAGCTATGGCAGAACCCAAGTAAGTGTTCCTTGTGGACCCATCATTAGTTTCAAATGTCTACATATGTTGTTCTGTCTACTTGTTCTGCCAATCATTAAGGCAATGACTTAACAAAAAAAAACATTCACACGTTCTGTTTTAATACAAGATATATGTTGAGCTTTGAATGTCCCATTGCAACATCCATGACGAGATACAATATTAAGCAGCACCTGAGAAATCTGAAAGATAAGTCCATAGCAACATCAAAAATTTATGCAGCTTAATGTGGGAATATAAAAATTCTAATTTATCTTGGTGAGGTTTGGCTAAAACAGAAGAATAAGCTAACTTCCCATGGCTGTGTTCTAGCGTAAGATTCATCGAAGGAACAGTGATGCGCTTATTGGAAGAAGATGGCAAAGTTACAGGAGTCCAGTACAAAGAAAAAGAAAGTGGAGATTTAAAGGTATGTAAGTTATTCAACTGAAGTGATACTGTACATTTAAGTTTGCAGTTTGGTTGCGCAATACCAATTAATGGGCAAAAGTACTGAACACAAGAGCCACATTTGTTTTTCCAGTTGTAAAGAATAATAGCAATTCAGTGGGGTAGAAATTGGTATGCATGGCACCTGTTTTTTTTTGGCATAAAATGGGCCCAACGCTGACAGATTTAGCAGTGGAATGGCCTGTGTCCAATCTGCGCGTGCACTCGGGCCATTGCTAAATTCGTCAGTCTCATTTTTATAGACGTCTCGGCAGCCATAAAAAAAAAAGACGTTATGTTCTTTGAATATGTTAATATTCCACAACGTGTTTCATACTGTATTCAGCTCTGGACAATCTCACTCGAGCACAGAATTGCAATGCCACTTAAAATGTTCTCATCTTGTACATAGTCTCTGATCCACGCACAACATTTAAATACCAAATCCTGATTTTAAAAAAACTTCGGGAATTTCCATTAAAAAAAATATATAATATAGTTAGTTGTTTAAAAAATTAGGAATGAGCTCCTGATATTTCAATGAGTAAATGAACCTCATGGTGTGATACTTAGGCATTCAGGCCAGGAAGGTCCTAGGTTTGATCCCTGATGTGTCCGGAATTCACGCAGAGCATCAGTGGAGTGTGAAAATGATACGAAGTCTGCAGCCCTGATGCTTGGCACTTTATTTTCATTGATACTTCACATATTTAAATATAAGTAATCAGTATTATTTTGTAATCCCAGGCCTGTAGCCCTGAAACTTGCCATCTCCTCCCCTTGGGAGCGTCACAAAGTTAAACATAACCACCCAAATGTATTTTTCTAATTGCAGGAACTATGTTGCCCATTGACTGTGGTTGCTGATGGACATTTCTCGAAGTTCAGGAAAAACTTGGTGAAGAGCAAAGTCAGTGTTTCATCTCATTTTGTTGGATGTATTATGAAGGTAAGACTAAACATGCATTGCAGTGTTTTTATTTGCATACCACATCTAGCTTGAATTCCCAACAATGAAATTTGTTTCGTTATCAGTTTTCCAATTTAAATGACTCTCAGATAGACGAACAATGATGGACTGGTAAAGACCCTCTGGTCCATCGAGCCTGTCGCACACAATTGCAATACCTTGTGAATCACAATATACATTCTCATCCCACCAAAAACCATGTGATCTCCTGGGAGAGGCAAAATACCAGATTAAAAAACCCAGGCCAACTTGGGGGTGGGGTGGGGTGGGGTGGGGGGGGGAGAAAATCTGGGAAATTCCTCTCCGACTCATCTAGACGATCAAAACTAGTCCACGAGATCACTTTGGCCCTGAATTCCTTGCAGTACCTATCTTCTGTAAGCGGTGATCTCTGCCCCAACCAGAAACAGGTCCAGCTCTCGCATGAAGGAATTCAGCGAATCAGCATCCACCACATGAGACTGTCCACCACCAGCCTGTTCCAGAGGTCCACTATTCTCTGGGATCAGAACCACCTCCTGCCATCTATCCTAGATCTGGCCTTACACAACTTAAATTTGTGACCCCTGGTCCTCCCTAACCTATTTAATTGAAACAAACTGTCAACTGGAACACAATCTATTCCCTTCATTATCTTACAAACCTCTAACTCTACGCTTCTAAGGTGTAGAGTCCTAACTCTTTTAGCCTATCTTAATAAACAAGATGCTTTAAACTAGGACTTAGTTGAGTGGCCCTCCTCTGCACCCTTTTCAATGCCTCAATATCACCTACCATGTGAGGAGACCAAAACTGGACACAGTATTCCAAGTATGGCCTGACCAAGGTCTTGTACAAGGACAAAATAGTCTTCCTTGTCTTGTACTCAATTGTCCTATGGATACACCCCAACATCCTATTTGCTCTAGCTATCGTTTCATGGCATTGCTCATGTACCTTTAGACATGCATGTACTAGAATGCCCAAATCTCTATCTCCGCCTTTTTTAATGCTTCACCCTGAAGGGTGTATGAATGTTGAGCATTTGCCCTGCCCACATGCATAACACTTATCCAAGTTATACATTATTTGCCAGTCATGAGCCCAGTCTCCCAACACATTAAGATCCGTCTGAAGCAGACGAGCATCGTCTACAGTTCTAACACTCGCAAATATCTTGGCATCATCTGCAAATTTGCAGATCGTGCTCCCAACACCGACAGCCAGATCATTAATTAAAAATAGTAGAGAGTAACGGTTCCAACACCGATCCCTGCGGGACACCACTGATGACCGGTCTCCAAACAGATCGAAATCCAACTGTAACTACTTTTTGTCTATGTTCTGCCTGATAGTTCTCAATCTAGCTCAATATATTACCACTAATACCAGAGGCTTCGATCTTATAGAGAAGCCTCTTGTCCAGTACCTTGTCAAAAGATTTTTGGAAGTCTAAGTAGACAATGTTGTGTATGAATAAAGAGTCTGACTGGATACTGTGAGCTCAAGGTAAAGTGTGACCTTAGACTTTTATTGCAGGTCTCCAGAGTGCCTCTCCAGCCTGTGAGGCCTCCTTAAGTATCAGTGCTCCCAAGGGATTGTGGGATCCCTTGGGACTCAAGGGGATGAGCACTCTGGTGGCTACACAAGGTATATAGAGGTTTACACATATATAACAACACCCCTCCACCAAAGTCCATAGTGTAACTATTTACAAGATGAGTCAATCTGGGGCCTTTCTAACCTGGTTGATCATCTCTGTGCAAATGCTGGTTTTGGTGAATCGTTTATTGGGCCCTCGCTGGGCTGCTGTGCAGCTGGCCTTGCTGGGCTGCCTGGTGTGTTGAGTCTTGCTGGGCTGCTGTTGGTGATGGATTCTGCTTCCTGGTAAACCACGGTGTCGGTTGCCACTGGTGTGTATGTTGGGGGGGGTCAAAGAAGGTAGGGTCCAAAGAGGGTTGCTCAGGATAGTCCGTGAATCTGAGTTTGATTTGGTCCAAGTGTTTTCGGTGGATGAGTCCATTTGAAAGTTTGACCTGAAATACCCTACACCCCCCTTTGGCCACAACAGTGCCGGGAAGCCACTTAGGACCTTGTCCATAGTTCAGCACAAATACAGGATCATTGATTTTAATTTTTCGAGACACATTTGCGCTATCATGATATGTACTTTGTTGAAGCCGCCTGCTCTCGACCTGTTCATGTAGATCAGGGTGAACTAATGAGAGCCTTGTCTTAAGTGCCCTTTACATGAGCAGTTCAGCGGGTGGAATCCCAATGCGCGAGTGGGGTCTCGTGCGGTAGCTAAGCAGGACTCGGGATAGGCGAGTCTGCAGTGAGCCTTCAGTTACCCTCTTCAAGCTCTGCTTGATGGTTTGCATTACTCTCTCTGCCTGACCATTGGATGCTGGTTTGAACGGGGCAGATGTAACATGTTTGATCCCATTACGGGTTATGAAGTCTTTGAACTCGGCACTGGTAAACATGGCCCGTTGTCACTCACAAGGACATCAGGCAGGCCGTGCGTGGCAAACATGGCCCGCAGGCTTTCAGTGGTGGCAGCGGACGTATCTCACATTCAATCCATTTGGAGTACGCAGCTACAACCATAAGGAACATTTTACCCAAAAACGGGCCTGCATAGTCGACGTGGACCCTGGACCACGGTTTGGAGGGCCAAGACCATAAACTTAGTGGCGCCTCCTGCGAGCATGTGTTACATTTGTGCATGCAGGACACTAAGTCCGCATCGATTCCGGGCCACCACACATGGGATCTGGCTATCGCTTTCATCATTACAATGCCTGGATGAGTACTGTGGAGATCACTGATGAATGTGTCCCTGCCCTTCTTGGGCACCATACCCAATTACCCCACAGAAGATAGTCTGCATGTATAGGCATTTCATCTTTGCGCCGTTGGTATGGCTTTATCTCTTCCTGCATTTCCACTGAGACGCTGGACCAGCTCCCGTGAAGAACATAATTTTTTACTAGGGACAGTAAGGCGTCCAGGTTCTAATCTGTCGGTCTGTAACGGATGATTGCTCACTTTCGAATGCTTCCATTACCATGACTAAATCTGCGGGCTGTGCCATTTCCACCCCCTTGGTTGGCAGTGGCAGCCTACTGAGATCATCGGCACAGTTTTCTGTGCCTGGCCAGTAGCGGATGGCGTGGTTGTATGCGGACAACATGAGTGTCCATGTCTGAATGCGGGCCGTTGCATTCGTAATTATCCCCTTACTTTCGGAAAACAGGGATATTAGTGGCTTATGGTCAGTTTCCAGTTCAAATTTGAGCCCAAACAGATATTGATGCATTTTCTTTACCCCATAGACACACGCTAACGCTTTTTTTTCAATCATGCTGTCGGCTCTCTCAGCTTTAGACAGACTTCCGGATACATAAGCAACCGGTTGCAATTTCCCAGATTCATTAGCTTGTTGTAATACACACCTGATGCCATACAACGATGCATCACATGCTCGTACCAAACGCTTACGTTGATCATACAACACAATTTGTTTGAGCATAACAATTTTCTAGCTTTTACAAAGGCATTTTCTTGGCTTTTATCCCATACCCATATATCTCCTTTACGCAGTAAGGCGTGCAGTGGTTCTAACAGTGTGCTGAGACCTGGTAAGAAGTTACCAAAGTAGTTCAGGAGTCCTAGAAACGACCGCAGATCCGTCACATTCTGTGGTCTCAGTGCCTTCTCGATTGCCTCTGTCTTCGAATCGGTGGGCCTGATTCCGTCTACCGCAATTCTTCCCCCCAGGAACTCCACTTCAGGTGCCAGGAAAACACACTTCGAGCGTTTTAACCTGAGCCCCATGTGGTTGAGTCAACTAAGAACCTCCTCCAGGTTCTGCAGATGCTCGACTGTGTCCCGACCTGTAGCCAAGATGTCGTCCTGGAAGACCACCGTGTGCGGGACCGACTTCAGTAAGCCTTCCATGTTTCTCTGGAATATCACTGCGGCTGATCGATATCAAAATGGACATCTGTTGTAAATAAAGAGCCCTTTGTGCGTGTTGATGCTGGTGAGGCCCTTTGATGATTCCTCCAGTCCTGCGTCATATAGGCCGAGGTCAAGTCCAGCTTCGTGAATGCCTTTCCTCCCATCAGCATCGCAAATAGGTTGCCTGCCTTTGGTAGAGGGTATTGATCCTACAGGGAGAAACAATTGATAGTTACTTTGTAATCGCCACAGATTCTGACGGTGCCGTCTCCCTTCAGGACTGGAACAATCAGACTGGTCCACTCGTTCAATTCAATCGGCGAAATGATGCCCTCTCATTGCAGCCGATGCAGCTCGATCTCCACCCTCTCTCATCATGTACGGTACTGCTCTCACGTTGTGATGGATGGGTCGCGCCCCCGGAATCAAATGGATCTACACTTTTGCTCCTTGGAACTTCCCGATGCCTGGTTCGAACAGCAAGGGGAACTTGTTTAAGACCTGGGCACACAAAGTGTCGTCAACGGCCGAGAGCGCTCGGACATCGTCCCAGTTCCAGCGTATCTTTCCCAGCCAGCTCCTGCCGAATAGCGTGGGACCATCGCCTGGTACCACCCAGAGTGGTAGCTTGTGCATCGCTCCATCGTAGAAGACCCTTCCAGTAGCGCTGCCGATTACGGGAATCTGTTCCTTTGTGTAAATTCTCAGTTTAGTGCAAATGGGAGGCAGGACTGGCCTTGGGGCCTTGCTGCACCACAATTTATCGAAAGTCTTTTTGCTCATAATGGACTAGCCCGTGCCCGTGTCCAGCTCCATTGACGCCGGGAGTCCATTTAATTCAACCTTCAGCATTATCGGGAGACACTTTGTGGTAAATGTATGCACCCCATATACCTCTGCCTCCTCGGTCTGACACTCTGGTTCGTTGTGATCCGCCGTGGATCTGTCCTCCTCTGCAACCTGGTGGTTTGCAGGAGTAGCAGAGTTTGCAACTCGCCTGCACATACGTTGGAGGTATCTCATTGTTCCACAGCCCTTGCAAACGTACCCTTTGAAGCGGCATGAATGGAAACGATGATCACCCTCGCAGCGCCATAAGGTGTTAATGGCCTTGCATTCATCACCCTTGATGGTGGACTCTGAGACATCTGCAGACGTGCAGCTGCAGGCATGTGGGGCCTACCCTGTATGTTGCGATTTGAAAACAACATCACTTTGTTCACAGTACTTTTAGCAGCACTTGTGTGCTGAGAGATTTGATTAGTATTGTCACTGGTGGCAATGAACGCCTGGGCTATCATATGGCTTTACTCAAGGTTGAGGTCTCTACAGTCAAAAGTTTGCGAAGTATCACTTCATGGCCAATGCCAAGTGTGATGAAGTCCCTGAGCATGTGCTCCAAATGTCCTTCAAATTCACAATGTCCTGCAAGGCGTCGCAGCTCGGCGACATAATTCGCCACTTCCTGGCCTTCAGACCTTTTGTAGGTGTAGAACCGATACCTCGCCATCAGAATGCTTTCCTTCAGGTTCAGGTGCTCCCTGACCAGTGTGCACAAATCATCGTATGATTTCTCTGTGGGTTTCGCTGGAGCAAGCAGATTTTTCATGAGGCCATACATTGGTGCCCCGCAGACGGTGAGAAGAATCGTCCTTTGTTTGGCAGCATTCGCTTCTCCTTCCAGCTCGTTGGCCATGAATTATTGGTCGAGTCGCTCCACAAAGGTTTCCCAATCATCTCCCTCCAAAAATTTCGCCAGGATGCTTACTGTTCTCTGCATCATTGGGTTCATCATCTGTATCTCGTCCCCAGTTGTTATGTATGAATAAAGAGTCTGACTAGATACTGTGAGCTCAAAGTAAAGTGTGACCGTAGTCTTTTATTGCAGGTCTCCAGAGTGCCTCTCCAGCCTGTGAGGCCTTCTTAAGTACCAGTGTTCCCAAGGGATTGTGGGATCCCTTGGGACTCCAGGGGATGAGCCCTCTGGTGGCTGTACAAGGTATATACAGGTTTACACATATATAACAGACAATGTCTCCTGGACTTCCCTCATCCACCAACTTTTTAAGTTCTTCAAAAAATACAATTAGATTTGCAAGACATGACCTTTTTAATGAAGCCATTTTGGGTGTCCCTAATATGTCCCTCTATATGCAAACATTCATATATTGCATTCCTAATGATTCCCTCAAGCATCTTGCCTGTTACTGATGTCAAACTAATGGGCCTATAGTCACCTTTTTAAAGATGGGAACTACATTAGCCTCCTTCCAGTCGAGAATGCAGTGAGCTATTAAAAATACAGGCTAGGGGCTTGCATAGCACATGAGAGGTGATCTCATTAAAACATACAAAATTCTTACAGGGCTTGACAGGGTAGATGCAAGGAGGATCTTTCGCCTGACTGGGGAGTCGAAAACCAAGGATCACAGTCTCAGAATAAGGGTCAGCCATTTCGGCCTGAGATAAGGAGACATTTCTTCACTCAGAGGGTGGTGAATCTTTGGAATTCTCTACCCCAGAGGGCTGTGGATGCTCAGTCATTGAGTATATTCAAGTCAGAGATCGATAGATTTTTGAATATTAAGGGAGTCAAGGGTTATAGGGATCATGCAGGAAAGTGGAGTTGAGGTAGAAGATCAGCCATGATCTTATTTAATGGCGGAGTAGGCGCGAGGGGCTCCTGCTCCTAATTCTTATATTCTTATGTCCCAACTCCCTGAAGACCCTTTGGTGGATATCATCTGGTCCAGCTGCTCTATCCATTTTCTTTCTAAAACAATATGTTCCACTATTTGCTAATGTAAGTGAAAAGGTGGTATGCTTTTAAGATAGGATTCCAGGGTTTCATACGCACATTGACATTAGTGACCAGAGAAAAAGATACTCCCCCATCACCCTTTATCATCTGCAATTCAGCTGGAGTGTCAGATGTCATACCTATATCTGTGATATATCACCAGCTGCTTGGTAAATGGAATCAGAGTGGTGGTGGGTGGGTACTTTGGGATGGGAGGGGTGGGGACGGGTGTTTTCCTGTGTGTGTGTGTGTGTGTGTGTGTGTGTGTGTGTGTGTGTGTGTGTGTGTGTGTAAAAAAAAAAAAAAGTTTTTTACTAAATCGGCATTAGTTCGTAGTAACAGTTTAGTAAAAGATGCTGGGGTAGAATTGCCGGCCAATGTCCTTTGTAACTTCAGTGGAGTGGAAGATCAGAGCAAACCCTGGAGCAATGGCGTTTCTCCAATCTCCTTCCAAATTCACAAGATATAACTCAGGCCTATAGGCCATAAAATTGACATTTCATCCCCTTGGGAGATTCACATATTTAAAAATAACTAACGAGCCCTATTTTTCTCATCCTCCAGGTTTCTGCCCCAGGGACGCCACACCCCAAATTCTGACCAGTGAGGGGAGGGTTTACATAGAAACATAGAAAATAGGTGCAGGAGTAGGCCATTCGGCCCTTCGAGCCCGCACTGCCATTCAATAGGATCATGGCTGATCATTCACCTCAGTACCCCTTTCAGCTTTCTCTCCATACTCCTTGATCCCTTTAGCCGTAAGGGTCATATCTAACTCCCTCTTGAATATATCCAATGAGCTGGCATCAACAACTCTCTGCGGCAGGGAATTCCACAGGTTAACAACTCTCTGAATGAAGAAGTTTCTCCTTATCTCAGTCCTAAATGGCTTACCCCCTATCCTTAGACTATGTCCCCTGGTTCTGGACTTCCCCAACATCGGGAACATTCTTCCTGCATCTAACCTGTCCAGTCCTGCCAGAATTTTATGTTTCTATGAGATCCCCTCTCATCCTTCTAAACTCCAGTGAATACAGGCCCTGTCGATCCAGTCTCTCCTCATATGTCAGTCCTGCCATCCGGGAATCAGTCTGGTGAACCTTCGCTGCACTCCCTCAATAGCAAGAACATTCTTCCTCAGATTAGGAGACCAAAACTGAACACAATATTCCAGGTGAGGCCTCACTAAGGCCCTGTACAACTGCAGTAAGACCTCCCTGCTCCTATACTCAAATCCCCTAGTTATGAAAGCCAACATACCATTTGCCGCCTTCACCGCCTGCTGTACCTGCATGCCAACTTTCAATGACTGATGTACCATGAGACCCAGGTCTCGTTGCACCTCCCCTTTTCCTAATCTGCTGCCATTCAGATTATAATCTGCCTTCGTGTTTTTGCCACCAAAGTGGATAACCTCACATTTATCCACATTATATTGCATCTGCCATGCGTTTGCCCACTCACCTAACCTGTCCAAGTCACCATGCAGCCTCTTAGCATCCTCCTCACAGCTCACACCGCCACCCAGCTTAGTGTCATCTGCAAACTTGGAGATATTACACTCAGTTCCTTCATCTAAATCATTGATGTATATTGTAAATAGCTAGGGTCCCATCACTGGGGCCTGCGGCACCCCATTAGTTACTGCCTGCCATTCTGAAAAGGACCCGTTTATCCTGACCCTCTGCTTCCTGTCTGCCAACCAGTTCTCTATCCACGTCAGTACATTACCCCCAATACCATGTGCTTTAATTTTGCACACCAATCTCTTGTGTGGGAACTTCTCAAGCCTTTTGAAAGTCCAAATATACCACATCCACTGGTTCTCCCTTGTCCACTCTATCAGTTACATCCTCAACAAATTCTAGAAGATTTTTCAAGCAGAAGATTTATTTTCCACCTGCCCATAACCTTCATAGCCAGCTTTGGGGGAAAGGCAGGGTGCATTTTCTGGCTTTCCTCCACCCAGCATATCATCCTTCGGCCCAGCTGGGTTTGGTACTAGACCTTCCAAATATGTTGCAGTGCAGAAGGAATTTGGCCATTTCATCTTCAGCCTGACAAGGGCCACTGGCATTCCCAATTGGAGTGCCAAGGTGCCGCTCTGATTTTCTACCAGGCACTCGGGTGGACCTACTTAGGCATGGGCTGCTTGTCCCAAATATTAAAATGACCCAGGGTAGATTTTTATCTTTACTGCCTGGATGGAACACAGAACTGAAAATCTGGCATGGAGCTTTAAATGTTTCTTGCAGAACCCGCAAGGCTTTCCTCTCGGGCGCTAATGTGTGGCGCTATTCCATTCAATTTTTCGTCTTTAGTGTTTAGTAAGTTATTTTCTAATTGTTGTTTTCAACTTTAAAGAGGCTGAATGTATTAAAGCCAATGATAATCCCTTGCAACTGTGAAATTTTCTTAACAAAAGGTACTGATGATGAACTAAAACAACCACTGCCACTGTCAATGGCACTTTTTAAAAATCAACTAATTTCAAAGAAAAATTATGTTAAATAGAAAAAGTATGGGGCTGCTATTTAATGTCTGTGTTTATGGTTAAAGGACTCACCACAATTCAAACCGAACCATGCAGAACTCATTCTTGCCAACCCTAGCCCTATTCTTATCTACCAAATTTCATCTAATGAAACACGAGTGTTAGTGGACATCAGAGGGGAAATGCCAAGACGTCTTAAAGACTACATGATTGAGAAAATCTATCCACAGCTTCCAGGTACAACGGGATGTCTTATTTTTTGACCCTGCCTGTTTGAATCTTTTTATTTTCCCTCCAGTGCTCCTGGTCTTTTTAGGTCTTATGTCGCCCATGACGGAGGGTGTAAATTGTTGACTCCCTCCCAGATCTCTGACCTCACTACCAGCATGTGCTTGGGTTTATCTTTATCAAAACATAATAGGGAAATTTCACAAAATCACACTTTTGGTGGCAAAACTGGCCGCTGGAAGCACATAGTAGAAAGTGCACTCCTACAATTATACCTCCATAAAATGAATGTACAGGGAATGATGATGAGCATGCATCCAAATTCTTGATTATAGAGAAAGAAAGAACTTGCATTTATATAGCACCTTTCACAACTTCAAGACATCACAAAGTACTTTTTAATTGTAATCACTGTTGTAATGTAGGGAACGCGCGCTCCAAGTGGTTGAGGCCCCCATCGAGAGTGCGATTTCATAAAATTACCTTTAAGGGGCAAGTAGCCAACTTCAAATTTCTTGCATAAAAACTATGTTGTGGAAACCCAGTATAATATATTTAATATTGTGGTTAAATTATCAATGGTTCTGTTGTTATGAATCCATTTACCGATGAAGTCCATGATGGTGTACAGATGGCCATGATCATAGTAACAAGCATAAAATCGAACTAAAACTGGAGTTTAGATTAGACTCCTGAAATCACTCTTATTGCTGGCTCTATCTATCATCACTAAAAGTGGATGCCAATTTCTCTTCAACAGAGCACATAAAAGAACCATTCCTGCTTGCTGTTCAGAATAATCGTCTGCGGACTATGCCTGCAAGCTTCCTCCCGCCATCGCCTGTGAATAAACCAGGTAAAGTCTGTAAATAAGCAAAGTTCAGCATAGCAAATTAACAATACATTTTTGTCTTTACCGCCTGGGCAGAGGGTGGACTGCAGAGAGGAAAATTAGACTGGGAGAATCCTACCTGATGCTAAGGGATGCCACCTGGTTTTGCTTCCATTTAAAGAGAAGCAAAATCAGGCAATCTCGGTTAGTGGTGTGTGATTCTCCCTATCCGATTTTTCTCTCTACGCTCTGCCCAAGTGATACTTAGCTTCCAAGTGGTTAAGATGTGCGCATACGCAGGCTTCGTCTGCGTACTTTAGCTCGACGAAGAGGTTGGGGTGGTCTTGGACCTGGCCTGGAGACGGCGAAGGTTGAACAGATTCCCACTGGTTCTGTAGTTTAGTTCCACTCCAGTGGGGAGCTTGTTGACTGTGAGGAAGATTGAGAAGAGGGTTGGGGCGATGACACAGCCCTGTTTGACCCCGGTCCGGACGTGGATTGGGTCTATGATGGATTCGTTTGTAAGGATCACGGCCTGCATGTCGTCGTGGAGCAGGCGGAGGATGGCGATGAACATTTGGGGGCATCCGAAACTGAGGAGGACACTCCATAGACCCTCGGTTGACAGTGTCAAAGGCCTTTGTAAGGTTGAAGAAGGCCATGTATAAGGGCTGGCATTTTTCCTGCAACTATTGCGCTGCAAAAATCATGTCCGTTGTGCCCCATACGGGACAAAATCCCCTTATTTCCCCAATTTCTCTCTGTCCTTGCCGCACAGCACTACCCCCCAATCATCAAGATCCACAGTGTGGCCCTGGACAACGTGGACCACTTCCCATACCTCGGGAGCCTCTTATCAACAAGAGCAGGCATTGACGACAAGATTCAACACCGCCTCCAGTGCGCCAGTGCAGCCTTCGGCCGCTTGAGGAAAAGAGTGTTTGAAGACCAGGCCCTCAAAACTGCCACCAAGCTCATGGTCTCCAGGGCTGTAGCAATACCCGCCCTCCTGTATGGCTCAGAGACATGGACCATATACAGTAGACACCTCAAGTCGCTGGAGAAATGCCACCAGCGGTGTCTCTGCAATATCCTACAAATCCCCTGGAAGGACAGACACACCAACATTAGCGTCCTTGACCAGGCCAACATCCCCAGCATTGAAGCACTGACCACACTTGATCAGCTCCGCTGGGCAGGCCACATAGTTCGCATGCCAGACACGAGACTCTCAAAGCAAGCGCTCTACTCGGCAAACGAGCCAGAGGTGGGCAGTGGAAACATTTCAAGGACAACCTCAAAGCCTACCTGATAAAGTGCAACATCCCCACTGACATCTGGGAGACCCTGGCCAAAGACCGCCCTAAGTGGAGGAAGTGCATCCGGAGGGCGCTGAGCACCTCAAGTATCAGCGCTGAGAGCATGCAGAAATCAAGCGCAGGTAGCGGAAAGAGCGTGCGGCAAACCAGTCCCACCCACCCTTCCCCCAACGACTATCTGTCCCACCTGTAACAGAGACTGTGGTTCTCGTATTGGACTGTTCAGCCACCTAAGAACTCATTTTAAGAGTGGAAGCAAGTCTTCCTCGATTCCGAGGGACTGCCTATAATGATGAGGTGTGCAGCTCAGACATCAGTGGTGCCCATCACCTTAATGACAGTTAAAGTTTACGTTGATTCAATGCGCAACAAGGTTATGGTCAAAAACAAAAGTTTAATACCAACATTGGTCTGAAATTATAAGTATCACAGCCAATAACACCCAACCACCCGCCACACCCCACTTTTTCCACCATTGACATAAATCACATATTCACCATGTCCAGCAACACAGAATACAAAGGCAAAGCAGGGGCATGGTCCCCAGCCCCCATACATTGCAACAAATTGCATACACCCAGATGGAGTTATAACACAGCCATCACCTGCGGACATGCACCTCACTTTCTTTCCCCCCTCTCCTTCTCCCCACCTCTACCCCTTCCCTTCCTCGCTCCACGGCACCTGGCCAAGGAGCTCCTCAGGCGGTGCCTCATTGGGGAGGATGAAGGCAGATGCGGCAGTTGCACGTATATGGGAGCGGGGGATGCCGAGGGGGAAAATTCTCTGATGCAGAAGCAGGATCTTGGTCCTTGCTCTCATCTGTCGTTCGCAATGGTGGTGCGGAACCTAGGGGTGGATTGCCACGCTCGGGGTCCACTGGGAGGCCCAAGGCAGCAGTGTTCCTGGCTATCGCATCCAGGGACTCCGCCATGCGCGGAGTGTACTCGGTCATGGTGGCCAGCTGTTGGGATATGCCCCCCAATGATTTGATGAGCTGGTTACCAATGTCTACAGTCCTCCTGGACAACTGTAGCATCTCTCCGCTGTCATGTCATGCTTGTGGAACAGACCTGCCGCGTCCACGAGGCCTCTGCGGGGTCGGCGCCGTCCTGGGACAAATTGGGTGCCCTGTGGAGAGGTGCTTGGGGCCGGTACCTTGAGAGTGGAGGCGGTAATGACTGGAGGACACTAGATGGCCTTTGGGTGGAATGGCTTCTGGAGCTTGGCGATGCAGGTTCTTCGAAGTCCGAGCTCTCATCCGTCGAGAACAGACACAGCAGATAGATGGGCGAGAATCGGAGCTCCTCAGCACCAGATGTAGTAGGATCGTCCGCCGACTCCTGCCCCGCTCCCCCACCTTCTGGCCACTGTGGTCTTGCCTGGGGCCGTGCTGCTGGCTGAGCTGCAAAACACAAATGAGGTTATTAGAGGAGAAGGGGTGCGAGGGTGACAAGGTGACTCCAACGCTACACACAGCATATGCACAACAAAAGCACCACCGCTCTCAAAATCATCGCAGACATCACATTTCGTGACCATCAAGACATTGTGCATTGCAATGGTTTTCATTAGGCCACCATTATTTCTATGACACTTTTAGAAATCATCTATCATATATAATTGTTTGGATATGAGTTGGTGTGCCATCTATAGACTTTACATGACGCAATGGTGTAAGCTTTACTTACGTGGCATCACTTCAGGGTCTGCACATGCTCTCTGTGGTTGTCCGGAGGTGCTTCCCCACGAGTGCGAGCACTCGCTCCTCCATTTCTGTGATGTTGCTGGGGACTGGTGGCCCCCCACCCGTTCGCCTCTGCATGGGCCTCATCGTCGATAGCTTGGAAACATAGAAACATAGAAAATAGGTGCAGGAGCAGGCCATTCAGCCCTTCTAGCTTGCACCACCATTCAATGAGTTCATGGCTGAACATGAAACTTCAGTACCACCTTCCGCCTTTCTCGCCATACCCCTTGATCCCCCGAGTAGTAAGGACTTCATCTAACTCCCTTTTGAATATATTTAGTGAATTGGCCCCAACCACTTTCTGTGGCAGAGAATTCCACAGGTTCACCACACTCTGGGTGAAGAAGTCTCTCTTCATCTCGGTCCTAAATGGCTTACCCCTTATCCTTGGACTGTGACCCCTGGTTCTGGACTTCCCCAACATTGGGAACATTCTTCCTGCATCTAACCTGTCTAAACCCGTCAGGATTTTAAACGTTTCTATGAGGTCCCCTCTCATTCTTCTGAACTCCAGTGAATACAAGCCCAGTTGATCCAGTCTTTCTTGATAGGTCAGTCCTACCATCCCGGGAATCAGTCTGGTGAATCTTTGCTGCACTCCCTCAATAGCAAGAATGTCCTTCCTCAAGTTAGGAGACCAAAATTGTACACAATACTCCAGGTGTGGCCTCACCAAGGCCCTGTACAACTGTAGCAACACCTCCCTGCCCCTGTACTCCAATCCCCTCGCTATGAAGGCCAACATGCCATTTGCTTTCTTAACCGCCTGCTGTACCTGCATGCCAACCTTCAATGACTGATGTACCATGACACCCAGGTCTCGTTGCACCTTCCCTTTTCCTAATCTGTCACCATTCAGATAATAGTCTGTCTCTCTGTTTTTACCACCAAAGTGGATAACCTCACATTTATCCCACATTATACTTCATCTGCCATGCATTTGCCCACCCACCTAACCTATCCAAGTCACTCTGCAGCTTCATAGCATCCTCCTCGCAGCTCACACTGTCACCCAACTTAGTGTCATCCGCAAATTTGGAGATACTACGTTTAATCCCCTCGTCTAAATCATTAATGTACAATGTAAACAGCTGGGGCCCCAGCACAGAACCTTGCGGTACCCCACGAGTCACTGCCTGCCATTCTGAAAAGTACCCATTTACTCCTACTCTTTGCTTCCTGTCTGACAACCAGTTCTCAATCCACGTCAGCACACTACCCCCAATTCCATGTGCTTTAACTTTGCACATTAATCTCTTGTGTGGGACCTTGTCGAAAGCCTTCTAAAGTCCAAATATACCACATCAACTGATTCTCCTTTGTCCACTTTACTGGAAACATCCTCAAAAAATTCCAGAAGATTTGTCAAACATGATTTCCCCTTCACAGGTCCAAGTCAGCATGGATTTATCATGTCACCATTTTCCAAATGTGCTGCTATGACATCCTTAATAATTGATTCCATCATTTTACCCACTACTGAGGTCAGGCTGACCGGTCTATAATTCCCTGTTTTCTCTCTCCCTCCTTTTTTAAAAAGTGGGGTTACATTGCCTACCCTCCACTCGATGGGAACTGATCCAGAGTCAATGGAATGTTGGAAAATGACTGTAAATGCATCCGCTATTTCCAAGGCCACCTCCTTAAGTACTCTGGGATGCAGTCCATCAGGCCCTGGGGATTTATTGGCCTTCAATCCCATCAATTTCCCCAACACATTTTCCCGACTAATAAAGATTTTCCTCAGTTCCTCCTCCCGACTAGACCCTCTGACCCCTTTTATATCCGGAAGGTTGTTTGTGTCCTCCTTAGTGAATACTGAACCAAAGTACTTGTTCAATTGGTCTGCCATTTCTTTGTTCCCCGTTATGACTTCCCCTGATTCTGACTGCAGGGGACCTATGTTTGTCTTTACTAACCTTTTTCTCTTTACATATCTATAGAAACTTTTGCAATCCGCCTTAATGTTCCCTGCAAGCTTCTTCTCGTACTCCATTTTCCCTGCCCTAATCAAACCCTTTGTCCTCCTCTGCTGAGTTCTAAATTTCTCCCAGTCCCCAGGTTTGCTGCTATTTCTGGCCAATTTGTATGCCACTTCCTTGGCTTTAATACTATCCGTGATTTCCCTAGATAGCCACGGTTGAGCTACCTTCCCTTTTTTATTTTTCGCCAGACAGGAATGTACAATTGTTGTAATTCATCCATGCGGTCTCTAAATGTCTGCCATTGCCCATCCACAGTCAACCCCTTAAGTATCATTTGCCAATCTATCCTAGCCAATTCACGCCTCATACCTTCAAAGTTACCCTTCTTTAAGTTCTGGACCATGGTCTCTGAATTAACTGTATCATTCTCCATCCTAATGCAGAATTCCACCATATTATGGTCACTCTTCCCCAAGGGGCCTCGCACAATGAGATTGCTGATTAGTCCTCTCTCATTACA
This sequence comes from Pristiophorus japonicus, assembly GCF_044704955.1. Taxonomy (NCBI): domain Eukaryota; kingdom Metazoa; phylum Chordata; class Chondrichthyes; family Pristiophoridae; genus Pristiophorus; species Pristiophorus japonicus. The sequence continues at coordinate 306,682,670 of NC_091977.1, forward strand.
CAACACCCAGTCTAAGATGGCCTCCCCCCTAGTTGGTTCCTCGACATATTGGTCTAGAAAACCATCCCTTATGCACTCCAGGAAATCCTCCTCCACCGTATTGCTTCCAGTTTGGTTAGCCCAATCTATATGCATATTAAAGTCACCCATTATAACTGCTGCACCTTTATTGCATGCACCCCTAATTTCCTGTTTGATGCCCTCCCCAACATTACTACTGTTTGGAGGTCTGTACACAACTCCCACTAACGTTTTTTGCCCTTTGGTGTTCTGCAGCTCTACCCATATAGATTCCACATCATCCAAGCTAATGTCTTTCCTAACTATTGCATTAATCTCCTCTTTAACCAGCAATGCTACCCCACCTCCTTTTCCTTTTATTCTATCCTTCCTGAATGTTGAATACCCCTGGATGTTGAGTTCCCAGCCCTGATCATCCTGGAGCCACGTCTCCGTAATCCCAATCACATCATATTTGTTAACATCTATTTGCACAGTTAATTCATCCACCTTATTGCGGATACTCCTTGCATTAAGACACAAAGCCTTCAGGCTTGCTTTTTTAACACCCTTTGTCCTTTTAGAATTTTGCTGTACAGTGGCCCTTTTTGTTCTTTGCCTTGGGTTTCTCTGCCCTCCACTTTTTCTCATCTCCTTTCTGTCTTTTGCTTTTGCCTCATTTTTGTCTCCCTCTGTCTCCCTGCATTGGTTCCCATCCCCCTGCCATATTAGTTGAACTCCTCCCAACAGCACTAGCAAACACTCCCCCTAGGACATTGGTTCCGGTCCTTCTGTAAAAGGTGACAGGACGACATGGCATGAGATCATTGCATGATATCATTGCTAGGTACTGTCACAGACACTGATACAACACATCACCGACAGATGTAATCATGATTATTATGATTATTATCATTCTTTACCTAAAGACGTATACCGTGACCACAGGCTTTGAGTAAAACATTCCCGGTAAAAGTGCAAGACCTCACATCTGCTGATAGTCACTCATGACTGTTAAAAATCAAATTATATAAATACCTAAGTATATGTTAATCAATGTAATACTTACTCTTGCGGATCCCACAAGGTCGTTCCATCGCTTGCGACATTGGTTGCCCTCACGCACCTTGTTGGTCGCTGACAAGACCAACTCTGCTATCTCGGTCCATATCCTCTGGTATGCCTTTGGGGTGGGCTTCTTTCTCCTTACAGCAGAAGGTCAAAAAAATTTAACGCCATCGCCCATTTGATATTGCTTGCGGCAATGGCCATTTTCAAAAATGTAAACTAGGTGTTTAGGCGAGAAGCCGGCGATCTGAAAACCCTTTTTTAATGCCCACGCCGGAAATAACACCGATTTTTGGGCGATAAACACAAAAGTGGAAGTTCTAGCGCACATATATTAAAGGTGTGTTCCAAGCACAAGTATATCATTTTTTTAAATCTTTCTGTGTCTCAGTGATAACTTAGTTGCTAAAAACTTTGCCAATAAAAAAGCTGTCTCCAGGCCAGGTCCAAGACCACTCCAACAACAATCGCTGTTGTTGAGCTACAGTACGCGGACGACACCTGCGCCTATGCACACACACAGACTGAACTCCAGGATATAGTCGTCGTATTTACCGAGGCATATGAAAGCATAGGCCTTACGCTAAATATTAGTAAGACAAAAGTCCTCCACCAGCCTGTCCTCGCCGCACAGCACTGCCCCCCAAAGATCAAGATCCATGGCGTGGCCCTGGACAACGTGGACCACTTCCCCTATCTCGGGAGCCTCCTATCAACAAGAGCAGGCATTGACGACGAGATCCAACACCGCCTCCAGTGTGCCAGTGCAGCCTTCGGCCACCTGAGGAAAAGAGTGTTTGAAGACCAGTCCCTCAAAACTGTCACCCAAGCTCATAGTCCACAGGGCCGTAGTAATACCCGTCATGTATGGCTCAGAGATGTGAACCATGTACAGCAGACACCTCAAGTCGCTGGAGAAATTCCACCAACGATGTCTCCGCAAGATCCTGCAAATCCCCTGGGAGGACAGACGAACAAACATTCGCGTCCTCGTCCAAGCCAATATCCCCAGCATTGTCGCACTGACCACACTTGATCAGCTCTGCTGGGCAGGCCACATAGTTCGCATGCCAGACACGAGACTCCCAAAGCAAGCACTCTACTCGGAACTCGTCCACGGAAAACGAGCCAAAGGCGGGCAGAGGAAATGTTACAAGGACACCCTCAAAGCCTCCCCACTGACACCTTGGAGTCCCTTGCCATAGACCGCCCTAAGTGGAGGAAGTGCATTCGGGAGGGTGCTGTGCTCCTCGAGTATCGTCACCGAGAGCATGCAGAAATCAAGCGCGGGCAGCGGAAGGAGCATGTGGCAAACCAGGCTCCCTGCCCACCCTTTCCCTCAACGACTATCTGTCCCACCTGTGACAGAGACTGTGGTTCTCGTATTGGACTGTACAGCCACCTCAGAACTCATGCTAAGAGAGGAAGCAAGTCTTCCTTGATTCCGAGGGACTGCCTGTGATGATGAGTTGATAAAAACGTTACCAATACAAAAGCTCGCAGGAGTTTGGCAGTCACTTTAGTCAGCTTTGATTAAAAAAACATTGGATATAATTTCAATCTAATTTTTAGCAAGATGTGAAAACTATATTTTGTACAGAGTAAAATTAAACATGATTTATGACATAACAGCCCTGAGAGCAAAGGTACCTTTTAATAAGCACTGACATCTGTTAAGCAAAGCTGTTATAACAGTAATCCTATAAAGCACTCACAACAGTCATAAAAACCCTGAATTTCCTGGGTTAGGAGAGGTTGTAAGACTGATTTGAATACAGGGCGGAGCTCAGTTCTACAAGTATTCCGCCCCATTTAGACCAGACCTTTAAATTGAAGTTTGGGGGTTGGGTCCATGGGCACACGGGGAAAGGGGAATGGGACTAATTGAACATAAGAACATAAAAACATAAAAAATAGGAGCAGGAGTAGGCTATTTGGCCCCTCGAGCCTGCTCCACCATTCAGTATCATGGCTGATCTGATCATGGACTCCGCTCCACTTCCCTGCCCGCTCCCCATAACTCTTTACTCTTTTATCGCTCAAAAATCTGTCTATCTCCGTCTTAAATATATTCAATGACCCAGCCTCCACAGCTCTCTAGAGCAGAGATTTCCATAGATTTACAACTCTGAGAGAAGAAATTCCTCATCTCAGTTTTATTTGGGCGGCCTCTTATTCTGAGACTATGTCCCCTTGTTTTAGTTTCCCCTATGAGTGGAAATATCCTCTCTTCATCCACTTTGTCGAGCCACCTCATTATATTATATGTTTCAATAAGATCACCTCTCATTCTTCTGAACTCCAATGAGTAGAAGCCCAACCTACTCAACCTATCTTCATAAGTCAACCTCCTCATCTCCAGAATCAACCAAGTGAACCTTCTCTGAACAGCCTCCGATGGAAGTATATCCTTCCTTAAATATGGAGACCAAAACTGTATGCAGTACTCCAGGTGTGGCCTCACCAATATCTTGTACAGTTGTAACAGGACTTCTCTGCTTTTATACTCTATCCCCCTTGCAATAAAGACCAACATTTCATTTGCCTTCCTGAATACTTGTTGTACCTACATGCCAACTTTTTGTGTTTCATGCACAAGGACCCCAGGTCCCTCTGTACTGCAGCATTTTGCAATTTTTCTCCATTTAAATTATAATTTGCTTTTCTATTTTTTCTGCCAAAGTGGATAACCTCACATTTTCCCACATTGTACTCCAAATTTTTGCCCACTCACTTAGCCTGTCTATATCGCTTTGCAGATTTTTTGTGTCCTCCTCACAATTTGCTTTCCCACCATCTTTGTATCATCAGCAAACTTGGCTACATTACACTCGGTCCCTTCAACCAAGTCATTAATATAGATTATAAATAGTTGAGGACCCAGCACCGATCCCTGCGGCACCTCACTAGTCACTGTTTACCAACCGGAAAATGACCCATTTATCCCGACTGTCTGTTTTCTGCTAGTTAGCCAATCCTCTTTTCCATGCTAATATATTACCCCCAACCCTGTGAACTTTTATCTTGTGCAGTAATCTTTTTATGTGGCATCTTATCGAATACCTTCTGGAAATCCAAATACACCACATCCACTGGTTCCCCCTTATCCACCTTGCTCATTACATCCTCAAAGAACTGCAGAAAATTTGTCAAACATGATTTCCCTTTCATAAAACCATGCTGACTCTGTTTGATTGAATTATGCTTTTCCAAATGTCCCACTGCTGCTTCCTTAATAATGGACTCCAGCATTTTCCCAATGACAGATGTTAGGCTAACTGGTCTATAGTTTCCTGCTTTTTGTCTGCCTCCTTTTTTTAAATAGGGGTGTTACATTTGCGGTTTTCCAATCTGCTGGGACCGCCCCAGAATCCAGGGAATTTTGGTAGATTACAACCAATGCATCCACTATCTCTGCAGCCACTTCTTTTAAGACCTTAGGATGTAAGTCATCAGGTCCAGGGGACTTGTCCGCCTTTAGTCCCATTATTTTACCAAGTACTACTCATTCGTGATAGTGATTGTATTATGTTCCTTCCTCCCTATAGCCCCTTGATTATCCACTATTGGGATGTTTTTACTGTCTTCTACCGTGAAGACCGATATAAAATATTTGTTCAATGTCTCACCATTTCCCTGTTCTCCATTATTAATTCTTCAGTCTCATCCTCCAGGGGACCAACATTTACTTTAGCCACTCTTCCTTTTTATGTACCTGAAGAAACTCTTACTGTCTGTTTTTATATTTTTTGCTAGTTTATTCTCATAATCTATCTTCCCTCTCTTTATTATTTTTTTAGTCGTTCTTTGCTGGCTTTTAAAAGTTTCCCAATCCTCTGGCTTCCCACTAGTCTTGGCCACATTGTATGCCCTTGTTTTCAATTTGATACCATCCCTTCTTTCCTTAGTTAACCACGGATGGTTATCCCTTCTTTTACAGTCTTTCCTTCCCATTGGGATATATTTTTGTTGTGAGTTATGAAATATCTCCTTAAATGTCTGCCACTACTCATCAACCGTCCCATACTTTAATCTCTTTTCCCAGTCCCCTTTAGCCAACTCTGCCCTCATACCTTTGTAGTCCCATTTATTGAAGCTTAGGAACCTGGTTTGAGAATCAACTTTCTCACTCTCCAACTGAATTTGAAATTCAACCATGTATGGTCACTCATTCCAAGAGGATCCTTTACTAAGATCATTTATTAATCCTGTCTCATTACACAGTACTAGATCTAAGATAGTCTGCTCCTGGTTGGTTCCGCAACGTACTGTTCAAGAAAACTATCCCGGATACACTCTATGGACTCTTCCTCATGGCTACCCTGGCCAATTTGCTTTGTCCACTCAATATGAAGGTTAAAATCTCCCATGATTATTGCCGTTCCTTTATTACAAGCCACCATTATTTCTTGATTTATGCTCCATCCAACAGTGCAGCTACTGGTCACCATCATCATTATAGGCAGTCTATCGGAATCGAGGAAGACTTGCTTCCTCTCCTGACATGAGTTCTTTGGTGGCTGAACAGTCCAGTACGAGAGCCACAGACTCTCACAAGTGGGACAGATAGTCGTTGAGGGAAGGGGTGTGTGGGACCGGTTTGCCACACGCTCTTTCCGCTGTCTGCGCTTGATTTCTGCATGCTCTCGGTGTTGAGACTCGAGGTGCTCAGCACCCTCTCGGATGCACTTCCTCCACTTATGGCGGTCTGTGCCAGGGTCTCCCAGGTGTCAGTGGGGATGTCACACTTTATCAGGGAGGTTTTGAGGGTGTCTTTGTAGCATTTGCGCTGCCTACCTTTGGCTCGTTTGCCGTGAAGGAGCTCCGAGTAGAGCACTTGCTTTGGGAGTCTCGTGTCTGACATGCAAACTATGTGGCCTGCCCAGCGGAGCTGATCGAGTTTGGTCAGTGCTTCAATGCTGGGGTTATTAGCCTGGACGCGGACGCTGATGTTGGTGCGCCTGTCCTCCCAGGGAATTTATGGGATCTCGCGGAGACATCGTTGGTGATATTTCTCCAACAAATTGAGGTGTCTGCTGTACGTGGTCCATGTCTCTGAGCCATACAGGAGGGCGGGTATTACTACAGCCCTTTAGACCATGAGCTTGGTGGCAGTTTTGAGGGCCTGGCCTTCAAACACTCTTTTTCCCAGGCGGCCGAAGGCTGCACAGGCACACTGGAGGCGGTGTTGGAGCTCATCGTCGATGCCTGCTCTTGTTGCTAGGAGGCTCCCGAGATTTGGGAAGTGGTCCACAGTGTCCAGGGCCGCGCCGTGGATGTTGATGACTGGGAGGCAGTGCTGTGCGGTGAGGACAGGCTGGTGGAGGATCTTTGTCTTACGGATGTTTTGCTTAATGCGCATGCTTTCGTATGCCTCATGTCTTGGAGTTCAGCCTCTATGTGCGCAGACGCTGACGTCGTCCGCGTACTGTAGCTCGACGATACAGGTTGGGGTGGTCTTGGACCTGGCCTGGAGACGGCGCAGGTTGAACAGGTTCCCACTGGTTCTGTAGTTTAGTTCTGTGATATCTTCACAGAGCACAGCACACACAGCTTCCTAACATGGCAGGCTGTTCTCTCGGAACTTTCCAGAAAGAGCCTGTTCTGTTTAATGATTAACTATACAGTTGTAGTACACAATACATCCACATCCACAGTGTGGAGCTACAAGCATTACAAGCTTACAGACATTACACTTCTCCCTCCTTAATGAAAAAGCCATCATAACAAACATCATAAATAACTTTCATTTTTATACATATTTACAAATTTAACTTTACCACTTGTTTTCTGTTTCCAAGAGGATACCTTCGCTCTCGAACAGAACCTTCCAAACATGGTCTCTAATCTGAACTCATTCGCAGTTCATCCTGAGGAACATTTTCCTCCCTATCGGGTGTAACTTGTGATGGGGAAGGTAATCTATGCATTGCATCAGCATTACTGTGATCAGCTGATCGTCTATATTGAATATCATATGTATATGCTGACAAAATCAAAGCTCATCTCTGCATTCGGGCTGCAGCTAATGTTGGAACTGGGGACTTTGGATGGAGGATTGCTGTTAGGGGCTTATGGTCCATAACGATGGTAAATTTACGACCATACAAGTATTTGTGAAACTTCTTGACCCCAAAAATTAATGCCAAAGCTTCCCTTTCAATTTGAGCATAATTACTCTCTCTGGCATTGAGAGTGCGTGAAACAAAAGCAATTGGTCTCTCCTCCCCACTACTTAATACATGAGAGATTACTGCCCCAACTCCATACGGAGAGGCATCACATGCTAGCTTAATCTCCTTTAGATATGTCGTAGTGAACTAACATGGTGCTCTCTACCAATTTGTTTTTACACTCCTTGAATGCTGTTTCGCATTCTTTTGACCACTTCCACTGGACCTGCTTTTTCAAAAGTCCATTCAGTGGATGTAATACTGTAGCCAAATTTGGTAGGAACTTCCCATAATAGTTCAAAAGACCCAAGAATGAACCAAGTTCAGTGACATTCCTGGGAGTGGGTGCATTTCTAATCGCATACAATTTTTCCATGGTTGGATATAACCCATCTTTGTCTATTCTGTACCCTAAGTACTCCACTGAGTTTTTAAATAACTCACACTTACGAGCAGATACTCGTACTCTGTGCTTCTCTAGCCGTTTGAGGACTTCATTCAATATTTTATTATGAATTTGCTTATTTGGTGCTGAAATTAGTATGTCATTCAAATTACATACTACCCCTTCAATATCTTGCAAAATCTGGTTCATCACCCCTTGGAATATGGCAGGGGCGGAAGATACTTCAAACGGTATAGGCCAAGATGAGTATTTATAGTCAAACATGACTTGGACTCCTCATCTAGTTCAAGCTGTAAGTAGGCATGCGTAAGATCCAGTTTTGAGAAGATCTGACCACCTGTCAGTGTTGTGAACAAATCTTCTATATTCGGCAATGTATTGGGGACATTACACTCAAGAACCTGGTTTACGGTCACCTTATAATCATCACACAATCTTACTTTACCATCAGACTTGGGTACAACAACAGTGGGTGTAGCCCAATTACATCGATCTATCTTATAAATAATGTTCTCAGTCTCTAGTCTTTTGAGTTCTTGCTCAACTTTCTCCTTCTGTGCATATGGTACAGAACGTGGCTTGTAGTAAACCGATCTAGCGTCCTTCTGTACCCTGACACTCGCCTTGAAGCCTTGGATCGGACTGCTCGTTTCGCAGAACACCTTCAGATACTACTTGATAAGCTCATCCGTTGATGAAAATCTCGCTTCCACACAGAAAATCTTACTCCAATCCAACTTCAATGTGCTCAACCAATTTCTTCCGAGTAAGGCAGGCTTGTCTCCTTTCACTACTATTAGAGGCAAGTTCTGAAATTGATCTTTATATTTCACCGATACGGTGATACGACCTACTAAAGGAATTTTCTCTCCCGAGTAGCCTCGCAGCTCTATCTTGGATTTCTCCAGTTGGAAATCACGCAATTTGTCGCGGTACTGTGACTCCGTTACTACACTCACGGAGGCACCCGTGTCAATTTCCATTGGTATCTTGGATCCCGCAACACCTATGTGGATTTTGATGCTTTCCGAATCGCTGTCCGTTAACCTCGTGCTCCTGATGACGTGTAACTCTAACATCTCCTCGTCCTGTTGTTGTTCTTCCATGCTGTGTAGTCTTTTGAGATTTCTACTCATAGCTTTGAACGCTGGACTCATAGCTTTAAAAACTGGTTTACCCTTCAGTCGGCATGCCTTCGCAAGATGCCCAGACTTTCTGCAGAAGAAACACTCTGCCTTCACGTATGGACAAGTTTGAGCAATGTGTTGTCCCAGGCACCTATAGCATGACTTCGATGCTCTGTTAGAATTTGCATTTTCTGAGACTTTCAGCCATGGCCGTCTTTTACTTTGAACCTGCAGGTGATTTACCTCGGTTGACTGACTAACGTAATCATTATTTAATTCTCGGGAATATTGTTCGGCCATGCTCATCGACCTCTCTGTCTGACAAGCAATCTCAAAAGTTAAGTCATCTGTCGCCAATACTTCCTTCTGATCGCATCAATTTTTCAGAAGGATGAGGGGTGATCTTATAGAAACATTTAAAATAGTGAAAGGGATAGACAAGATAGAGGCAGAGAGGTTGTTTCCACTGGTCAGGGAGACTAGAACTAGGGGACACAGCCTCAAAATACGGGGGAGCCAATTTAAAACCGAGTTGAGAAGGAATTTCTTCTCCCAGAGGGTTGTGAATCTGTGGAATTCTCTGCCCAAGGAAGCAGTTGAGGCTAGCTCATTGAATGTATTCAAGTCACAGATAGATAGATTCTTAACCAATAAGGGAATTAAGGGTTACGGGGAGCGGGCAGGTAAGTGGAGCTGAGTCCACAGCCAGATCAGCCATGATCTTGTTGAATGGCGGAGCAGGCTCAAGGGGCTAGATGGCCTACTCCTGTTCCAAATTCTTATGTTCTTATATTTTGTAGCTTTTTTTTTCAAAGACAGAAACTTCCAAAGTCTCTCTGTTGGCTGGCTGAATCCTTCACCAATAAAATTTAAGCTTTAAACATCGGAAAAATCTTCCATCTCGCCACCAACTGTGATATCTTCACAGAGCACAGCACACACAGCTTCCTAACATGGCAGGCTGTTCTCTCGGAATTCTCCGGAAAGAGCCTGTTCTGTTTAATGATTAACTATACAGTTGCAGTACACAATATGTCCACATCCACAGTGTGGAGCTACAAGCATTACAAGCTTACAGACATTACAAGTTCCACTCCAGCGGGGAGCTTGTTGACGGAGGTGGAGCATGGCGGTGAAAAAGATTGAGAGGAGGGTTGGGGCGATGATGCAGCCCTGTTTGACCTCGGTCTGGACGTGGATTGGGTCTGTCATGGATCCATTGGTAAGGATCACGGCCTGCTTGTCATCGTGGAACAGGCGGAGGATGGTGACAAACTTTTGGGGGCATCCGAAACGGAGGAGAACGCTCCATAGACCCTCGCGGTTGACAGTGTCAAAGGCCTTTGTAAGGTCAAAGAAGGCCATGTATAAGGACTGGCGCTGTTCCCTGCATTTTTCCTGTAGCTGTCGCGCTGCAAAAATCATGTCGGTTGTGCCCCGTAGGGGATGAAATCCACACTGTGATTCCTGGAGGAGCTCCTTGGCCATGGGAAGAAGACGGTTGAGGAGGACTCTAGCGACGACTTTCCCAGCAGGGAGATTCCTCTGTAGTTGTTGTAGTCGGATTTGTCCCCTTAGTTAAAGATGGTCACGATTACTGCAGCTCTGAGATCCCCAGGCATTCTCTCCTCCCTCCAAATGAGAGAGATGAGGTCGTGTATTCGCGCCAGTAGTGCCTCTCCGCCATACTTTAATGCCTCAGCAGGGATTCCATCCGCACTCGTAGCCTTGTTGTTTTTAAGCTGTCTTATGGCTTTTTCTACCTCGTTCAGTATTGGGGTCTCACTGAGGTGGTGGCGGTTAGCATGCTGAGGGATGGAGTCTAATTCATCGTCCGAGCCAGGGATCGCAAGGATGTGCGCATTACCCTTGCCATGACAGGAGCCGACGGCTGCTAGACGGACCACCACCTAATCCGATCCATCATCGACATCAACAGAGCCCCAAAGTGGAGGGGGCAGCAGAAGCAGTGCCGCAAAAAAGTCAATGTCGGAGCACTTAAGCACCCAGCTAAGAGAGCCCAATACAGTCAGCGCCTCACAGCTAACCTTGCGTGGCTTGACGACCCCGAGACGCAGAATGCCCACAGTGCTTGGTCTGCCTTCCAGGCCTCCATAACCAGTGCCTGCAAAGAGATGCTCGGTTACTCAACCAGGAAACACCAGGACTGGTTTGATGAGAATGATCAGGAGATCCAAGAGCGAATAGATCGCAAGCGCAGGGCATTTCTGAGCCTTAAACAACATCCCAATGCGGGAGCAGCAAAGCAGCATTACAGATGGTTCAAGGCTGAGGTCCAACAAAAAACCCGGGACCTAAAGAACAGGTGGTGGATGGAGAAATCACAGGAGATACAGCAGCTGGCCGACAACCATGATATGCAAGGATTCTTCACCGCAGTCAAGGCCATCTACGGGCCAAACACCCAAGACCCACCCCACTGCTGGCCAAGAATGGGGAGACACTCATCAAAAACACTGAGGCAGTCAGGGCCCGCTGGAAGGAGCATTTCGAAGATCTCCTCAATCGAGACTCTGCCTTTGACTCGAGTGTTCTCGACTCCATCCCACAGCTACTGTTCGGGGGCCTATAGACTACGCCCACCAGTGACTTTTTCCCCTTATTATTCCTTATCTCCACCCAAACTGATTCAACATCTTGATCCTCTGAGCCAATATCGTTTCTCACTAACGAACTAATCTCATCCTTTATTAACACTGTTACCCAAGTCCATGATCGGATCAGCCATGATCATATTAAATGGCAGAGCAGGCTCGAGGGGCCTATTTCTTATGTTCTTATGTACCCCACCTTCTTTTCCTTTCTGTCTGTTCTTCTGAATTGTCAAATACCCCTGAATATTTAATTCCCAGTCCTGGTCACCTTACAGCCACGTCTTTGTTATGGCTATCAGATCATACCCATTTGTATCTATTTGTGCCGTCAACTCATCAATTTTGTTATGAATGCTACATGCATTTAGATAAAGAGCTTTTAAATTTGTTTTTTTTTTACCATTTTTCCTGCTTTGACCCCACTTTCTGATTCACCTTCATGTTTATATATTCTGTCCCTTCCTGGCACGCTCTGGTTTTCATTTCCCCCAGTGCTACCCTGATCTATTGCCTTCTCCTTGTTCTTTGGCTTTTTAAATTTTCGCTCACCTGAATCCTCCCCCCCCCCCCTCCCCCCGCACTAATTAGTTTGAAGCCCTCTCTACAGCCCGGGTTATCTGAGGTGCTCTCGCAGAGCGCCAGCATGGGCTTGACGGGCCGAATGGCCTCCTTTTGTGCTGTAACCATTCTATAATCCCATGAGTTCCCGGGTTTCGCAAGGAAATTCCTCCCTGTACATTCTTAAAAGAAAAACTCAGGCCATTTGATATTCAGGACACATAGCTAACCATCATTTTCTGAACCAAAGTTAATGAAATCTGAACTTGACTATGGGAATTTGCGAGCTGTCTCTAGATATCCCAATATAATTACCAGTGGAGTAAATACAAAATATGTTATAGTGTCATTTAAGCTTGCTATAATATAACCATTGTTCCATCTTTTATTCAGGTGTGCTGATTTTGGGCGATGCGTACAACATGCGCCATCCTCTCACAGGAGGCGGGATGAGTGTTGTGCTAAATGATGTGAGGATATGGAAAAGTCTCCTGTGCAGCATTCCGGACCTCCGCGATAATGAAGCAATGCTACAGGTCTGACATGTTATCTATAGCACTTAATTCAGGAAGATGGGACCTGAATTTCCGTGGGGGGTTGTTCCGATCCACCGTGACTCATAGAAACATAGAAACATAGAAAATAAGTGCAGCAGTAGGCCATTCGGCCCTTCGAGCCTGCACCACCATTCAATAAGATCATGGCTGATCATTCCTTCGGTACCCCTTTCCTGCTTTCTCTCCATACCCCTTGATCCCTTTAGCCATAAGGGCCAAATCTAACTCCCTCTTAAATATATCCAATGAACTGGCATCGACAACTCTCTGCAGCAGGGAATTCCACAGGTTAACAACTCTCTGAGTGAAGAAGTTTTTCCTCATCTCAGTCCTAAATGGCCTCCCCCTTATCCTAAGACTATGGCCCCTGGTTCTGGACTTCCCCAACATCAGGAACATTCTTCCCGCATCTAACCTGTCCAGTCCCCATCAGAATCTTATACGTTTCTATGAGATCCCCTCTCATCCTTCTAAACTCCAGTGAATAAAGGCCCAGTTGATCCAGTCTCTCCTAATATGACAGTTCAGCCATCCCTGGAATCCGTCTGGTGAACCTTCACTGCACTTCCTCAGTAGCAAGAACGTCCTTCCTCAGATTAGGAGACCAAAACTGAACACAATATTCCAGGTGAGGCCTCACTAAGGCCCTGTACAACTGCAATAAGACCTCCCTGCTCCTATACTCAAATCCCCCAGCTATAAAGGCCAACATGCCATTTGCCTTCTTTACCGCCTGCTGCACCTGCATGCCCACTTTCAGTGACTGATGTACCATGACACCCAGGTCTTGTTGCACCTCTCCTTTTCCTAATCTGCTGCCATTCAGATAATATTCTGCCTTTGTGTTTTTGCCCCCAAAATGGATAACCTCACATTTATCCATATTATACTGCATCTGCCATGCATTTGCCCACTCACCTAACCTATCCAAATCACCCTGCAGCCTCTTGGCATCTTCCTCACAGCTCACACCGCCACCCAGTTTAGTGTCATCTGCAAACTTGGGGTGACTCCGGTGAGAGACTGGCGGAACTCACAGATTAAATGGCTGAAGGTTCCATTTGTGCTATTTCGTAAGGGTTTCCACTGATCTCCCACCAAAGTTATGGCAGGAGATCCGGACTACCCTGTGGAAATTCAGGGCCATTGTTGGATCTTCAGCTTGGTAATGTGACTTCTGGGATCAGAATGTCCAATTCTATTGGTGACTGATGATCACACTCAGCAGCTCTGTGTGTGACAATGATGTTCATCCCCATTCTGTTGCCTCACTTGAAAACTGTATCTTACCGTCCCGAAGGGGAACAGCAGAACTCCTCTGGTTGTTTACTCAAGGGGCAGTGTTGGCAGTACCGCCCTATCTCCTGCACATTGTGTAGGAGAAATTATGCCAATGTTTTAGTGAGTTTCAAAGCAGAAAGAATTTGAGTATTTTAAAAGTTTATTTCAGTTAACATGAAGCCATGTGGATCAGGAGAATTCCAGGGATTCTTGGACCACGATATCATAACTCAAATGATATCCAGACTTCAAGAGTTAAGTTATGTGGAGAGATTACACAAATTAAGGTTGTATTGCCTAGAATTTAGAAGATTAAGGGGGCGATCTGATGGAAGTTTTCAGGATATTAAGGGGAACAGATAGGGTAGATAGAGAGAAACTATTTCCACTGGTTGGGGATTTTAGGACATCGGGGCATCGTCTAAAAATTCGAGCCAGACCTTTCAGGAGTGAAATTAGGAAACTCTTCTACACACAAGGAACTCTCCTCCGCAAACGCCAATTGATGCAAGATGAATTGTTCATTTTAAATCGGAGATTAATAGTTTTTTATTAACCAAAAATATTAAGGGATTATGGGGCAAAGGCAGGTATATGGAGTTAGGTTGCAGATCAGCCATGATTTTATTGAATGGAGGAACAGGCTCGAGGGGCTGAATGGCCTATTCCTGTTCCTAGGTTCCTATGTTCCAAATATAACTGTAAAAAATAGTTTGATTTTGTATACATGAAAACCACTAGACTATTGTTGAAGTCTAAAACTAAGACAACACACAAACTTTTTGCAATTAGTATTTCTAAAAACATAACGGCCCTGAATTCGCGGTTGGAAACTTCCCGCCTCCAATCCGCAAATAAAATGTCCGCGTACCTGGTGGTCCGGGAGGTACGGAGATTTGCGGTCCTGAGCCTCTCTGGGTACCCATGGGTAGAGGTCCACGTATCCCGGGGTGAATGCGGTTCGCAAGCGCCCCTGGGATCACGTGGGCTGGCCCAACGAGTGAAAGAAGGCGATCCCCATTCATGCTTATGGGGAATCCGTATGTATGGAAATACCATAGTATGAATGGGAATACCCCCAAAAATACATCTACACTTCAAATAAGTAAAAAAAATTACATATTTAAATTAATTAAAATGGCATTTAATTAAATATTGAAAACAAAAATGCAATTTTTGGAAAAATAAATTTACATGTTTTAACGCAGTTAAAAATAAACTTACCTTATTGCACAAGGTTTTTAATGTATGAATGATTGATAAAATGTTATTTTTATGTTGATTAAAATGATTTTGCTGGTAAAAGCAGGCCTTATCCTTTACCAGGCATAAGAATTTAATGGGCATTTGCTGGGCAAATAGCCCAACTCTCCGCCCGTGAATGCCCTTTTCTCGGGGATGCGTTGGATCTGTCAAGAAAATTCTTGACAGATCGCAAGTTCTGGGTTCTTGCACATGCGCTTTGCACGCGAAAACCCGGAACTTGAACAGTCTCTACGGGCGCATGCGCATGTAGTATGCAACTGTCGGGGCCGCAAATTACAGCCCAACATTTTTTGCAGGATTTATAGATTAGCTATTTCTTAATGTGCTTACTTTTAACAGTTTGGAACCTGACTCAGTGAACGAGGCAAACAAGAGACCAGAATATATTTTCAGTGACTGTATAATCTATTTAAAATGTTAAAATGTTTTCAAGTTAGTTCTTTCTTTCATCTTGGCTCACCTGAGGCTCAGTACCTTACTCCTGATCCTCTGCATCACCACCCTGAAATTGCCTGCCAGGAACTGGCCCAGAGTTGCCTGGGTGACTCATCCTGTATATTTCCTTCTCTGAGAATGCACTTGGCACCTCTCACTAATGGCAGGCATTTCAGCCCATGAGGAATGACAGATGGACACCCCACGGCCTATTGCTCATTGGCAGAACACATTGTGTGTCCCCAACCCCCACCCCACATATTGAACAATGTATTAACAAGTCAACTTCTTCATTAAATTTCATGGTAAGGTAACCAAAGAAACTATGCAAGACAATTGAAAGCATTGCAAATCCAAACGCTGATGACTAAAAGTTAGGATGGGAATTATTTGGATTTGGGTATAGGTGCCTCAACTTGCTATTTTTTCTCAGCTCTTTTCTGCAACCCAGAGCCATTTTCATTCAAATAAAATGTGCTTCTCAAAACAGTGGCTTTTTTTTTCAAAAGTAGAAATAATTGTGGAAAAAACCTACTCACTGAAGACAACTGTTCATATATTGTGTATAATATGCTCCACTGTGACATACATGCCTGAGCAGACAATTAACAAGCAATCTGAGCACAGCCCTTGGAGTTTGCAATAAGTGCAAACTTTGGGAAAGCAATTTGGAAAGAAATTTTACACAATCTGTTGTGATTTTTTTGCAGGCCAAGAAGAAATTCCACTGGGCAAGGAAGAAGTCCCATTCCTTTGTAGTGAATGTTTTGGCTCAAGCGCTGTATGAACTCTTTGCTGCCACAGACGGTAAGCTCAGACTCCTGGGAGCAGGAGACTCACACAGACCTGTGCATTCTCCAACAGGCACAACAGCATTTGGTTTTCCTGTGGTATTCGTACCACATGCCTTCTAGTTTTAAATAGGAACCAGAATCAATACAGAAATCGCATTACACTTCCATTGAATGTCATAAAAGATTTAATTTGGTGATGTAAATTCATAAGTAAGATTCTATCAGGGTTTCAATGAATGTGATTTTTTTTGAGTATCAGTGCCCCACAACTTCAAATATTTGTATTCTTTATTGGCTTTTTTAATGTTTACATTAATCACACATAATCCTGTTTTGAAGTTTATTTAAATTGTTCTAATAGAGATTGGACTCAATACCTGCACAAAATACTACACATTAATACTTCTTTAAACAAATATTTACATAGATTTTAATATAATTCATTATATTTAATTTAATTCCAGATTCCTTGCATCAACTCCGGAAGGCTTGTTTTCATTACTTCAAGCTGGGTGGGCAGTGTGTGACCGGACCAGTGGGTCTGTTATCTGTGTAAGTCCGAATGCTGAAAATCATCTGTCATTTGAAAAAATCTCTGGAGACAGTTTTCTCTCAACTGTGAATGAAGAAATACTGAAACATCACTATCATTCTAACTGACTTTCGTGTTTCATATGTGTTCAACTAAGCAAAGCTGTTGATATCAATAGTGGAAATTACCTCATCTGGCTTCAGGAATCCTATGTTGGGAGGTGAGAAAGAGAGAGAGTGTGTGTGAAGATAACTCTCCTTCAGCTTTCTCTAGAACAAGTTGCCAGTGTGGGTACTATTCCAAAGATAGTAGAGGAGAAAATCTACCAGGATTCAAGCAGCTCTTTACAAGTCAGCCACTCCTGCTGCAATATATTTGTATATCAGTGCATATTTAGGCTCTAATGTGACCTCTTCCTCCGCCAACCCTCCTCTCTCCCCACCCTCCCGGCCCCGCACCCCCTTCCCCGCCATCAAATTGAATAGTCTGCTGAAAATCACTACCTAATCTCAAATAGCCACTAGGTAAGGATACTGGGAGCTGTAGGTGCCTATGGATCTCCGGTTTCAGGAGAGAAGTAAAACTGGAGTGGGGAACTTACTCTGAATTAGTAAGGGATTTAATCCATTATCTCCTGTGCACTCCACACCACTGAGTCGGCAGGTAAGTAAACCAGTCCAAGAGTGGCCAGGTGATGACTCTCTCTGATTCCTGTGAGGAGGTACCTGGCCTCCATTCAGTGCCTCTGCAAAGCATTGGGGGATCAAGATTGCATCACCTTTAACATGGATCTGTGCAGTGGGGCTCCAAATCACTGGTGATTGTTGGAATTAATGACAGCTAATATTAGAAACAGACCAGTGTGCATTAAAATAGTGCTAATGTACATTACTTTCATCTTCAAAATTAGGGAATTAGTTACTAATGTGGATGCTATGAATAAGTTTACAAATAAGGGTAATTTTAACAGGCAACGCTCTTGGCATGAAGCCTCTCGAAATGGGAATGTGACTCAGATAGCTGTAACGCTACAGGGATTCTGCAGACCATGCTCCCATCTCGCAAGGCTCCATGCTGGAGAAGACCCTTGCAACATGACCCCTAACAATTCCTACATATGACTAATTGCTTATTTTCTTCCCATTAGGCTTTCTCCTGAACCAATGACTTTGATCGGGCACTTCTTTGCTGTGGCACTCTACGCTATCTATTTCTCGTTCAAGACAGAACCATGGTACATGAAACCACGAGCCTTATTGAATGGTAGTGTCATTGTCTATCGTGCATGCTCAGTTATCTTTCCTCTCATTTATTCTGAAATGAAGTATCTTGTTTACTGAATAACGTGAAAATGATAAAGGTAAGCAAGAACAAAAACACACACGGAGCCTTTGCAATAGTTGGACATTTACCTCATTGTTGTGTCTAAAAATTGAATACAGTTATGTTGTCTCAAGATTTAAAACCCCTCCTGTGGCCAATTGAGTTGCAGAATGACTGTTAATCGATCTTACTTTGTAGACCTGTGATCCAACTATGTAACTGCAATACACTTAACAAGCACATATTTATGATGTATACATAAAATGGCTTGTGTCCTTTGGTGCCAATTGGACACACATTTTAAACAGCGCTGATTATGGCTCGTGGCACCAGGTTAGTCACATTGCCGTTTATGAAGCGCTTCTGTTGTTTGTTCTAATTGTTCAAATTCAAACTTCTATCTAAAACATTTGAAAAGGGTGTGTTCCTAAACTGTAATTGTTCGCCAAGGGAAGAAGAAAAAGTAAAGACCACTAGTTAATTCATTCCCACGGTAAAGTTGTCTCCAACATTTAGGGGGTGCATTTCCACGGGGGTTCTCCGAATTGTCCACTGTGACCTTGGCGGAAGAGCGGCAGAGACCGTGCGATTAGAAGAACCTCTGCGGAAACCCTGCCACTACGTCCTTTTAAAAGTGCGTTTTCCTTCAGAAGAACAAAGTATTAGCTTTTCCTGACTGCATTTAAGTAACATATTATTTGTAAGCACTGAGATTTGAATTTGCCTGATGATTCCATTACTGCAAAACATTCCAGAGATAATGGCTTCATCAAATCATATCCCAGAAACTGAAGGCAATGTAATCTAATTTTTTTTTTTTAAAAGAGGGACAAGAGTAATGCCACATTGATGGTGCATCACCGGCACTCCCACATGCAGGGCCCGGAATTTGATCTGCAGGGGCCATTCGATCTTAGTGTTGTGGGTGCGTTTCACCAGTTCACAGCTGGTTTGCTAGGCATGGTTCATGACATTACAGTGATTGGTCTCCAAAGGGGCAGAACGACTGATGGAACCAAGCTTGTGTCTTCTGTCAGCGGTGAGAAGCAACATTAGGTCAGCAATGACAGTGTTACTGCCTCTGGGCTGAAGGAGGAAGCACAAAGGCCGAAGCTAGCAGTGTTCTAATATAAGGGGAGAAAAAGACACAATTCCTCAGTAGTTTGGTGGTTTTCCAAGTTCCCTCTGTAAAATGATTGCCCATGAGCCTATATTTTTCTTAATTTTATATACATATATTTTTGATTGGAAAATTATTTGCAGTACTGATAATGTAACCACTAGATGTTACTTGTGTTCTAATTTACAAAGCACTGCAGCCATATCTAGAGCTGGCTAAAGGAACTGGCTACATTTCCCAGTACGCAGGTTCCAATACTTTTAGATTTTGTCTTTTAATTATTGTTTTTCACCCCTGGTTTAAAAAAATAAAACTTATTTTATGCCAAATGGGTAATGTATCTTCCTTTAATCACACCCTCTTGATCACATATTTGTCTCTGAAATTTGTGTACTATATTAAAATTGTATATAATGTACAATTGTAAAAGCAGCAATGAATTTTCACTGACTATATTTGTTCATTATGTTTAGTTATTCTACCATTAATTCTATGAATGTTCTATATTAGTATGTACAACTTTATTAAAAGGTTTATAATTTGTCCAAGGCTGTGCTGAAAACGTGTCTTGTTATGTTCAGAATAACTCCTCGAGACTGTGTTGTAAACTTAAACCATTGTGACCTTGGTCTCTAATATAACTCCAAAGTGAGACAGCAACGTGGTGGCCTGCCTTTTATACCTCTTGCACCAGGGTACACAGGTGACCCATAGGTCTCCCACAGGTGTGCCCTCTAGTGGCAAGTCTTACACACAGGTGAAGTTCACATACATAACATCACTTCCCCGCCAAAGTCTTGAGTACAAGTTATTTACAGGTTGAGGCGATCTGGCGGTCTGCGTTCCCTGGTCGATCGCTTGAGTTGACATCCTGGCATGGGTGAGTTGGTCGGGTCATCGCTGCACGGCAGCTCAACTGGTCTGGTCGGGCAAGGTGGGTTCATTCTCGTGGTTGACAGCGAGGTCAATTGCTGGTTGGGTGTGTGTTGGTGGATCATAGATGGTGGGGTCTTCCTCAAACTGTTTTTGGTAGTCCGTGAATCACAGTTTGGCCTGATCCAGGTGCTTTCTGCACGTTTGCCCATTCAACAATTTCACAACAAACACACTATTCCCCTCCTTGGCTACGACAGTGCCAGCAATCCACTTGGGACCGTGACCGTAATTTAGAACAAACACTGCGTCATTGACTTCAATGTCACGCGAGGCCGCCGGGTTTCTACGTGATCATTGAGGTCCGGGTGGTCTAAGGAGAGCCTGGTTTTGAGTGCTCTCTTCATTAACAATTCTGCAGGAGGAAACCCGGTGAGCGAGTGGGGGTACGTCCGGTAGCTGAGCAGGACGCTAGATAACCGGGTCTGCAAGGAGCCGTCCGTTACGCATCTCAAGCTTTGCTTGATTGTTTGGACTGCCCGTTCTGCTTGGCCATTGGATGCGGGCTTAAATGGGGCAGACCCGACATGCTTGATGCCATTGCGGGTTATGAACTCGTTGAATTCCGAGCTGGTGAAACATGGTCCATTGTCACTGACAAGGACGTCGGGCAACCGATGGGTGGCGAACATAGTCCTGAGGCTTTCAATAGTGGCAGTGGATGTACATGATGACATCATTATACATTCAATCCATTTTGAGTAAGCGTCCACTGCTACTAGAAACATCTTCCCTAGAAAGGGGCCAGCGAAATCTACATGGACCCTGGACCATGGTTTGGAGGGCCATGACCACAGACTCACTGGGGCCTCCCTGGGTGCGTTGTTCAGCTGTGAGCAAGTGTCGCATTGGTGTACGCCTGACTCTAATTCGGAGTCGATGCCGGGCCACCAGACGTGCGACCTGGCGATAGCCTTCATCATGTGACTATACCTGGGTGAGTACTGTGTAGGTCGCGTATAAACATTTCCCTGCCCTTTTTGGGCAGAATCATTCGATTCCCCCAAAGGAGGCAATCCGACTGGACTGACAGTTCCTCCTTGCGTCAGTGAAAAGGCTTAATTTCCTCTTGCATTCCCCCGGGAACCCCCGACCAGCTCCCATTGAGGATGTATCTCTTTACGAGTGACAGCAGGGGGTCTTGGATAGTCCAGGATCTGATTTGACTAGCTGTGATGGGTGACCCCTGATACATCCTTACTACACAGTATAAATGCACACGAGGCCCATGCTTGAGAGAAGGTCAGTCTGTGACCTGTCCTTTATTCCTTAGCACTCAAGTGATGAAGGTGGGTGGAGCTTCCCCTTTTATACCTGAAGGTACAGGTTAGGAGTGTCTCCCACCTAGTGGTCAGTGTTCTCTCGGTGTACAACTTAGGTCAGTTTATACATGGGTTACAATGCTGGTTGAATACATGACATCACCTCCCCCCCCCAAAGTCTTATTGGGATCACAGGTTGAGTCTCTCTGGTGGTTTATGCTCCCTTGTAGAGCGCCTGAGTTGGGGCTCTGGTTGTTGGGCGCTGGCCTGAGTGTCTGCTGTTTGCAGTGCCTCAGGCCTGTCCGGACTGCCCACAGTGACTGGGCTCTCCTCCCTTTGGTTCCGGTGTTCGGTCACCTGTGGTGGAGTGAACTCTATATCATGTTCTTCCTCTGCTTCTTCTATGGGGTTGCTGAACCTCCTTTTTGTTTGATCCACATGTTTGCGGCAGATTTGTCCATTGGTAAGTTTAACTACCAGAATCCTATTTCCCTCTTTGGCAACCACAGTGCCTGCGAGCCATTTGGGCCCTGCAGCGTAGTTGAGGACAAAAACAGGATCATTTACATCAATACATCGCGCCCTCGCATTCCTGTTATCGTAGTGATATTGTGACTGGCGCCTGCTCTCGACAATTTATTTCATGGTGGGGTGTATAAGGGATAATCGGGTTTTGAGCGTCCTTTTCATTAGTAGCTCTGCGGGTGGAACCCCTGTGAGCGAGTGTGGTCGGGATCTATAGGCCAACAGGAGGCGTGATAAGCGGGTTTGTAGGGAACCACCTTGGAATCTGAGCATCCCCTGTTTGATTATCTGCACTGCTCGTTCTGCCTGGCCGTTTGAGGCCGGCTTGAACGGTGCCGTTCTAACATGGTTAATTCCATTGACTGCCATGAAGTCCTGGAATTCAATGCTTGTGAAGCACGGGCCATTGTCGCTGACCAAGATGTCCGGTAGACCGTGGGCGGCGAACATTGCCCATAGACTTTCTACCGTGGCAGAGGATGTGCTTGAATTTAAAATGTCACACTCGATCCATTTGGAGTAGGCGTCTACTACAACCAAAAACATTTTCCCCATGAAAGGACCTGCGTAGTCCACATGGATGCGTGACCAAGGCTTGGTGGGCCATGGCCAGGGGCTAAGGGAGGCTTCCCTGGGTGCATGGCCCAGCTGGGCACACGTGTTGCACCTGTGAACACAAAGTTCCAGATCTGCGTCTATCCCTGGCCACCAAACGTGTGACCTGGCAATTGCCTTCATCGTGACAATGCCCGGGTGCCCATTGTGGAGTTCTCTGATGAACACCTCTCTGCCCATCTGGGGCATGACTACTTGGTTTCCCCACAGTAGGCAATCGGCCTGAATCGAGAGTTCATCCTTGCGCCTGTGAAATGGTTTAAATTTCTCAGGGCATGCCCTGTACGTGGCTGCCCAGTCCCCATTTCTTGACTAGAGACAATAGCGGGTCTCTATTTGTCCAGACTTTAATCTGACGGGCTGTCACGGGTGAGCCTTCGCTTCCGAAAGCTTCAACAGCCATGACCATCTCAGCACCATGCTCGGTAGCCCCCTCAGTGGTGGCTAGTGGGAGCCTGCTGAGTGCATCGGCGCAGTTTTCGGTGCCCGGTCTGTGCTGAATTATGTAGTCATAGGCAGCTAACGTGAGTGCCCACCTCTGTATGCGGGCCGATGCGTTTGCATTTATGGCCTTATTGTCGGCCAAAAGGGACGTTAGGGGTTTGTGATCTGTCTCCAGCTCAAATTTCCTGCCAAACAGGTACTGGTGCATATTCTTTACCGCATATACACATCCGAGCGCCTCCTTTTCTACCATCCCGTAGCCCCTTTTTGCCTGGGACAGACTCCTGGAGGCATAAGCTACCGGCTGTAACTGACCCTTGGCATTGACATGCTGCAACACACACCCGACACCATAGGATGACGCATCGCACGTTAACACAAGTTTCTTACATGGGTCATATAGCGTTAACAGATTGTTGGAACATAACAAATTGCGTGCTCTATTAAAAGCCCTTTCCTGGCTATCCCCCCAGACCCATTCGCGACCTTTGCGTAGGAGCACGTGTAGCGGCTCCAGCATCGTGCTCAATTTGGGAAGAAAGTTACCAAAATAGTTCAGGAGCACCAGGAACGAACGCAGCTCCGTTGTGTTACGGGGTCTGGGTGCTCTCTGCATCGCTTCCGTCTTGGATGCAGTAGGGCTGATCCTGTCTGCTGCTACCCTCATCCCCAGGAATTCTACCTCTGGAGCTAGGAAGACGCACTTCGCCTTTTTCAGTTGCAGCCCTACCCGGTCCAGTCTGCGTAGCACCTCCTCCAGGTTGTGGAGGTGTTCTTCAGTATTGTAACCCGTAATGAGGATGTCGTCCTGAAAAACCACCGTCCCTGGAATCGACTTGAGGAGGCTTTCCATATTTTGTTGGAAGATCGCGGCGGCCGAGCGAATCCCGAACGGACATCTGTTGTACTCAAACAACCCCTTGTGTGTCGTGATGGTGATCAGCTTCTTCGACTCACTCGCCAGCTCCTGGCCAGCTGAGGTCAGGTCCAATTTTGAAAAAAGTTTGCCACCGGATAGCGTCGCAAAGAGGTCCTCCGCTCTCGGTAGCGGGTACTGGTCTTGGAGTGACACCCGATTGATGGTGGCCTTGTAATCGCCACATATCCTGACCGACCCATCCGCCTTGAGCACCGGCACAATCGGGCTCGCCCAGTCACTGAATTCGACTGGCGAGATGATGCCTTCCCTCAACAGGCAGTCCAATTCGCCTTCTATCTTTTCCCGCATCACGTACGGCACCGCTCTGGCCTTGTGGTGTACTGGTCTGGCGTCCGGGTTTATGTGAATCACTACCTTGGCCCCCATGAAAGTGCCAATGCCGGGTTGAAATAATGAGTCAAATTTGTCCAGGACCTGTGAGCATGATACTCGCTCCACAGAGGAAATTGCATTGACATCGCCCCATTTCCAGTTCATGACAGCAAGCTAACTCCTCCCCAGTAGTGCGGGACCGTCCCCTGGGACAATCCAGAGTGGCAACCTGTTCTCTGAATCTTTGTGGGTCACGACTACCGTGGCGCTGCCTAGCACCGGAATGATCTGCTTTGTGTAAGTCCGTAGCTGTGCGTCAATCGGCGATAATTTTGGCCTCCAGGCCTTGGATGCCCACAACTTTTCGAACTGTTTGATACCCATCAGGGACTGGCTGGCACCCGTGTCTAACTCCATTGATACTGGGATGCCATTGAGGAGCACTTTCATCATTATCGGTGGCGTCCTGGTGTATGAACTGTATACGTGCTCCACATGAACTCGCTGAACTTCAGCTTCCAGCGATTTCCCCCAGTGTCAATTTCTGCAATTTCTGCAGGTATTTTGCTCATCTCTGCAAACTCCGGCTGAATGTATGCCTCCACGCCTCCAGCATGAGTTGCGGTTTGAAACAAAAGGTCCCTTGCCAGTCGATCGTCCCTGACTGCCCCTGTTATTATCCTTGAGTGCACCATTAACAGGTGTTGATGGCCTCATTACTGGCCGCATTGTCCCTTGCAATGGCGTGAATTGCTGTTCAGCTTGCCATTGTCTCTGTCGAACTCCCCCTCTGGGTTCGACTACATGTTGGGGCATGCCTGACTGCTCTTGTCTGCCTGGAGAACTGTGTGCTGCTTTAACAATGTTGAAGCTCTGTCCCAATCATTCTTTAACACAGTACCTCTCGTCTGTTCTGCTCGTGGCCATGCTCACGTGGTTTAAATCCCAGTTTCTTGTCGCCATTGATACGTCCTTACTACACAGTATAAATGCACCCGAGGCCTATGCTTGAGAGAAGGTCAGTCTGTGACCTGTCCTTTATTCCTTAGCACTTAAGTGATGAAGGTGGGTGGAGCTTCCCCTTTTATACCTGAAGGTCCAGATTAGGAGTGTCTCCCACCTAGTGGTCAGTGTTCTCACGGTGTACAACTTAGGTCAGTTTATACATGGGTTACAATGCTGGTTGAATACATGACAACCCCTCGCTCTCAAAAGCATCCATTACCAGAAGCAGATCTGCGGGTTGTGCCATTTCCACCCCAGTGGTGGACAATGGCAACTGACTGAGGGCGTCAGCGCAGTTCTCTGTGCCTGGTCTGTGGCGGATTATATATTCAAATGCAGACAATGTTAGTGCCCATCTTTGGATGCGGGGCGAAGCATTAGTGTTGATACCTTTGCTTTCTGAGAGCAGTGATGTGAGTGGTTTGTGGTCGGTTTCGAGCTCAAACCGGAGACCAAAATGGTGCATTTTCTTAACACCGTATACACAAGCCAACGCTTTTTTCTCAACCATACTGTAGGCTCTTTCAGCCTTGGATAAACTTCTGGACGCATATGCAACCAGTTGCAGTTTGCCTGACACATTTGCTTGCTGTAACACACACCCGACCCCGTACAACGACACATCACATGTTAGTACTAAATGTTTACATGGGTCATACAATACAAGTAATTTGTTGGAGCATAGCAGGTTTCTGGCCTTGTTAAAGGCTGTTTCTTGAGATTTACTCCAAACTCAGTCGTCACCCTTGCGTAGCAGCAAATGCAAAGGTTCCAGCAAAGTGCTCAACCCCAGTAGAAAGTTACCAAAGTAGTTGAGGATTCCCAGGAACGAATGCAGCTCCGTCATGTTCTGTGATCTGGGTGCATTCTTAATGGCCTCCGTCTTGGAGTCCGTGGATCTGATGCCGTCTGCCGCAATCTTACTCCCCAGAAATTCGACCTCTGGCGCCAGAAAAACATACTTGGAGCATTTCAGCCTGAGTCCCACTCTGTCCAATCGCTTTAGAACCTCTTCCAGGTTGCGCAAGTGTTCGGTGGTGTTTCGACCAGTGATCAAGATGTCGTCCTAGAACACCACTGTACATGGAACCGATTTCAGCAGACTCTCCATGTTCCTCTGGAAGATGGCTGCTGCCGAGCGAATTCCAAAGGGGCATCTGTGGTACACGAACAGCCTTTGTGTGTGTTGATGCACGTCAACATCTTTGACGGTTCAGCCAGCTCCTGTGTCATGTGCGCGGAGGTGAGGTCTAGCTTGGTGAACGGCTTTTCCCCTGCTAGCGTTGCGAATAAGTCCTCCACTTTGGGTAGCGGGTACTGGTCCTGTAACAAGACTCGGTTGATCATCACCTTGTAGTCCCCGCAGATTCTGATCGTCCCATCGCTCTTTAGTACCGGCACGATTGGACTGGCCCACTCGTTGAACTCGACTGGCAATATGATTCCCTCTCATTGAAGTCTGTCCAGCTCGATTTTGACTTTCTCTCACATCATATATGGGATTGTTCGGGCCTTGTGATGAACGAGCTGTGCCCCAGGAAGAAGGTGGATCTGCACTTTGGCGCCTGTGAAGTTGCCGATGCCTGGCTCAAATAACGGCGGGAATTTGTTTAGCACCTGGGCGCATGGGGTGTCATCTGCCGAGGACAGTGCTTTGATGTCGTCCCAGTTCCACCGGATCTTGCCCAGCCAGCTCCTGCCGAACAGCGTTGGGCCATTGCCTGGTACAATCCATAGTGGTAAATCATGCACCATTCCATCATACGATACTTTCACTGCTGCACTGCCAATAACAGGTATGAGTTCTTTGGTGTAAGTGCGCGGTGTTGTGTGAATCGGGCTCAGTTTTGGCCTCTGTGCCTTGTTACTCCACAGTTTCTCAAAGGCCTTCTGGCTCATAATTGATTGACTTGCCCCCATGTCCAATTCCATGGATACTGGAATGCCGTTAAGTTTGACTTTTAACATTATTGGAGGGCTTTTGGTGGTGAAGGTGTGTACCCCATACACTTGCTTCTCATCCTCTGGTTGAGTTGCCTCTCCTGCTCGTTCAGCGTGATGTAGGAGTAAATGGGTACTTTTCAGAATGGCAGGCAGTGACTAGTGGGGTACCGCAAGGTTCTATGCTGGGGCCCCAGCTGTTTACACTGTACATTAATGATTTAGACGAGGGGATTAAATGTAGTATCTCCAAATTTGCGGATAACACTAAGTTGGGTGGCAGTGTGAGCTGCAAGGAGAATGCTATGAGGCTGTAGAGCGACTTGGATAGGTTAGGTGAGAGGGCAAATGCATGGCAGATGAAGTATAATGTGGATAAATGTGAGGTTATCCACTTTGGTGGTAAAAACAGAGAGACAGACTATTATCTGAATGGTGACAGATTAGGAAAAGGGGAGGTGCAACGAGACCTGGGTATCATGGTACATCAGTCATTGAAGGTTGGCATGCAGGTACAGCAGGCAGTTAAGAAAGCAAATGGCATGTTGGCCTTCATAGCAAGGGGATTTGAGTACAGGGGCAGGGAGGTGTTGCTACAGTTGTACAGGGCCTTGGTGAGGCCACACCTGGAGTATTGTGTACAGTTTTGGTCTCCTAACCTGAGGAAGGACATTCTTGCTATTGAGGGAGTGCAGCAAAGGTTCACCAGACTGATTCCCGGGATGGCGGGACTGACCTATCAAGAAAGACTGGATCAACTGGGCTTGTATTCACTGGAGTTCAGAAGAATGAGAGGGGACCTCATAGAAACATTTAAAATTCTGATGGGTTTAGACAGGTTAGATGCAGGAAGAATGTTCCCAATGTTGGGGAAGTCCAGAACCAGGGGTCACAGTCTAAGGATAAGGGGTAAGCCATTTAGGACCGAGATGAGGAGAAACTTCTTCACCCAGAGAGTGGTGAACCTGTGGAATTCTCTACCACAGAAAGTTGTTGAGGCCAATTCACTAAATATATTCAAAAAGGAGTTAGATGAAGTCCTTACTACTAGGGGGATCAAGGGGTATGGTGAGAAAGCAGGAATGGGGTACTGAAGTTGCATGTTCAGCCATGAACTCATTGAATGGCGGTGCAGGCTAGAAGGGCCGAATGGCCTACTCCTGCACCTATTTTCTATGTTTCTATGTTTCTATGACCTGCGCTGGATCGGTCGCTCTCTGCTTGCACAATCACTGGAGGTGCCCCATTGTTCCACAGCCACTGCACACATAATGCTCAAAATGACATTGATGGGCTCTGTGACTGCCCCCGCAGTGCCAGCATGGCGTTAATGAATTCACATTAGCACCCCCCAATGGCGTCTGAGTCATCCTGGGCCTGGCCTCTGCAGTCGTGTGGGCCCTACCATGTACAGTCCTGCCTGCTGAAGGCATTATTTTAAGCACAGTACTTGCCAGTGAGCTTCGATTCTGTGAAGGTATCTGTTTCATGTTGTCGCTCGTGGATGTGAAAGCTTGGGCTATCGTGATGGCCCTGCTCAGATCCAGGGATTCGGCAGACAGCAGTTTGCGAAGGATGCCCTCGTAGCCAATTCCAAGCATGAAAAAGTCCCGCAACATATCCCCTAAGGATCCTGCAAAGTCGCACTGCCCCGCAAGGCGTCTTAGGTCGGCGACGAAACTCGCCACGTTCTGGTCTTCGGAGCGACGGTGCATATAAAAGCGGTACCTGGCCACCAGGATGCTCTCCTTTGGCTTGAGGTGTTCCTTAGCCAGCGTGCACAGCTCTGTGTACGATTTGTCCCTTAGGTTGACCAGTGCCAGCAAGTTCTTAAGGAGGCCATATACCGATGACCCACATACGGTGAGGAGAATCGCCCTGCGCTTGATCTGTTTCAGCCTTGTCCAATTCGTTGGCCACAAAGGACTGGTTGAGGCGCTCAATGAAGGCTTCCCAATCATTACCCTCAACAAATCTCTCGAGAACACCAACGGCAGCCATTTCCACGTGAAAATTCGTGACCTGTAACTCGTCTCCAGTTATTACGTTCAGAATAATTCCACGAGACTGTGTTGTAAACACAAACCATTGTGACCTCGGTCTCTTTTAATATAACTCCAAAGTGAGGCCTGCCTTTTATACCTGCTTGCACCAGGGTACACAAGTGACCCATAGGTCTCCCACAGGTGTGCCCTCTAGTGGCAAGTCTTACACACAATGTGAAGTTCACATACATAACATGTCTTTTCTGTATTAGCATCTCCACAGGCGCATTCTGTACCACGTCGGAATTACCTTACTTTTGATCCTATTTGTAAATATCAGGGATGATTTTACAAAGCTCATTCCAAATGAGGAGGCTCACCTGCCAAGAGACCATATCACAAACTGATAATTATGGATAAGGAAGTCCATTCACCATCCAGCAAGGATAAACCAGGAAATTATAGGCCAGTTAGTCTTTGGTTATGGGTAAAAGTCTAAGAACTATTTTTTTTTCCAGTCCTATGATTTTCCATCCATTAATTTCAAATCGACAGAAAATTGTGGGCAGGTTTCCTAGTCAGTGGTCCTGGCAGGTGAGGCTCAGGGGCCAAAATTGCCCCTCTCAGAAAGGCCTGTTAGCTAATGGGGTGCAAAAGGGTTTTCGCCCGGGCGTGGTGCCCAGAGCAGCCGCCCCCCGGAATTGCCCTGGTGAAATGTAATTTGCACTGTGCCCCGCGATTAATGCACCAGCGCACGCACAGCGAAGACGGTCCTGGGGGGAAATTGCCCCGTGGGACGTGAGGTCGGTGAGGGGTGATGCCATCGACAGCTTCACGGGGCAAGAAGCTGTGGTGGCTGTGGCGCCCTTAAAGAGGAGGTAGTAGCCCCGCGGCCGCCATCTTTTTTCTGTCTGCCGACTTTTCAGTCAGCTCGACAATGGCGGCCACTAGTGTGGCCGGGCCGCCAACATGCCAACCAGCACCCCCTCTTGGGTGCCAGGCCGCTGGTTCGACTGACACCCTCCCTAGTGGCCCAATGGGCGCCACTAATGAGGCTGCAGAGTTCGCAACAGCCCGCTTCTTTACAAGAAGGGGAGGGACATTGTGACGTGGCACATCAGCACCACGCTGCGCTGTGACTGCTCCGCGAACGCCCAGTTGCTGCTCCATACATTTCTTTGCCTCAAAAAGGCCAAATCCGCGCTGGTGGTCGCGCTTCCCACCCCAGTGCTAAACTATCATTTAATTTGAAGTGACTGCCCCAAACAGTTTAAAAATATCAACCATAATTAGAGAGTAAATTAGTGAACATAAGAAAGGCATTGGATAATCCGGGCCAGACAGCATGGATCTGTAAAATCAAAGGGTCTGAATACAGGTGATGACCCTCCTCTACTTCCATAACTGTGGTTGAGCAGGAATCACAAACCGCCTGTGTAGAGAGATGCTGACCCTGCTGGAGTTTCTGGGGTCAGGACATTTATATAAATCCAGTTGGTGCGAGCCTGAGTATGGGTGCATCCTCAGTGCCTGCTAGATGGGTGAAATGTAAGATGTGAAGTTGCATTGCTGCATTAATGTGAAGTCAATGGGACTGACTAGAAAGTTCCCTTAAAAGGGCCAATTCAAAGTCTTTGTGGAACAATCTACTGGACTGTTCCAGACCATGGCCCTAGTTTGGAACCCCTGTGTGCCCCTCTTCCACCGTTCACAAGTACCATATTCATGTATTGTGCCAGCATACAGTACATTGAGAGCTCAGGAAGGAAGCAGCGGCAGCAGAAAACCCTGTGGTTAACAACAGCCCTCTGGCTCTGTCTCCTTTTTACACACCTGACTTCCATGGGGTGGATGGATCCTCTGCCCACCCCTAGCAAGAATTCCCCTACAGTGAGCTTCAGGGCGGAGACCTGGCGATATCATGTTCAGTCCCATTTCCTAGCCCCGCCATTTGCCTTCCGCTAGACTTCTATCTCAGGTTATATTGCTGGCTCTAAAGAAATTCAGGGCCAGTGTGTAGGTGAAGAAAATTCAGTGGATGTATCTGTTGAGTATCGAATATTTCCACGAGGCTAAGTACGGTGAGCTAGTTCAGGCATGACCTTACTCCAGTTTATTTATTCTCAAAGTGAGGATTCAACATGGCTGCCAACATTATATACATGGCTTGCACGTGTCTGCCAGTGAGCATTAGGACTCCCGACAGTCACACTCTCCGGTGACAGGTAAAACCCAGTTAACATACATAACATCATTCCCTCCCAAAGTCTTTGGTACAGGTTGTATTGAGACAGCCCGGGGCCTTCCGCTCCCTGGTTGATCTTCTCAATTCGAACCCAAGTTTGGGTGAGTTAGTAGGACAATTGCTGCATTGCGGAGCAGTCGATCTGACAGGACTGTTGGGGATAGTAGGTTCGTCTTCGTGAATGACACAAGGGTTAACTGATGGTTCGATGTGTGTTGGTTGGTCGATGATGATGTCACCTTCAATTTGTTCTGTGTTGTCTGTGAATCGCAGTTTCTGTGCCTCTTGCACGTTTGGCCATTTACCAGTTTGACTGCAAACACCCTGTTCCCATCCTTAGCCAAAACCGTGCCAGCAACCCACTTTGGACCATGACCATAATTCAGGACAAACACAGGGTCATGAACAGCAATGTCACGTGATATGGCCGTGCGATCATAGAAACATAGAAACATAGAAAATAGGTGCAGGAGTAGGCCATTCGGCCCTTCTAGCCTGCACCGCCATTCAATGAGTTCATGGCTGAACATTTAACTTCAGTACCCCATTCCCGCTTTCTCGCCATACCCCTTGATCCCCCTAGTAGTAAGGACCTCATCTAACTCCTTTTTGAATATATTTAGTGAATTGGCCTCAACAACTTTCTGTGGTAGAGAATTCCACAGGTTCACCACTCTCTGGGTGAAGAAGTTCCTCCGCATCTCGGTCCTAAATGGCTTACCCCTTATCCTTAGACTGTGACCTCTGGTTCTGGACTTCCCCAACATTGGGAACATTCTTCCTGCATCTAACCTGTCTAACCCCGTCAGAATTTTATATGTTTCTATGAGGTCCCCTCTCATTCTTCTGAACTCCAGTGAATACAAGCCCAGTTGATCCAGTCTTTCTTGATAGGTCAGTCCCGCCATCCCGGGAATCAGTCTGGTGAACCTTCGCTGCACTCCCTCAATATCAAGAATGTCCTTCCTCAGGTTAGGAGACCAAAACTGTACACAATACTCCAGGTGTGGCCTCACCAATGCCCTGTACAACTGTAGCAACACCTCCCTGCCCCTGTACTCAAATCCCCTTGCTATGAAGGCCAACATGCCATTTGCTTTCTTAACCGCCTGCTGCACCTGCATGCCAACCTTCAATGACTGATGTACCATGACACCCAGGTCTCTTTGCACCTCCCCTTTTCCTAATCTGTCACCATTCAGATAATAGTCTGTCTCTCTGTTTTTACCACCAAAGTGGATAACCTCACATTTATCCACATTATACTTCATCTGTCATGCATTTGCCCACTCACCTAACCTATCCAAGTCTCTCTGCAGCCTCACAGCATCCTCCTCGCAGCTCACACTGCCACCCAACTTAGTGTCATCCGCAAATTTGGAGATACTACATTTAATCCCCTCATCTAAATCATTAATGTACAGTGTAAACAGCTGGGGCCCCAGCACAGAACCTTGCGGTACCCCACTAGTCACTGCCTGCCATTCTGAAAAGTACCCATTTACTCCTACTCTTTGCTTCCTGTCTGACAACCAGTTCTCAATCCATGTCAGTACACTACCCCCAATCCCATGTGCTCTAACTTTGCACATCAATCTCTTGTGTGGGACCTTGTCGAACGCCTTCTGAAAGTCCAAATATACCACATCAACTGGTTCTCCCTTATCCACTCTACTGGAAACATCCTCAAAAAATTCTAGAAGATTTGTCAAGCATGATTTCCCTTTCACAAATCCATGCTGACTTGGACCTATCATGTCACCTCTTTCCAAATGCGCTGCTATGACATCCTTAATAATTGATTCCATCATTTTACCCACTACCGATGTCAGGCTGACCGGTCTATAATTCCCTGTTTTCTCTCTCCCTCCTTTTTTAAAAAGTGGGGTTACATTGGCTACCCTCCACTCCATAGGAACTGATCCAGAGTCAATGGAATGTTGGAAAATGACTGTCAACACATCCACTATTTCCAAGGCCACCTCCTTAAGTACTCTGGGATGCAGTCCATCAGGCCCTGGGGATTTATCGGCCTTCAATCCCATCAATTTCCCCAACACAATTTCCCGGCTAATAAGGATTTCCCTCAGCTCCTCCTCCTTACTAGAACCCCCGACCCCTTTTATAACCGGAAGGTTGTTCGTGTCCTCCTTCGTGAATACCGAACCAAAGTACTTGTTCAATTGGTCCGCCATTTCTTTGTTCCCCGTTATGACTTCCCCTGATTCTGACTGCAGAGGACCTACGTTTGTCTTTACTAACCTTTTTCTCTTTACATATCTATAGAAACTTTTGCAATCCGTCTTAATGTTCCCTGCAAGCTTCTTCTCATACTCCATTTTCCCTGCCCTAATCAAACCCTTTGTCCTCCTCTGCTGAGTTCTAAATTTCTCCCAGTCCCCAGATTCGCTGCTATTTCTGGCCAATTTGTATGCCACTTCCTTGGCTTTAATACTATCCCTGATTTCCCTTGATAGCCACGGTTGAGCCACCTTCCCTTTTTTATTTTTATGCCAGACAGGAATGTACAATTGTTGTAGTTCATCCATGCGGTCTCTAAATGTCTGCCATTGCCCATCCACAGTCAACCCCTTAAGTATCATTCGCCAATCCATCCCAGCCAATTCACGCCTCATACCTTCAAAGTTAGCCTTCTTTAAGTTCTGGACCATGGTCTCTGAATTAACTGTTTCATTCTCCATCCCAATGCAGAATTCCACCATATTATGGTCACTCTTCCCCAAGGGGCCTCGCACAACGAGATTGCTAATTAATCCTCTCTCATTACATAACACCCAGTCTAAGATGGCCTCCCCCCTAGTTGGTTCCTCGACATATTGGTCTAAAAAACCATCCCTTATGCACTCCAGAAAATCCTCCTCCACCGTATTGCTTCCAGTTTGGTTAGCCCAATCTATGTGCATATTAAAGTCACCCATTATAACTGCTGCACCTTTATTGCACGCACCCCTAATTTCCTGTTTGATGCCCTCCCCAACATCACTACTACTGTTTGGAGGTCTGTACACAACTCCCACTAACGTTTTTTGCCCTTTGGTGTTCTGCAGCTCTACCCATATAGATTCCACATCATCCAAGCTAATGTCCTTCCTAACTATTGCCTTAATCTCCTCCTTAACCAGCAATGCTACCCCACCTCCTTTTCCTTTTATTCTATCCTTCCTGAATGTTGAATACCCCTGGATGTTGAGTTCCCAGCCCTGATCATCCTGGAGCCACGTCTCCGTAATCCCAATCACATCATATTTGTTAACATCTATTTGCACAGTTAATTCATCCACCTTATTGCGGATACTCCTTGCATTAAGACACAAAGCCTTTAGGCTTGTTTTTTTAACACCCTCTGTCCTTTTAGAATTTTGCTGTACAATGGCCCTTTTTGTTCTTTGCCTTGGGTTTCTCTGCCCTCCACTTTTCCTCATCTCCTTTCTGTCTTTTGTTTTTGCCTCCTTTTTGTTTCCCTCTATCTCCCTGCATTGGTTCCCATCCCCCTGCCATATTAGTTTAACTCCTCCCCAACAGCACTAGCAAACACTCCCCCGAGGACATTGGTTCCGATTCTGCCCAGGTGCAGACCGTCCGGACTGTACTGGTCCCACCTCCCCAGAACCGGTTCCAATGCCCCAGGAATTTGAATCCCTCCCTGCTGCACCATTGCTCAAGCCACGTATTCATCTGAGCTATCCTGCGATTCCTACTCTGACTAGCAAGTGGCACTGGTAGCAATCCCGAGATTACTACTTTTGAGGTCCTACTTTTTAATTTAGCTCCTAGCTCCTTAAATTCATTTCGTAGGAACTCATCCCTTTTTTTACCTATGTCATTGGTACCAACGTGCACCACGACAACTGGCTGTTCTCCCTCCCTTTTTAGAATGTCCTGCACCCGCTCCGAGACATCCTTGACCCTTGCACCAGGGAGGCAACATACCATCCTGGAGTCTCGGTTGCGGCCGCAGAAACGCCTATCTATTCCCCTTACAATTGAATCCCCTATCACTATCGCTCGCCCACTCTTTTTCCTGCCCTCCTGTGCAACAGAGCCAGCCACGGTGCCATGAACTTGGCTGCTGCTGCCCGCTCCTGATGAGTCATCCCCCTCAACAGCACTCAAAGCAGTGTATCTGTTTTGCAGTGGGATGACCACAGGGGACCCCTGCACTACCTTCCTTGCACTACTCTTCCTGCTGGTCTTCCATTCCCTCGCTGGCTGTGGACCCTTCTCCTGCGGTAAGACCAACTCGCTACACGTGATACTCACGTCATTCTCAGCATCGTGGATGCTCCAGAGTGAATCCACCTTCAGCTCCAACTCCGCAACGCGGACCGTCAGTAGCCGGAGGTGGACACACTTCCCGCACATGTAGTCGTCAGGGACACTGGTGTTGTCCCCGTGTTCCCACATGGTACAGGAGGAGCATATCATGTGACCGAGCTGTCCTGCCATGACTTAACCCTTAGATACACTTAAATTGCCGACAACAATGTTAAAAGTTACTGACTAATAAAGAAAAAGAAAAACTACTCACCAATCAGCAGCCAATCACTTACCACGTTGGCTGTGACGTCACCTTTTGATTTCTTTCTACTTTTTGACTTCTCTCAGCTGGAGCTGGAGCTGCACCGGTACGTGTCTCTCAACTCCCACCTCTCCCCGGGCTGCTGAGCCTTTTATAGGCCGCTGCCTCTCTCGACTCCCGCCTCTCTCGACGCTCCCCGGACTGCTGAGTCTTTTATAGGCCGCTGCCTCTCTCGACTCCCGCCTCTCTCGACGCTCCCCGGACTGCTGAGTCTTTTATAGGCCGCTGCCTCTCTCGACTCCCGCCTCTCTCGACGCTCCCCGGACTGCTGAGTCTTTTATAGGCCGCTACCTCTCTCGACTCCCGCCTCTCTCGACGCTCCCCGGACTGCTGAGTCTTTTATAGGCCGCTGCCTCTCTCGACTCCCGCCTCTCTCGACGCTCCCCGGACTGCTGAGTCTTTTATAGGCCGCTGCCTCTCTCGACTCCCGCCTCATGGTACCATTGCTCCCGTTGCCTTCTGGTTTCGACATGATGATTGAGATCCGGGTGTACAAGGGAGAGCCTGGTTTTGAGGCCTCTCTTCATTAACAGCTCGGCAGGAGGAACCCCGGTAAGCGAGTGGGATCTCGTCTGGTAACTGAGCAGAATGCGGGACAAGCAGGTCTGTCGGGAGCCGTGAGTCACGCGTTTGAGGCTCTACTTAATGGTTTGGACAGCCCGCTCCGCTTGATGGTTAGACACGGGTTTGAAAGGAGCAGACCTGACATGCTTGATGCCATTACGGGTCGTAAACTCGTGGAAGTCCAAACTGGTGAAACACGGTCCGTTATCGCTGACAAGGACGTCGGGCAGGCCATGAGTGGCGAACTTGGCCGGAGGCTTTCAGTAGTGGCTGTGGACGTGCTGGATGACATGATTACGCATTCAATCCATTTGGAGTAAGCGTCCACTACCACTAAAAACATTTTGCCGAGAAAGGGGCCGGCAAAGTCTATGTGGATCCTTGACCACGGTTTGGATGGCCATGACCACAGTCTCAGTGGAGCCTCCACAGGTGCGTTACTCAGTTGCATGCAAGTGTTGCACTGATGCACGCATGACTCCAAGTCCGAGTCAATGCCGGGCCACCAAACGTGAGACCTGGCAATGGCCTTCATTATGACAATGCCTGGGTGGGAACTGTGTAAATCTCGCACAAAAGTTTCCCTGCCTTTTTTTGGCATAACAGCATGATTAACCCATAACAGACAACGAGACTGAATAGACAATTCATCTTTGCGGCAGCTATAAGGCTTAATTTCATTCTGCATTTCCCTGGGAATGGCAGACTAATTTCCATTTAGGACATACCTTTTTACACTTGACAGTACAGGATCCTGGCTGGTCCAGGTCCTAATTTGGCGAGCCGTGACGGATGACCCTTCGCTCTCAAAGGCATCCATGACCAGCAGCAAGACTGCGGGCTGTGGCATTTCCACCCCAGTTGTGGGCAATGGTAGCCGGCTAAGCGCATCAGCACAGTTTTCAGTGCCTGGTCCGTGGCGGATGACATAATCATAAGTGGATAATGTGGTGTGTCGCAGCACGCTTGCTCAGTTGTGGACACATTCGCTGAAGGTGCCCCATTGTTGCACAGTCTTTGCACATGTATTGCTTGAATTGGCATTGATGGGCCCGATGATAGCCCCCGTAACGCCAACAAGGCGGACTTTGAGTAGTTACAGGTCATACGAACGTGGACGAGTAGGCCCTGCCATGTGCAGCTCTGTCTGCCAACGATATTATTTTATGCACAGTACTTGCCGGTGAGTTTCAATGCTGGGAAGATATCTGTTTTGAGTTTTCATCTGTGGACATGCATGCCTGGGCGATCGTGATGGCCCTGCTCAGGTCTAGAGATTCAGCAGCCAGCAGCTTTTGAAGGATGACCTCGTGGCCAATGCCAAGCACAAAAAAGTCCCGCAGCATTTCCTCCAACGCAGCTCCGAAGTTGCACGGCCCAGCGAGATGTCTCAGGTCGACGACAAATTCCGTCATGTCCTGGCCCTTGGAGCGATTGTGTGTATAGAAACGATACCTCGCCATGATGATGCTTTCCTTCGGTTTAAAGTGGTTCCGAACCAGCGTACACAATTCATCATAAGTTTTATCCGTTGGTCGAGTCGGTGAGAGTAGATTCTTGATGAGGCCATCAATTTTTGACCCACAAACAGTGAGGAGAACCGCCCTGCGCTTAATTGCGTTATCGGTTCCTTCCAATCCGTTGGATACGAAGTACTGGTCGAGGCGATCAGTGAAATCCTCCCAGTCTTACCCTTCCATGAATCTCTCCAAAATTCCAACAGACATGGTTGCATGAAAGTTCGTATTTTTAACTCGTCGCCAATTGTTAAGTATCAAATAACTCCACGAGGCTAAGAATGGTGAGCTGGTTCAGGCATGACCTTATTCCAGTTTATTTATTCTCAAAATGAGGATTCAACATGGCTGCCAACATTGTAAACACGACTTGCACGTGTCTGCCGGTGAGCATTAGGACTCCGACAGTCGCGCCCTCCGGTGGCAGGTAAAACCCGGTTAACATACATAACAGTATCAATTTCAGAAAGCCTTCGATAAGGTGCTAGATGGACACGTCACAAAAAAGAAGGCACATGCCATTAATGGGAATGTAGCTTCTTGGATCGAGCTGACTAGGGGACAGAAAACAGACAGTAGAGGTAAATTAATATTTTTCAGATTGGTGAGACGTCGTGGTGTGCCCCTCTTTCATTTCCTATTTCCATAAATGATTTGAAATGGACACGAGGAATGATATCAAAATTTGCTGATGATACCAAATTGGGTGGCATAGCAAACTGTGAGGAAAATGCAGGTGATTGCATGAAAATGGTTAGTGGAGTGGGCAGATAGATTAGCGGAGTGGGCAGATAGGTTAGCAGAGTGGGTAGATAGGTAGTAGAGGGAGCAGATAGGTTAGCAGAGTGGATTAGATAGATTAGCAGATGTTCAATGCAGAAAAATCACTCTCTTTGGCAGCCCTTGGAGTCGAGGATGACTTGCTTCCACACTAAAAATTAGTTTTGATTTGACTGAGGAGTCCAATGCGGGACCTACAGTCTCTGTCATAGGTGGTTGAAGGAATGGGTGGTGAGTTGCTTGGGTTGCTGTGCACTCCTTCCGCTGTTTACGCTTGGCTTCAGCTTGTTCTCGGCGTAGAGACTCGAGGTGTTTGGCGCCTTCCTGGATGCTTTTTCTCCACTTAGTGCAGTCGCAGGCGAGGGATTCCCAGGTGTCGGTCTGGATGTTGCACTTTTTCAAGGAGGCTTTGAGGGTGTCCTTGGAACGTTTCCTCTGCCCACCTTGGGCTCGCTTGCTGTGTCGGAGCTTCGAGTAGAGTGATTGTTTTGGAAGTCTCGTATCGGGCATGCGGATGACGTGGCCCGCCCATTGGAGCTGATCGAGTGTGGTCAGTGCTTCAACGCTGGGAATGTTGGCCTGAGCGAGAACGCTGACATTGGTGCACCTATCCTGCTGATGGATTTGCAGGATCTTGCAGAGGCAGTGTTGGTGGTACTTCTCCAGTGCTTTGAGGTGCCTGCTGTACATAGTTCATGTCTCTGAGGCATATAAGAGGGTGGGTATCACTCATCATCATAGGCGGTCCCTCGGAGTCAAGGATCACTTCCACTCTAAAAGTGAGTTCTCAGGTGACATGGTTGTAGTAATGCCCGCCCTCCTGTATGGCTCAGAGACATGGACCATGTACAGTAGACACCTCAAGCCGCTGGAGAAATACCACCAACGATGTCTCCGCAAGATCCTACAAATCCCCTGGGAGGACGGATGCACCAACATTAGCGTCCTCGACCAGGACAACATCCCCAGCATTGAAGCACTAACCACACTTGATCAGCTCCGCTGGGCAGGCCACATTGTCCACATGCCAGGCACGAGACTCCCAAAGCAAGCGCTCTACTCAGAACTCCTTCACGGCAAACAAGCCAAAGGTG
Source organism: Pristiophorus japonicus (assembly GCF_044704955.1). Taxonomy (NCBI): domain Eukaryota; kingdom Metazoa; phylum Chordata; class Chondrichthyes; family Pristiophoridae; genus Pristiophorus; species Pristiophorus japonicus. The sequence goes on from NC_091977.1 coordinate 306,722,687, forward strand.
GGCAGAGGAAACATTACAAGGACACCCTCAAAGCCTCCCTGATAAAGTGCGGCATTCCCACCGACACCTGGGAGTCCCTGGCTAAAGACCGCACTAAGTGGAGGAGGTGCATCGGGGAGGGCGCTGAGCATCTTGAGTCTCATCGCCGAGAGCATGCAGAAATCAAGCGCAGGCAGCGGAAAGAGCGTGCGGCAAATCTGTCCCACCCTCCCTTACCCTCAACGACTATCTGTCCCACCTGTGATAGGGACTGTGGTTCTCGTACTGGACTATTCAGCCACCTAAAGACTAATTTTAAGAGTGGAAGCAAGTCTTCCTCGATTCCGAGGGACTGCCTATGATAATAATGATGATGATGAGGAGGAGGAGTCCAATGCGGGATCGACAGTCTCTGTCACAGGTGGGGCAGACAGTAATTGAAGGAAAGGATGGTTGGGGAGCCTGGTTTGCTGTTATTCTGTTCTGCTCCTTCTGCTATTTACGCTTGGTCTCTCTTTGTTCTCGGCGATGGGACTTGAAGTGCTCAGCGCCCTCCCAGATGCTCTTCCTCCACTTTGGCTGATCTTAGGCCAGGGATTCCCAAGAGTCGATGGGGATGCTGCACTTTGTCAAGGAGGCTTTGAGGGTGTCCCTGAAGCATTTTCTCTGCCCATCTGAGGCTCGCTTGCCATGTCGAAGCTCCGCGTAGAGCACTTGATTTGGGAATCTTGTATCAGGCATGTGGACAATGTGGCCCACCAAATGCAGCTGATCGAGTGTGGTCAATGCTTTGATGCTGGGGATGTTGGCCTGAGCAAGAACACTGACGTTGATGCGTCTGTTGGCAGGACCTTGTGGAGGTAGCACTGGTGGTACTTCTCCAGTTCTTTGAGGTGTCTGCTGTATATAGTCCACGTCTCTGAGCCAGATAGGAGGGCGGTTATCACTACTGCCCTGTAGGCCATGAGCTTGGTGTTGGGTTTGAGGTCCTGGTCTTCAAACACTCTCTTCCTCAGGCAACCGAAGGCTGTGCTGACACACTGAAGGTGGTGTTGGACTTTGTTGTCAATGTCTACTCTTGCTGACAGTAGGCTCCTGAGGTATGGAAAATGGTCCATGTTGTACAAGGCCTCGTCGTGGATTTTGATAATTGAGGTGCAGTACTGCGTGGCGGGGGCAGGTTGGTAGAGGACCTTTGTCTTACGGATGTTTAATGTAAGGCCCATGCTCTCGTGCGCTTCGGTGAAGGTGTTGACAATGGTTTGGAGTTCGGCCTCCGAGTGTGCGCAGACGCAGGCGTCATCTGCATACTGTAATTCAATGACAGAGGATGGGATGACCTTAGATCTGGCCTGGAGGTGGTGGAGGTTGAACAGTTTTCCGTTTGTCTGTAGATTAGCTCCACTCCAGCAGGGATCTTACTGATGGTGAGATGGAGCATTGCAGCAAGGAAGATCGAGAAGAGTGTTGGAGCAATGACACGGCCTTGCTTGACTCCGGTCCGAACGTGAATTGGGTAAGTGGTGGATCTGTTGGTCAGGATTACGACTTGTATGTCGTCGTGAAGCGGGTGAAGGATGGTGACAAATTTTTGGGGGCAGACGAATTTGAGGAGGACACTCCATAGTCCCTCACGGTTGACAGTGTCGAAGGCCTTTGTGAGGTCGAAGAAGGCCATGTACAGGGGTTGGTGCTGTTCCCTGCACTTCTCTTGAATTTGTCACACAGTGAAGATCATGTCCATTGAGCCTCTTGGTGGGCGGAATCCGCATTGTGACTTTGGGAGGAGTTCTTCAGCCACAGGGAGAAGGCGATTGAGGAGGATTCTTGGGATGACTTTTCCTGTGGCAGACAGCAGGGAAATTCCTCGGTAGTTACTGCAATCGAACTTGTCGCCTTTTTTGAAAATGGTCACAATTACCGTGTCTCTGAGATCTTCTGGCATGCTGTCCTCCTTCCAGATGGGAGAAATGAGATTGTGTATTCACGCCAAAAGTGCTTCTCTGCCATGTTTTAGTGCTTCCATTTGCTCCTGAGACCTTGTTGTTTTTCAGTTTTCAGATGGCCTTTTCTATCTCATGCTGGGCTGAGGTTGTGCTGAGATGGTGGCAGGTAGCATGCTGCGGGATGGAATCGAGGACACTCACGTCTCGGTTGAGGAGATCTTCGAAGTGCTCCTTCCAGTGAGCATTGACTGTCTCTCTGTCCTTGATAATTACCTCTCCGTTCTTGCCCAGCAGTGGGGTAGGACCTTGGGCGCTTGGGTCGTAGGTGGTCTTGACTTCGCTGAAGAATCCACGCATGTCATGGTTGTCGGCTAGTTGCTGGATCTCCTGTGTTTTCTCCACCCACCATCTGTTCTTTAGGTTGCGAGTTTTTTGTTGGACCTCGGCCTTCAGACGTCTGTAGAGCTGCTTTCTGGCTCTCGAGTTGTGTTGCTGTTTCCCATCCAAGAATGCCTTACGCTTGCAGCTTATTAGCTCCCGGATCTCTTGGTCATTCTTGTCGAACCAATCTTGGTCGTTCCTGGCCGAGTGACCGAGCATCTCTTCACAGGTGCTGATTATGGAGGCTTTGAGGGCAGACAAGGTGCTGTGGACATTCTGCATCTCTGGGTCACTGGAAGTCGCCAGGTTGGCAGTGAGGTGCTGGCTGAATAGTGTTTTCTTAGCCTGGTCGTGGAGTGCTTGAGCGTGATTTTCCTGCGGCATTGTTTCTGTTTGGCATAAATGTATGATATATATAAAAAGGTATTTACATGTAATTCCCTTGCTACCCTACTATTTCCCTTTGGTGCAGAAGGTCGGCTAGTAAGAAGTAGGCCTATGCCTGGAATACCTACAATCAATAATACAGTAAATTTATACATTTTCTCAAAATGTAATTGTCCTTATTAGATTTCAGCTTCAGTTACGGGTGCTCGTTTAACATGTGAAGCGTGGATCCAGGCTTTCTTTCCTTGGACTTTAACAGCTGCCTGGGTGGTCAATAACACTTGATAAGGTCCCTCCCATTTGGCACCCAAAGGTTCTTTATGCAACTTTTTCACATACACCCAGACTCCCGGGATGATGTTGTGTCCTCCTTCGGGTGGATTACCCCAAGCTGCTGACACCTGTCGAGAAACAGAACTAATAGCATTGGTTAAGTTCTGACAGTATGATAACAAAGTGTCACTCATTAAGTGAACATCAGCTTTCCATAAATCAATAGTTCCTGGCAGCGACATGGGTCTTCCTGTTATAATTTCAAATGGGCTGAGACCTGTCGTTCAGTTCGGGGTTGCCCTAATGCTACATAGCACTATTGGTAGTGCCTGGGGCCATGGTGTTCCTTCTTGGTGGTATTTGGCAAGCCGTTGTTTCAGAGTTCGATTCATTCGCTCTACTTGTCCTGATGATTGTGGATGATAAGGACAGTGTAAATCCCACGTAATGTTCAGTAACCTACAGACTTCGTGGCAGACAGCACCTGTGAAGTGTGTTCCCTGATCTGAGTCAATGCTACTCGGGACTACCTATCGGGGAATGTAATGAGTGCTTTCAATCTGCACATCTGTGTTGGTTCTTCTGGAGGAACGCCCTGTGAGGCGGCATCTTTAGCTGCCTGATCGGCTAGGGCATTTCCCTGTGCTTCTGTGGTATTTTCCTTGGTATGGGCCTTACACTTCAGGATGGACACTTCCTGAGGTAATTGTAAGGCCTCCAGTAAGTCTCGGACTTCTTTTCCATTTCGGATAGGTGTACCAGCAGCAGTGAGGAATCCTCTTTTCCGCCATAACATACCAAAGTCGTGAGCGACTCCAAAAGCATAACGCGAATCTGTGTAGACATTAGCTGTCTGTCCTTCTGCTATTCGACATGCTTCTGACAGGGCCCGTAACTCGGCCTGTTGTGCTGACGTTCCTGAGGTTAAACATCCTTTTGCCACTACCTCATATAAAGTTGTAACTGCCCATCCTGCTTTTCTGGTACCATTGTCAACAAAGGAGGAACCATCTGTAAACAGGATGAGGTCTGGGTTGTGCAGAGTTTCCTCTGCTGCTAAGGCTGCTTCTTCTGTTTCTTTTAAAATGTCCACGCAGTCATGCTCTTCACATTCTCCCCCCTCTTGCTCCCTCGATTCTGACATCGGGAGCATAGTTGCGGGATTAACCGGGCTGGCCCGGACGATATGGAGATTAGGAGCTTCCAAAACTGCTGTCCATCGGGTCCATCGAGCTGCCGTCACCTGAGACATTCTATTCATAGACAGCAAAGCGTGTACGGTGTGGGGACACTTGACAATCAGCTTTTGGTCGAGGACTAGACCCGCAGTGGTCATTACCGCTCGACATGTAGCTTCCATGGCCCTTAGGCAATTTCCCCATCCAAGGGCTACTGCATCCAGTTTTGCCGAATAATAGCCAATAGGTCTTTGCCGATCCCCATGTTCTTGTGTCAATATAGCTGTCATATATCCTTCTTCCTCATGGACAAACAGGGTAAATGGCTTACCACTGTCGGGGATTCCCAGAGCCGGTGCCGAACACAAAGCCTTTTTCAAACTCAGGAAGCCTCTTGCTGTTCCTTAGTGAGGGTGATGGCTTCTTTAGAGGCACGTTTCCCCTTTAAAATATCATTCAATGGCTGAGCAAGCTGTGTGAAGGAGTCAATCCAATTTCTGTTAAAGTTACACAATCCCAAAAAAGATTTTAATTCCTGAATAGTGGTGGGGTTTTTAGCAGCCCGAATGGCTGCAGTTCTATCCTGGGTAAGTTCTCTCTTTCCTTGTGAAATCTTTTGTCCCAGCTATACAAGCCTATCTTGGGATATTTGTGCTTTGTCGATGCTGGCTTTTTGTCCTTTCAGCCAAAGGTGGTCCAGCAAAGCTCGTAGATCTTGTTCATGCTGGTCTTCCGTTTTTGAAGCTAGCAGGATATCGTCTACATATTGGATGACTGTGGATGACAGGGGAGATAATTCTCGCAAATGGCTTTGTAAAGCCATGTGGAATACCGTAGGGGTGTTGTGGAAACCCTGTGGTAACCGGGTCCAAGTATACTGTTGTCCTTGGACCGTGAAAGCAAACCACTGTCGAACCTCCGGTGCTAGAGGCACCGACCAAAATCCGCTGGCCATATCGATAACCGAGAAATATTTATGTTCCGGTTTGAGGGCATTAAAAATGGTGGAGGGATCTGCGACCAAAGGAGCTTTTTGATCAATACACTGGTTAGCTTTCCTATAATCAACGGTCAAACGCCAAGTCTCATTAGATTTCTGTACCGGCCACACGGGGCTATTGGAGGAGCTGTGCGTTTTAGTAAGCACCCCTTGTTTCTCCAATTGCTGAATAACCGGTAAGATTCCTGCGATGGCAGTTGGACTGATGGGATACTGTTTAGTGCATGGAGGCTTGGTCCCGGTAAATGACGCAGGCTCCATCTGGAGTAGGCCACAATCGTTCTTATCTTTAGCCCATATCGGGTGTTCCTTCAATTCTTCTTCCTTCAAAGTTCTAATTGACCATGTCACCCGACCATCCTCGAAATACAATGATGAATCTACTTGGATTAGAACGTCAATTCCCAAAAGGGATTGATCTACTGGGCCTATCCAGACCGGCATGGTTAGTTCATGTTGTCCTTTTAATTTCCATTTTATGGCCCCCAACTCCATAGGCTGTACGTGCCCTACATCCAACGGCAAAAAGTCTCCATATTGTAGGGGTAAGTATGTTAATTCCGCCCCTGTGTCTAAAAGACAGTCCACATCCTTATCGCCCACCCTCACAGTTATATATAGCCCATCTCCCCTTTGTTGTATTAGTGCGAGAAGGGGGGCCAGGGTGGGCTCTAATCGTTTTTTGCTATCCCAAGTAACTCCTTCTGTTGTTGTATTGTCAGTCGCTTAAATGCTTCTATGAGGTCGTTAGCTTGTGACAAGCCTGGCTTGTTGGCTGAATTGTATCCCTGGCTGCGTCCTCTTCTCCAGCCATGATCTTTCTGTTTTGCCCTGCATGTCTTGGCCCAGTGACCTTCTTTCCCACAATAATGACATTTTCCGGGTAATTTTCCTAATAACTGTTGATCGGAATCCTGGGATTTCCATCCCATAGCCTGTGCAGCTCGGACTTTAGCTCCCATATCCCGATCTAATTGGTTACATCGATCCACCAATGCTGCAAAGGTAGTTCCTCTACCTTTCCAGTCCGGTAACACGACCTTAAGCATTTTGGACAGTTCTGGCTTTAGACCTGCCACGAAAGCTGCTTTCAGGGATCCAAACACTTGTTCATCCATTTCCTCATCCGTATTATTCATACCCGAATGTTCTAGCCACGTGCATCTAAACCGCTCGTCATACTCCAGGACCTCCTCTGTTCCTTTCTGTTGGCAGGCTGCAATTTTTCCCTAGTCTGTCTTAACTGGACTGAAGGCTTGCAGCCAGTGTTTAATCGCCTCCCATCCTGCATCTAATTCTTGCTCATCCTGCCCCAAAGCTTCTTCTACCTTGTCGTGCAATTTTCTTCCCTGTGTTTTTGGCACCATTATGGTCAAAATTTGCACTCCGTCCCAGGGATGAAGTTGATATATATTTCTTAAGCAGTCCAATTGGTCCCATGTTTTTACTCCCCCTTTCTTTGGATTGGGCAATTCCTTGGACCATTTATCAATTTTCTCTGGGTCTGCCGGAGCATGAAATAAGTATTTTTCATACAGCCTTTTCTTCGTTTTTTTGGTTCCGCCCTCATCCGCAGTCTCTTCTGATTTGACCACAACTCGTCTTTTTTTAAATGGGGCAAAGCGCACCCCTAATTCTTCATCCTCCGACCCTGTATTGTCGGAGGATTCAGAATTCGTATCCATTCCTCGGTCGTGTCTTCGGGTTTGCGCTTTTAATTTATCCAAACATGGGTACCCTGGGAATTGATCAATACATTTTCCTTTTCCTATTACTGTCTCTTGACCTAATGATTTTTTCCATTCTTTAATTTCACCTTTAAGATCTTTAACTTCCGCTTCCAGCTTTTCAAGTTCAAGCTTTTTCTGTCGCAGCTGCGCACAAACTGCTTGCAATTGATCCTTTGTACTGGTCAGTTCTCGATCATGTTGGGAACGCATTATAATTTCATCCCGCTTTCGAATCTGGCCCATAACCGCTAGGGACCATCTAGTTCGCTCTTTATTTTTCATACGGGTTGTTTTTCCCCAGACCCTTTTAATCTCGTCCAAGGACCATTGTCCTTTGGAGGTTCTGTACTTTTGTTCGATCTTAATACAGGTTTTAGATAAGTTGAATTGTTGCTCTATGTATTCTTTCAACTGTTCGAGAATTAAATCTAGCGAAACTTCAAGTGGTGCCTGCCCACCTTTAACAGTTGTAGGCAATTCTTTGCTCTTATCTCCTGTTGCCATAATTTCTTTACTGGGGTCTCGAGTCGTAGGCTTTCTAGCCGATCAATAGGTCGGTGATTAATTAACTAACACACCGCCAAAGTTTAGACGTCTATGGGACCTCAAGCCGACTACCAACCGAAGGGTTTGCATACCGGAGGCTTTCGGAATCGCATAGAAGGAGAGGCGAATTTAGACTTTTGACCGAGGACTTTTATAAAAGAGGTGTCCTTACCTCAGTATGTAGGTCCGATGTCCAAAATTCAGTTTCTTTCCTCAGTGATCCTGTTCGTGACGCCAAAATTGTTAGATTTCTTAATTTCCAATGAAATACGAACTCCGATTGTAGTTTTAACTGCTTTATTTTTGGCAGACAGCAGTAAAAAGTTCTTGGCTTTAAGCCAGGTCTTTGTCCTTCTGGGACCACATGGTCAAAATGGCTGTACTTATACCTGGATCAATTTACAGAAAAGAACTCGCCTTCTTTGACCTTATTGGCTCAATTAATAGTCTTTTAACCTTTTAATCGGCTCGCTACCCAAGGGTCCTAAAATGTCAAGTTGATTGATGACTTAATGCAACATGCTGAACTGCACGTAGCAGCCTTGACTTGGGGGTCTGTGAATTTTCACAGTCTGTCTAAATGCAGCCTGTTTGAATTCTCTATCACCATGTCTCCGTGATGCCAACCACATCGTATCCGTTAACTGCTATCTGCACAGTTAATTCATCTACCTTATTCCTAATACTCCTCGCATTGAGGCATAGAGCCTTCAGTCTTGCCTTTTTAACACACTTTGACCCTTTAGAATTTTGCTGCAAAGTGGCCCTTTTTGTTTTTTGCCTTGGGTTTCTCTGCCCTCCACTTTTACTCATCTTTCTCTTTTTTGCTTCTGTCTCCATTTTGTTTCCCTCTGTCTCCCTGCATTGGTTTCCATCCCCCTGCCATATTAGTTGAACTCCTCCCCAGCAGCACTAGCAAACACTCCTCCTAGGACATTGGTTCCGGTCCTGCCTAGGTGCAGACCGCCCAGTTTATACTGGTCCCACCTCCCCCAGAACCGGTTCCAATGTCCCAGGAATTTGAATCCCTCCCTGCTGCACCACTGCTCAAGCCACGTATTCATCTGAGCTATCCTGTGATTCCTACTCTGACTAGCACGTGGCACTGGTAGCAATCCCGAGATTACTACTTTTGAGGTCCTACTTTTTAATTTAGCTCCTAGCTCCTTACATCCTTCTCTTCGGACCTCATCTCGTTTTTTACCGATATCGTTGGCACCACGACAACTGGCTGTTCATCCTCCCTATTCAGAATATCCTGCACCTGCTCTGAGACATCCTTGACCCTTGCACCAGGGAGGCAACATACCATCCTGGAGTTTCGGTTGCGGCCGCAGAAATGCCTATCTATTCCCCTTACAATTGAATCCCCTATCACTATCGCTCTCCCATATGAGTGCAGTTAGAAAAGACCATTAAAAAGCAAGATATGGTTCTGGGTTTGATAAAGAGAGACAGTGAATTCAAAAACAAGGTCAATTTGTACGAGACTTTGGTTAGGCCACAGTTGGAGTATTGCATGCAATTCTTGGCACTACTTTTATAGGAAGGATATTACAGCCATGGAGAGGGTAAGTGTGGATTCACTAGAATGAGACCAGGAATAGGAGGTTATATAATAATAATTTTTATTTATATAACCTTTAATGTAGTAAAACATTATTTATTTAGAAAGGAAAATTGGAGTTTTTCTTTTAACTGAAGCCGGGAAGAGATAATGAAAGCTATTGAAAGAAAGAAAGACTTGCATTTATATAGCGCCTTTCACGACCTCACAACATCTCAAAACGCTTTACAGCCAATGAAGTACTTTTGGAGTGTAGTCACTGTTGTAATGTAGGAACAATAGTGATGGATTGTTTCCAATAGTTAGTGAATTTATAACAAGGAGATACAAACTCAGGATTAGCACTAAAAGAATGGAGGGAATTTGGAAGATTTTTTTCATACATAAGAACTATTAGATTTGGGATGACTTACCACAAGTGACGGCTGAGGCAAAAACAAAAACATAATTTAAAAGGGAATTGGAAAAGTATTTTAAAAAGAAATACATAAAGGATATGTGGAAAGGGTAGGCAAATGGAATTGGAGTAGATACCTCCAGTTAAAGAGATAGTATTGCTCAGGCACGAATGGCCTCCTTCTGTGATGAAAATTCATATCAGATAATATGAAAAAAAATAAGTAAGAAAGCTTACCCTACAAAATCTGCCAGGAGAAAAGTGAGGGAGCTACTGGAAAGATTACAGGAATCTCCAAAAATATATAAAAATATGGTCAGAGGAGCGAAGTGGACTAGAAATGAGTATAGCTGTAGAAGCCAATTGCAACAATTTCTTCCAGTATTATAACAGCAAGAAGATTATGAAGGAAGAATTGTGATTCTTAAGGATGAAAATGGAGTTGAAACTGAGGAAGAAAATAGTTAGTACACTATTACCAGAAGAGACTAGCAGTATACTACGAATTAGAGGAAGCTGTATTTGAATATAGAGGAAGTCCCATTGTACTGGGAACAAGCCAATGTAATATCTATTATTATTACTTTGGAATCAATCATTTGGAGAAAAGTTGAGGAGTATCTTTATGAAAATAACCTAGAAAGTGACAGCCAGCATGGTTTCAGAGAGGTCATATCTTGTCTCACCGACTTCTGTGATTTACTGAGGAACTGAAATTTGAAGTCAATAATGGAAAGCTCTATGAAAGAATAATTCTGAAATTGTCTGACCCCTTGCTACCAGCGGAAGTGTGGTGGAAGACGCAACGGTGACACCTGCTCCTGATCCCACCTGAGTATCCGCGATGGGGGGAGGTCACCCCATTTACATGGGTTTATTATGCGCCCATGCAACTATGGGTGCCACTTGGGCATCAAACAGAGGGAAGGGGTAGGAAAAGTGATGGTGGCCAGTTGTTAGTGTAGCAGCCAGCACCACGAGAAATTTTAGTTATTTCTTCGGGCCCAGTTTTTAAGGGGGGGAGATGGGCAATTTCAATGACAGAGCAGCAGATGTTATTGGTCGGGGGTGGTGGCGGGGAGGGCAAGCCAGACCACCTCCACCAATGAACATGAATTATATGCCAGTTCATCCAAACATTCCAGTAATTTTGCGGTAGGGAAATCGGAGCTGAGGAAATCCTCAGTTCAGGAATTCCCTCCCCTAACTTTGTCTATTCTGATGTCAGAGGCCATGTTTGAGGCAGACGGACTGTCCAATGGGGTGAGGGCAAATTCCGCTGAGGCCGAGATCTGCCATGAGATAAGAAAAGAACATTTTTGTGTCCATAGAATCATAGAAACTTACAGCATAGAAGAGGCCATTTAGCCCGTCATGCCTGTGCTAGCTCTTTGAAAGAGCAGTCGTGCTTGGTCCCACATCCGGATTTTTGTCCGTAACCCTGTAAGTTCCTTATCCTCAAGTACCTGTCCAACTCCCTTTTAAAATCATTTATTCCTCAAAAGCTTCCACCGCCTTTTCAGGTACTGTGTTCCAGATTTGACAACTCTCTGAGTGAAAACAATTCTCTTCATTTTCCCTTTAGATCTTGTGCCAATGATTTTAAATCTATGCCCTCTGGTTGTTGACCCATTCACTAGAGGGAATAGCCTTTCCCTGTTTACTCTATCAAATTCTCTCATCATCTTGAAAACCTCTATTATGTCACCTCTTAACCTTCTCTGTTCCAAGGAGAACAGTCCCAACGTTTCAACCTCGCCTGATAACTGAAGTCTAAGGCCATAGAAAATAATGTGCTGGACTAACTTGACAGAAGCTTGAAGCTCTTTCTCTGGCTGACACAGTGGGCTGGATTATTCATGAGACAGAGCAGGATATCTACAGACTGCAGGAGCATTTGATTCTTTACTGATAGTGAAATCCATTTGTTGGTGTGTTTTATGCTGTGCAACACAGATGCCACTGTCAGCTCTAATTTAAAATCCCCCATCTCCAAAAATTTAAATGATATTCATCGCCGTTCATTCTTCGCCACTTAGTCTTGGGACTCTCTACTTAACAGGGAGTACCCTCACCACACGGACTGAAAAAGACCCTTAAGGGCAACTAGGTATGGGCAATAATTGCCAACAACACCCACATGTCGCGAATTAATGACAAAAATCTTTCGTAGTGATGATAGTATAAGACCCAAGAAAGTGTACACTTTGAGGGCCTCACAGCTGAGGCCTAGCCAGCTGGTTACGATTGTTCGCCCCGCTCTTCCTCATCATCCCCATCTTCCTGCTCTGGCTTTTCTCCCTCCACAGGTGGCTCCAAGAGTTGGCTCCTTTGCAGGGCAAAGTTACGGAGTATGCAGTGGATCATCGCAGATTTGAAGGCTCTGTCAGGGCTGTAGTGCAGAACTCCTCCAGAATGGTCCAAGCAGCGGAATCTCTGTTGCAGAAGGCCAATGGTTTGTTCGATCAGAGTTCTCCTGAACGCAAAGCTCTGATTATCGTGCGCCACAGATTCTGTGCCCGGATTCCTGACAGTAATAACAGAAAACCAATGTAACTCTGAGGAAATCCCTGCGTACCATGTATGGCCCAGAAATTCCATTTTCACCATTTCACTGGGGAGTTCCACCAGTTTTTTGGCAGAGTTGCAGCAGGAGGACTGAGAGAACCGCCTTGGAATTTCAGGGCCAATATAAATTTCATTGATTTGCAGGCACACAATTAACTATTCTGTTTACATAAGCCTGCAAGGAGAATCGAAGGCAAGAAGTAAAACTGTAATTCAGTGTTCTTTCTGCTTTTAGATTTAAAAATCTTCTATGGTGCATAAAGTGATGGCAAGAAACGTTCGTAACACCTGACTAAGCTGAAAGCAGAACCTATTATATTTACATAATAGATGCAGATGTGTTTCCAACATAATTTAACAGGTGTGATGATACTTGTGACACTGTTGAATAGCTGTGCGTGGTTAACTAGCTTTTTTACCTTTTTGCCACCAGTTGTTTTTTATCTCCCCCTTACTTTTACTCCTTTTTTGAAAGCATTGGGGGAAGCAGTTCCATGGTTGGGGGCACGGGGGGGGGGGGGGGGGTGGGGGTGTCCAATCTAGCGTCAGTATTTCAGCAGAATATTTTAGGAAGCCAGAGGGAAACAACGTAAATGGTGTTTTACTTACTCCCGCCAATGTTACGACGGAACAGCTGCTGATAAGCGCCTTGCTGACGTTCTGTACATTGCCAAAGGGACCACTCTTCACATGACAGCCAGAGCCCAAAAGTGATTAGGCCAGACAATCACAAGGGAGCATCAGAGCAGAGCTCACTCCTGTCTCCACCAGCCATCAATACACATGCACTTCGAACAAGCATTGCTGGATAGTAATAACAAGCAGGAATCTCTTTGTTCATGATTTTTCAACTTCTACCTTCTTTCGGGGTGTATGTACCAATCTTTATTTTGTTCTCTGTAAAGTTTATAAAAGGTAAATCAGAATCTGTGCATTTTCCTTCTTGGTTTGCTGCCGGTGAGAATTCTTCAATGTGATTGGCTGCTTATTCAGCTTTATGACATCACTTTTGCTGGACACTGGAGATTCACTTGATTTTGTGTCAGATTCAAACAAACGTCAGGCGAGCTGAAGTTCAAGCCACAAAGATCATTAGATTTGTAGGCAGCTTTCATTGAGGTCAGCAGCAAGCACCATCACTTACTGTTGACCGCAAATTCCGGGCCATTATATTCTTTTTGACATGACCTTTCTGTGCAAGCAAGTATTTCAGATTCTCGTCATACTTTTTCAAGTTTACTGAAGAATTTTCTCATTCAACGTAAGTATCAGGTGAATTCTTTTCATCTTATTTCACTAAAACCATTGCAAATGGGACATAAGCACATATCTTATCATGCGTGTGGATCAACCCTGAATCACTTCAAAATGTAAAGCTCAGTAGATCTCACTATAACCAAGCTCAATGCTGGATAACCTTCCATCATAATCAGTCCAAGAGATTAGGAGCAGTATTACTGAGGATAGACCATCCTTCACAAATCCCTGTACAGTGATCACATTCTCTGAACTGGTTTATTACCTTATATATTGCACTCCTGCTGAGTAGGTGATTAATTTTCTGCAACTTTTTATACACTTGAGAGGAGGTCATTTAAAGCACGCTCCAGTGCAAAGCTATTTTATTTGCTGAAATTTCATTTCCTATTTGTAAAATAGGACAGTTTAAGACTACTGGGAAGCTCAGGGCATTGTATTTATGTTGGCTAGATTCTCATCGATGCAAAATTAAGGAACAAGCATTTTCAACAGAAAGAGTAAAGGTCGGGATTAAAAAGAAAAACATGTGTAATAAATTTAATACAAGCACGGTTCCACAGAGATGAATAGGGCAATCTTTTCTTTAAAGTATAATTGAAGTGTGAGTAGATTGTATCATTACATGTCTCAAGCATTTGTGATGTTTGGTTTATCCAATAATATTTAATTTTCATAAGCAATCTTTACCAAATCATCTAGGTTGTTAGGTTTGTACTAAAAAAAAGAACTTTTCCCCACACCATTTAGAAGCTGAAATGCTTCTTTCCATAGAAATTGCAAAACAGGCCTTTTTTATACAATAGGCATGTGCAACAATTTGCATTTATATAGTGGGGTAGTGTTTCCACTTTGGACACAATCGGCAAACCGTGCAAAATTGCACCCAAAATTGTGCCCATTTTGTGAAGGTTTTTTTCTCTCACGTTTCCGCTCAAACTTATTTGCATATTGCTGAATGCAAACTCTGCCATGAACCAGCACAATCGAGTAGCATTTTAAAATGTAATTAAAAAAAATATTGCATTAGAAAACATTCCTTGATATATTTAAGATTTGATGAATATAACTGAAAATGGGTTTGTCATAGAAACATAGAAACATAGAAAATAGGTGCAGGAGTAGGCCATTCGGCCCTTCTAGCCTGCACCGCCATTCAATGAGTTCATGGCTGAACATGCAACCTCAGTACCCCGTTCCTGCTTTCTCGCCATACCCCTTGATTCCCCTAGTAGTAAGGACTTCATCTAACTCCCTTTTGAATATATTTAGTGAATTGGCCTCAGCTACTTTCTGTGGTAGAGAATTCCACAGGTTCACCACTCTCTGGGTGAAGAAGTTTCTCCTCATCTCGGTCCTAAATGGCTTACCCCTTATCCTTAGACTGTGACCCCTGGTTCTGGACTTCCCCAACATTGGGAAAATTCTTCCTGCATCTAACCTGTCTAAACCCGTCAGAATTTTAAACGTTTCTATGAGATCCCCTCTCATTCTTCTGAACTCCAGTGAATACAAGCCCAGTTGATCCAGTCTTTCTTGAAAGGTCAGTCCCACCATCCCGGGAATCAGTCTGGTGAATCTTCGCTGCACTCCCTCAATAGCAAGAATGTCCTTCCTCAAGTTAGGAGACCAAAACTGTACACAATACTCCAGGTGTGGCCTCACCAAGGCTCTGTACAACTGTAGCAACACCTCCCTGCCCGTGTACTCATCAAAAATAAGCATTTTTAGTCAGTGTTAATCCACCACCACTTGACATTAAATTACTGAAAATTACTTAATAAAAATGTGCAGAACCATTTGTTAGTTATATTGGAGTACAGTAGCCAGTTTCTCAGTAAAAAAAGTTACGTTCTAAAGCTTTTAATTAACCTGGAGGCATGACAAACTTTGTGGGCGGGGCTGCTTTTAGCGCAATGCTTTTTAAACTAGCGCAAAAGATCGCGGAAACTCTACTTATGCCTAACGTAATTTGCGCTTAAAATTCTGTGATCTTTTGCACTGGTTATGCCAATTTCAGATGATGTGCTCCGAAAAAAACAGCACAACGTAGTGGAAACTCCATCCCAGTGTATGTAGGATAGGAGGCTGGCAAAGAACGCATTAGAATAGTTGAGCCTGGAGGTGACTGTAGTGTATGAAATGATACAATGAATTCCGTACTGTGAGCCAGTGACCAGGTGTAACCTGGTCAGTCTTTAATGGCTTCCAGAAGTGAAGATACAAAGGTGAAGTTCAGGTTATATACCGGGCCCAGCATGAGTGTACCTATGACCCTAGGACCTCTAACGGTAGTGCCCTCTGATGGTGGGCAGACCTTATGTACATACATTACATCATTTCCCCCCCCCCCCCCGCCCAGTTCTTGGCACAAGTCCATATTACAAGTTCAGACGGTCCGGAGCCCTTCGCTCCCTGGTTGACCGTCTCAGTACAATCCCATTGCTTTCCAAGTCTCTCACGACTTGGGGCTTGGAGTTGACCATTGTGGGTTCTTCTGATGGCTGGACGTGAGTTGGTTGGTCGTCTACGTTCGCGGTGTCTTCCAACTGTTCCAGTTCATCAGTGTGTCTTAGCTTGATTTGATCAATGTGTTTCCTGCACAGCTGCCCATTCTTGAGCTTAACTATATACAACTGGTTACCCTCCTTATCCGTAACATTGCCCGGGAGTCACTTGGGCCCTTGACCATGGTTAAGTACATACACTGGGTCATTTACAGATATGTCGCGTGACACTGCGGCGTGGTCATGATACCACTGCTGGCGTTGACATAGGGTTTCGACATGATCGTTAAGGTCAGGATAGACTAGAGAGAACCTGGTTTTGAGGCCTCTCTTCATCAATAGTTCCACAGCGGGACCCCTGTGAACGTATATGGCCTTGTCCTGTAATTGAGCAGTATGCGTGACAGGCATGTCTGCAAGGAACCGTGAGTTACGCGTTTCAGGCTCTGCTTGATGGTTTGAACTGCCCGCTCCGCTTGACCATTGGACGTGGGTTTGAACAGGGCTGACCTCACGTGTTTAATGCCATTGCGTTTCATGAACTCTTGAAACTCCAGGCTCGTGAAACATGGTCCGTTGTCGCTGACAACGATGCCTGGCAGACCATGTGTGGCAAACATGACTCTCAGGTTCTCAATGGTGGCAGTGGAAGTGCTGGATGACATGATCACACATTCTATCCATTTGGAGTATGCATCCACCACCACAAAAAACATTTTACCGAGGAAGGGGCTCGCAAAGTTGATGTGGATTCTAGACCACGGTTTGGATGGCCATGACAGACTGAGCAGAGCTTCCTTTGGGGCACTGCTTAACTCTAAGTCCGAGTCAATGCCATGCCACCAAACATGGGACCTGGCGATGGCCTTCATCATGACATTACCAGAATGCGTACTATGTAACTCCCGTACAAATCTCGCCCTGCCTTACTTGGGCATTACAACACGATTACCCCACAGTAAACAGTAGGACTGGATGGAAAGCTCATCTTTGTGACGGCTGTACAAGTTTGGTTTCATCACCCATTTCCTTGGGGATGGTCGACCAGTCCCCGTTAAGAACACAACGTTTTACAACCGATAGGGTCGGATCCTGGCTGGTCCAGGTCTTAACTTGTTGAGCAGTGACAGGCGACCTTTCACTCTCAAAGGCATCCACGACGGGCATTGGCGTTTCTACCTCCGGTGTGGGCAACGGTAACCGGCTCAATGCATCAGCGCAGTTGTTGATGCCTGGTCTATGGCGAATGACGTAATCATCATCATCATAGGCAGTCTCTCGAACGAGGATGACTTGCTTCCACGAGTTCACAGGTGTTTTGATGAAGGACCCGATGTTCCAGTCCTGAATCCAATTGAGGGGGTGGAAGATGCCTGTGCGTGAATTTCTTTAACGCATGGTGATCGTTGCTCACCAGCCACCACACGGGCTTGACAGAGCTCGGTCTCGGTCCAGTGGCAAGGATTAACCAAGATAATTGGAGACCTGCTCTGCTTCACGGTCCTTGCGTGCACACATATCGCAGTGTGGGCTGGCCCGTGCTGCCCCTGGGCCCTCGGCTCTTCTGGGCCCCGTACCCTTATCTGTCACACCTCCGCCACGATCTCTTGCCGCTCCTCCGCCATAAACATTCACCGCATCTCGTCACAAACACTCGCTGCTCATCCACCCCGACCTTCCCACTCCTTTGTACTTGGGTCCTTCCGATATTCCTGCCCACGCTCCAAAACGGCGACCATTGTTTTGATGATGTCACCCAGTCGCCCATCTCAAAATTGCCGCACACTTGGAGCAGCTCACAGTGGAGGATGAAGTGGTACGCACCTCCAGCTCTTATACTTGCCGACCTACAGAGCTGTTCTCCCGCAGGTCGGGGGGTGGGGGGGGGGGGCACGATGTTCCAGGGCCCGCCGCTCCAGCTCTTTTACTTCCCGACCTGTGGAACTGTTCTCTCGCAGGTTGGGGGGCCACAATGTGGTCCCAGTAACTTTTCGCTAACAAGTGTTCTCTATCCTCTACTCATACACCTGTATTCTCACTTTTACCCTCAATTGTAAAAACTGAAACAACATACCTACATCTTCCACAATTAGATCCCCTCCTTCATTCCTGAATGTTCCTGCACTCTATGTACTAAATTTACTTAATTTACTTTGTACATGCTTATGGAAGCCCCTACTATTTCCTGTTATCTGCTAGCATTTAAAAAAAGTATATTTCCTATTGATCAGTCAGCCTGTTTGCTAATTTTTCCTATTGACTGAAATGTACCTTTTTACAGTCCTGCAATCCTTATCTTTTCCATTCTTACATTGACCTCAACTATGTTGCGGCTGCTATTCACCTACTCTCATGTCAGTCATTTTCCCAACTTAACTTCCCAGAACTAAATAAAGCAATCAGATAATGTCAGCGCCCACCTCTGGATGCGGGACAACACGTTGGTATTGATACCTTTATGTTCCGAGAACAACGATATAAGCAGCTTGTGATCGGTTTCCTGCTCGAAGTGAAGCCCAAACAGGTACTGGTGCATTTTTTTATATCCCATAAACACATGCTAAAGCCTCTTTGTCTATCATGCTGTAGGCTCTTTCCGCATTGGACAGGCTTCGAGATGCATAGGCAACTGGTTGAAGTTTGCCTGACTCATTGGCTTGCTGGAATACGCAGCCAACCCCATAGGACGACGCATCACAGTATTCAAAACTAGACGCTTGCATGGGTCATACAGTACCAGTAGCTTGTGGGAACACAACAGATTTCGAGCCTTCTCAAAAGGCTCTGTCTTGAAGTTCACCCCACACCCAGTCACCTCCTTTCCTGAGCAGCTTGTGCAAAGGCTCTAATACTGTGCTCAATTTGGGTAAGAAGTTACCGAAGTAGTTGAGAAGACCAAGGAACGAACGCAGCTCCGTCACATTCTGGAGCCTGGGCGTATTTTTGATGGCATCTGTTTTCACGTCTGCAGGCCTGATTCCGTCTGCAGCAATCTTTCGTCCAAGGAATTAGACCTCTGGTGCCATGAAAACGCACTTTGAACATTTCAGCCTGAGTCCCACATTGTCCAGACGACACAGAACCTCTTCCAGATTGTGCAGGTGCTCGGCAGTGTCACGACCTGTGACTAGGATATCGTCTTGGAATACCAAAGTCCTGGGGACGGATTTCAATAGGCTCTCCATGTTTCTCTGAAATATGGCTGCCGCCGAACGAATGCCAAAAGGGCACCTGCTGTAAATAAACAGTCCTTTGTGCGTGTTGATGCACGTAAGTTTCGCTGATGATTCAACCAGTTCCTGTGTCATGTCGGCCGACATTAGATCCAATTTGGTGAACAATTTTTCCCCGGCTAGAGTTGCAAACAGGTCATCAGCTTTTGGTAGCGGGTACTGATCTTGTTTCGAAACTCGGTTGATTGTGACCTTGTAGTCTCCACAAATCCTGACCGTCGTTCTTTAACACCGGAACAATGGGGCTGGCCCATTCATTAAATTCGACCAGTGAGATGACCCCCTCGCGTTGTTGCCTGTCCAATTCGAGCTTGACCTTTTTTCTCATCATGTGCAGGACCGCCCTGGCTTTGTGATGGATGGGCCTTGCGTCTGAGCCTAGGTGAATCTGCAGCTTAACTCCCTTGAAGCTGCCAAATCCCGGTTCAGACAGTGAGGGAAATTTGCTCAACACTTGAGCACACAAATCATCATCCGCTGATGACAAAGCTTTGATATCGTTCCATTTCCATTTTATTTTCTCAAGCCAACTCCTGCCGAATAACGGTAGGCCGTTGCCCGGGATAATCCATAATGGTAGATCATGAACCGCTCCCTCGTACGACACTCTTACTGCTGCACTGCTGATCACTGGTATGAGCTCTTTGGTGTAGGTACGCAACTGCGCATTTATCGGACTCAGCTTGGGTCTCTCTGCTTTGGTCTCCCACAGCTTTTCGAAAGTCCTCTGGCTCATTATCGATTGACTCGCACCCGTGTTTAATTCCATGGATACCGGCACGCCGTTTAATTTTACCTCCAGCATTATCGGTTGGCTCTTTGTTAGGAACGCATGTACGCTATACACTTCCTCCTCGGAGCTCTCAAATGCCTCAGGCTGCATCACCAGATCCACGCTGAATTGATCATCATCCACGTGGTGTGTCGCAGCTTGCTTGCTCTGCTGTGGACACGTCCGCTGAAGATGCCCCGTCTTCGCACACCCTCTGCATATTACTGCCTGAAGTGGCACTGATGGGGTTGGTGATTGCCCCCGCAACGGCAACACGTTGAGCTTGGATTTGCACCCGACGGCGGGCTTTGAGTGGCTCCCGTTCTCGCATACGCAGTCGAGTAGGCCCTCTATGGCGAACTTTGAGCAACTCCCGGTCTTGCAGATGCAGTCGAGTAGGCCCTGCCAGAGTCGAGTAGGCTCTGCCAGCCATCGATACAATTTTGAACACAGTACTTACCGTGGAGTTCCTGTTTTGTCGCGATGTCTGCTTCGTGCTTTTCTGCGTGGACATGCAAGCTTGGGCGATGGTGATCACCTTGCTGAGATCCGGCGTCTCCGCAGCCAGCAGCTTACTTAAGATCGCCTCATGGTTGACCCCAATCATGAAAAAGTCACGCAGCATGTCTTCCAACACAGGCCCAAATTTGCAAGGCCCTGCAAGACGTCTCAGGTTGGCAACAAATGCCGCTACGTCCTGGCCTTTTGGACGAACGTGCGTATAGAAGCGATATCTGGATATGAGGATTCCTTCGTGGGTTTAAGGTGTTCCCGAACTAGAGCACACAGTTCTTTGTAATCCTTTTCTGTAGGAAGAGTGGGTGAGAGCAGATTCTTGATGAGTGCATAGATAGTGGGGCCACAGACAGTGAGAAGAACTGCCCTGCGCTTCTCTGCATCCTCGTCTTTGTTTAGGTTTGCCATGAAATACTGGTCAAGATGATCCGTGAAATCTCCCCAACGCGCTCCCTCATTGAATCTCCCATCATGCTGTGCTTGTCATACTTTTGCGTGGGTTCGTATTTGCCACATCGCCAGTTGTAGTGTAGGAAATGATACAATGAACTCCATACTGAGAGCCAGTGA
Organism: Pristiophorus japonicus; assembly: GCF_044704955.1. Lineage (NCBI taxonomy): Eukaryota > Metazoa > Chordata > Chondrichthyes > Pristiophoridae > Pristiophorus > Pristiophorus japonicus. The sequence goes on from NC_091977.1 coordinate 306,743,494, forward strand.
CTAGGTGTAACCTGGTCAGTCTTTAATGGCTTCCAGAAGTGAAGATACAAAGGTGATATACCGGGCCCAGCATGAGTGTACCTATGACTCTAGGAGCTCCGATGGTAGTGCCCTCTGGTGGTGGGCAGACCTTATGTATATACATTACAATGACAAAGGCATGGAGTTGTCACACGCAGAGTGGTATCTTGCTAGCCTTATTATAGATTTAATTTCTGTTCTGCTGTAATCCTTGTTGCCAATTATAATTTGTACTCCATGAAATTAATACATTTCCAAGTTGATTTAACATAGAAAACATACCACGGCACTTCACAAAGATGAATGGAAATAATGGATGTGAGCCAAAGAAGGAAATAGGATGGGTGAACCAAAGCTTGGTCAAAGGAGATGGGTTTTAAGCTAAACAGGGTCTGAAAGGAGGTGTTGGATGTTGGAGAGACTGGGGCATGTAGGGAAGGAATTCCAAGCATGGAGCCTCGGCAAATAAAGACATGGCTGCAACAGTGGGGTGAAAAGAGGGGGTGCACAAGAGTTAGAGGAATGGTGAGTTTGTGGGGTTTGTTGCACTGAAGGAAGTTACAGATCTAGAGAGAAATGAGGCAATGGGAGGATTTAAACACAAGGATGGGAATATTAAATTTGAGATGTCAGCCAGTCTGGGAGCCAATGTAGGTCAGTGAGGATAAGGGTGATGGTGAATAGGACTTGGCAAGGGATAGGGTTTTGGATTAGATGAAATTTACAGGTCATGTAGGATAAGAGGCTGGCAAGAAAAGCATTAGAACAGTTGAGCCTGGCAGTGACAAAAGGAATGGACGTTAGAACATAAGAAATAGGAGCAGGAGTAGGCCATATCGCCCCTCGAGCCTGCTCCGCCATTTAACACGATCATGGACTCAGCTCCATTTCCTTGCCCGTTCCCATAACCCCTTATCCCCTTATTGTTTAAGAAACTGTCTATTTCTGTCTTAAATTTATTCAATGTCCCAGCTTCCACAGCTCTCTGAGGCAGCGAATTCCACAGATTTACAATCCTCTGAGAGAAGAAATTTCTCCTCATCTCAGTTTTAAATGGGCGGCCCCTTATTCTAAGATTATGCCCTCTAGTTCCAGTCTCTCCTATCAGTGGAAACATCCTCTCTGCATCCACCTTGTCAAGCCCCCTCATAAACTTATACATTTCGATAAGCTCACCTCTCATTCTTCTGAATTCCAATGAATCTACTCAATCTTTCCTCATAAGTCACCCCCCTCATCTCCGGAATCAACCGAGTGAACCTTCTCTGAACTGCCCCCAAAGCAAGTACAGGTTGTGTCATGTATTCAACTATCATTGTAACCCATGTATAAGCTGACCCAAGTTGTACACCTTGAGAACATTGACCACAAGGGGTGCACTTGTGGGAGAGACTCCTAACCTGGACTTTCAGGTATAAAAGGGGAAGCTCCACCCACCTTCATCACTTGAGGTCTTGAGAATAAAGGTAACTGGTCACAGAGTGATCTTTTCTCAATGATGGGCCTCGTGTGCATTTATACTGTATAGTAAGGTCATATCATTGGCGACGAGAAATTGGGATTTAAACCACGCAAGCATGGCCACTAGCAGCACAGACGAGAGGTACTGTGTTGGTGATGATTGGGACGACTTTATTGAGAGACTACAGCAAAGTTTTGTCACAAAGGAATGGTTGGGACAGGATTCGGCCGACAAACGCAGGGCTCATCTCTTGACGGTTGGTGGATCCAGAACGTATTCCCTGATAAAGGACCTTCTAGCACCAGAGAAGCCGGCAGACAAGACATTCGAAGAGCTCAGTAAGTTGATCGGGGAACACCTTAAACCGGCGAGCAGCATGCACATGGCGAGACACCGGTTTTACACGCACCAGCGGCAAGAAGGGCAAAGTGTTCCAGACTTTGTGGCAGATCTCCGGCGACTGGCGAGCCTATGTAAGTTCCCAGATGCATGCAGAGCGGAGATGCTGCGAGACTTTTTTATTGAGGGCATCGGGCACGTTGGGGTTTTCAGGAAACTGATTGAGACCAAAGACTTGATCTTGGAAGCGGCGGCTCTGATAGCCCAGACATTTATCTCAGGGGAGGAAGAGACCAGAATGATGTATGACAAAAATCTTGGCTCAAATGCGGCAAACGACCAGGGAGTCAACATTGTTAATGCGGCACACACTTCTCTAGACAGACAAGGGAAATTGGACATGCCCCAGCATGTAGTCGAACCCAAAGGGGGAATTCAACAGAGACAATGGCTTGCTGAACGGCGATTCATGCTATCGCAATGGACAATGCGGCCAGTAATGGGCCATCAACACCTGTTCATGGTGCGTTTAAGGACAGTTACAGAGACAGTCAGAGATGATTGACTGGTAATGGACCTTTTGTTTCCAACAACGGGACCTCCAGCTCATGCTGAAGGTGTGGAGGCAAACACCCAGCCAGAGCTTGCAGGTATGAGCAATATACCTGCAGAAACTGCAGCGTCAGTGATCACTTGGCGCGTATGTGCAGGAAGCCTGCAGCCAGGCTGATGTACGAGGAGGACGGGTCCGATGTAAGCCCTATGAGGCCAAATGAATACTGGGGGAAATCGCTGGAAGCTGAAGTTCAGCGAGTTCATGTGGAGCATATACACAGTTCATACAACAGGACGCCACCGATTATAATGAAAGTGCTCCTCAATGGCATCCCAGTATTAATGGAGCTAGACACGGGGGCCAGCCAGTCCCTGATGCGTATCAAACAGTTCTAAAGGTTGTGGGTGTCCAAGGCTAGGAGGCCAAAATTATTGCTGATTGACGCACAGCTACAGACATATACAAAGGAGATCATCCCATACAAAGCAGGTATTCGTGACCCACAAAGATTTGGAGAACAGGTTGCCACTCTGGATTGTCCCGGGGGACGGTCCCGCACTACTGGGGAGGAGTTGGCTTGCTGTCATGAACTGGAAATGGGGCGATATCAATGCAATTTCTTCTGTGGAGCGAGTATCATGCTCACAGGTCCTGGACAAATTTGACTCATTATTTCAACCCGGCATCGGCACTTTCATGGGGGCCAAGGTAGTGATTCACATAAACCCGGACGCCAGGCCAGTACACCACAAGGCCAGAGCAGTGCCGTACGTGATGCGGGAAAAGATAGAAGGCGAATTGGACCGCCTGCTGAGGGAAGACATCATCTCGCCAGTCGAATTCAGTGACTGGGCGAGCTCGATCGTGCCGGTGCTCAAGGCGGATGGGTCGGTCAGGATATGTGGCAATTACAAGGCCACCATCAATCGGGTGTCACTCCAAGACCAGTACCCGCTACCGAGAGCGGAGGACCTCTTTGCGACGCTATCCGGTGGCAAACTTTTTTCAAAATTGGACCTGACCTCAGCTTACATGACCCAGGAGCTGGCGAGTGAGTCGAAGAAGCTGACCACCATCACGACACACAAGGGGTTGTTTGAGTATAACAGATGTCCGTTCGGAATTCGTTCGGCCGCCGCAATCTTTCAGCGAAATATGGAAAGCCTCCTCAAGTCGATTCCAGGGACGGTGGTTTTTCAAGAAGACATCCTCATCACGGGTCGCGATACTGAAGAACACCTCCGCAACCTGGAGGAGGTGCTACGCAGACTGGATTGGGTAGGGCTGCGACTGAAAAAGGTGAAGTGCGTCTTCTTAGCTCCAGAGGTAGAATTCCTGGGGAGGAGGGTAGCAGCAGATGGGATCAGACCTACTGCGTCCAAAATGGAAGCGATCCAGAGAGAACCTAGACCCCGTAATATGACGGAGCTGCGTTCGTTCCTGGGGTTCCTGAACTATTTTGGTAACTTTCTTCCCAAATTGAGCACGCCATTAGAGCCTACACGTGCTCCTACGCAAAGATCGTGATTGAGTCTGGGGGGACAGCCAGGAAAGGGCTTTTGATAGAGCACGCAATTTGTTATGCTCCAACAAACTGTTAACGTTATATGACCCGTGTAAGAAACTTGGTTTAACGTGCGATGCGTCGTCCTATGGGGTCAGGTGTGTGTTGCAGCATGTTAATGCTAATGGTCAGTTACAGCCGGTAGCTTATGCCTCCAGAAGGCAGAAAGGGGCTACGGGATAGTAGAAAAGGAAGCGCTAGCATGTGTATATGCAATAAAAAAAATGCACCAGTACCTGTTTGGCAGGAAATTTGAGCTGGAGACAGATCACAAACATAAAAACAGATAGTAAAAGCTTTTACAGATATATAAGACGGAAAAGAGTGACTAAAGTAAATGTTGGTCCCTTAGAAGATGAGAAGGGGGATTTAATAATGGGAAATGTGGAAATGGCTGAGACCTTAAACAATTATTTTGCTTCGGTCTTCACAGTGGAAGACACAAAAACCATGCCAAAAATTGCTGGTCACAGGAATGTGGGAAGGGAGACCTTGAGACAATCACTATCACTAGAGGGGTAGTGCTGGACAGGCTAATGGGACTCAAGGTAGACAAGTCCCCTGGTCCTGATGAAATGCATCCCAGGGTATTAAAAGAGATGGCGGAAGTTATAGCAGATGCATTCGTTATAATCTACCAAAATTCTCTGGACTCTGGGGAGGTACCAGCGGATTGGAAAGCAGCTAATGTAACGCCTCTGTTTAAAAAAGGGGGCAGACAAAAGGCAGGTAACTATAGGCCGGTTAGTTTAACATCTGTAGTGGGGAAAATGCTTGAAACTATCATTAAGGAAGAAATAGCGGGACATCTAGATAGGAATAGTGCAATCAAGCAGACGCAGCATGGATTCATGAAGGAGAAATCATGTTTTATTAATTTACTGGAATTCTTTGAAGATATAACGAGCATGGTGGATAGAGGTGTACCAATGGATGTGGTGTATTTAGATTTCCAAAAGGCATTCGATAAGGTGCCACACAAAAGGTTACTGCAGAAGATAGAGGTACGCGGAGTCAGAGGAAATGTATTAGCATGGATAGAGAATTGGATGGCTAACAGAAAGCAGAGAGTCTGGATAAATGGGTCCTTTTCGGGTTGGAAATCGGTGGTTAGTGGTGTGCCACAGGGATCGGTGCTGGGACCACAACTGTTTACAATATACATAGATGATCTGGAAGAGGGGACAGAGTGTAGTGTAAAAAAATTTGCAGATGACACTAAGATTAGTGGGAAAGCGGGTTGTGTAGAGGACACAGAGAGGCTGCAAAGAGATTTGGATAGGTTAAGCGAATGGGCGAAGGTTTGGCAGATGGAATACAATGTCGGAAAGTGTGAGGTCATCCACCTTGAAAAAAAACAGTAAAAGGGAAGATTATTTGAATGGGGAAAAATTACAACATGCTGAGGTGCAGAGGGACCTGGGGGTCCTTGTGCATGAAACTCTTTTAGAGTCTACCTGCAAAAACATAAAACATTAAATCGTGCCACCCAACCTGGGTGACACACCAGACATTTACAAGGCCCTTTTTTTTCCTTTTTTTGTTTTTTTTGAGTTTTTCTTTTTTTTGTTTGTTTTTTTTTGGGCACTAAAATCACAATTTTCCAGTGCCCCCTAAAAAAGGGAAGGGGACACTAAAAGCACCGGCAATTAAAACAAAATAAACTTTAAAATGTAAAATCAAATTAAAATTTGGTTGCCGGGCGTGATGATGCACTCCAGTCCCTCCGTTGCCCACCTCTCGCGGAAGGCCGCGAGCGTACCGGTGGACACCGCGTGCTCCATCTCCAAGGACACCCTGGACCGGATGTAAGAGCGGAAGAGAGGCAGGCAGTCAGCTTGGACGACCCCCTCGACCGCCCGCTGCCTGGACCGGCTGATGGCACCCTTGGCCGTGCCCAGGAGCAGTCCTACGAGGAGGCCTTCGGACCTACCCGCTCCCCTCCGCACACGGTGCCCAAAGATCAGGAGAGTGGGACTGAAGTGCAGCCAGAATTTCAGGAGCAGCCCCTTCAAATAATAAAACAGGGGCTGCAACCTTGTACATTCCATAAAAACATGGAACACGGACTCTTCCAGACCGCAGAAATTGCAGGCGGCCTGGGAGTCCGTGAACCGGCTTAAAAATTTGTTGCACGGCACTGCTCCGTGCACCACCCTCCAGGCCAAGTCCCCGATGAATAGTGGGAGGACCCCTGCGTAGAGTGCCCTCCATCGGGGACCCCCGCCTCCTCCGGACGGCAAGATGGTACGCCATGGCGTGTCCGGACGTCCGGCGAGGATGGCAAAGTTGAGAGTGTGCAGGAGCAGCCCGTACAGGAAACCCCTCCGCGCGGAAACAAAAGGCACGGAGGGGATTTCCCCGAGGCGGCTCAAGTTGTGAGGCGCCGGCCCCCGAGGGAGGTTCCGGGGTTTGGCGCCGATGAGGAATTCCGTCCGGACGGGGGTCAGTTCGGACGGGATCTCCCCATGTGCTTGAGCCTCCTCGATGCACCTAACGGAGTCAGGGCCCAGAGCTGTTTTTAGCGACTCGATGGCATCGGCCGCGTGGCGGACGTTGGCAGAATTTAGGCGCCGCGCCAGCGTGTCTGGTGCCATCCAGCCCGCTCCTCCGCCATCGAGCAGGTCCCTGACCCTGGTCACCTCACAGCCACAGCCCTCTCTTCCGACCGCCACATAAAACCTCGGCCGTGGAGGTACGGATTCCCGAGCAGCGGTTCCTGCAGGACAGCCGCCACTCCAGCCGGCGGAGAGCTGCGCTTGGTGGAGACTTTGTTCCAGACCCTGATGAGTTCCCTGTAAAAGACAGGCAGCTCCCGGAGGGCGGTCCTGGCACCCCCCAAGTTCACAAACAGGAGCTGCGTGTCATAATTGAGGTCGCGCTGCTGGCGGAAGAAATACCTCGCCAGAGCACACCACCTAGGAGGGGGCTCGACGTAAAGGTATCTCTGCAGGGTCTGAAGACGGAAAGTCGCGAGCTGGGCGCTGACGCACACCAACGACTGACCGCCCTCCTCAAGCGGGAGACTCAAGACTGCAGCAGAGACCCAGTGCTTCCTGTTGTTCCAGAAGAAGTCCACCAGCTTCTTCTGTATCTTGGCGACAAACGCAGGGGGAGGGGTCAAAGTGACCAGCCGGTACCACAACATTGCGGCCACCAGCTGGTTTATGACTAGCGCTCGACCCCTGTAGGACAGCACTCGGAGCAGTCCTGTCCAGCGCCCGAGGCGAGCGGCGACCTTGGCCTCCAGCTCCTACCAGTTCGCCGGCCAGGCTCCCTCGTCGGGGCTAAGGTAGACTCCCAGATAGACGAGATGGGTCGTGCTCCAGGCAAAAGGCCTGAGCTCCCCCGGCAGGGAGTCCACCCGCCACTGACCCACCAGGAGTCCGGAACATTTCTCCCAGTTGATCCTGGCGGAGGACGCGGCCGAGTAAATCTCCTGGCACTCACGCATCCTCCGCAGGTCAGCGGGATCCTCTACCACGAGGAGCACGTCATCGGCGTAAGCCGAGAGGACGACCTCCACGCCTGGCCCTTGCAGAGCCAGTCCCGTCAACCTCGTCCGCAAGAGGCGCAGGAAAGGCTCCACGCAAACGGCGTATAACTGGCCGGACATGGGGCATCCCTGGCGCACCCCTCTCCTAAAGCGAAGGGGCGCCGTCAAGGACCCGTTAACCTTAATCAGACACTCCGCGGCGGCGTACAAAAGTCGGATCCGGGCGACGAAATGCGTCCCGAACCCGAAAGCGCGCAGAGTTCCGAGCAGATAGTCGTGATCCACCCTGTCGAACGCCTTCTCTTGGTCGAGGGATAGGAAGGCGACCGACAGACCAGCCTCCTGGGAACAATGGATGAGGTCCCGGACCAGATGGATGTTATCGTGGATTGTCCGGCCCGGGACCGTGTAGGACTGGTCGGGGTGGATCATGTGGTCCAGCACGGCACCAAGGCGAGCAGACATCGCCCTGGCGAAGATTTTGTAGTCCGTGCTGAGGAGGGAGACCGGGCGCCAGTTCTTAAGGAGGCGGAGATCGCCCTTCTTAGGAAGCAGGACGATGACTGCCCTGCACCAAGAGAGGGGCATCTCCCCGGTCGCCAGACTTTCCCCCAGGACCCGCGCGTAGTCGCTCCCCAGGACGTCCCAGAACGCCCTGTGGAACTCCACGGTCAGCCTGTCCAGCCCCGGGGATTTTCCCCTCGAGAGCCGGGCGAGGGCACCGGTCAGCTCCGCCAGGCTTAGCGGAGCTTCCAGATTTTCGGCGCCCTCCGGGCTGACCTTCGGCAGGTCCTCCCACAAAACTCTACGCGCTTCCTCGCTGGACGGATCCGGAGAGAACAGAGCCCCGTAATATTCACGGGCCCTGTTGTTGACGCCCTCCGGATCCGAGACGAGAGAGCCGTCGTCGGCCAGCAGCGTCAAGAGCTGCTTACGGACACTCTGCCTTTTTTCCAGCGAGTAGAAGAAGGGGGAGCCGCGGTCCAGATCCCGCAGGAACCGGATCCGCGACCTCACGAACGCGCCTCGGGACCCGACGAGCTGCAGGTCCTTCAGCGCGGCCTTCTTCGCTTCGTACACCGTCCGCAGGGCCGGGTCCTGGACGACTTGACCGAGACGGGCTTCCAGGTCGAGCACCTCTTTTTCTAGGCGCCCGACTCTGGCCGCCCGCCTCTTGGTCGACCCCCTCGCGTACTCTTGACAGAAGACGCGGACGTGAGCCTTGCCCACGTCCCACCATAGCCTCAAGGAGGGGAAGCCCCCCTGCTTCCTTCTCCAGTCGGACCAGAATCGACGGAACGAGTCCTGGAACCGCACGTCCTCCAGCAGCCGGTTGTTAAAGTGCCAGTACGCGGACCCCGCCCTCGCGCGGAGCGAAGCGAGCTCCGCCCACACCAGGTGGTGGTCCGAACACGGCACCGGCCGCATGGAGGCCGCCGGGACGCAGGAAACGTACGCCCGAGACACGTAAAGGCGGTCGACTCTAGACCATCCTACTCCAGGCCTCACCCAAGTAAAGGCGCTGGAGTCGGGGTGGAGATTTCGCCAGACGTCCACCAAGTCGAAGGACCCGACCAGGTCCCTCAACTTCTCCATCGCCGTCATGCACTGCGGGGCACCGGAGCGGTCCCTCGCCTCGAGGGTGCAGTTAAAATCCCCCCCGAGGACAATGCAGTCGCCGAAGTCGACGGAGCCAAGAAGAGCGGACACCTCTTCAAAGAAGCGCGTTTGCTGCGGGCCGGGCTGAGGGGCGTACACGTTCACGAGATGGAGCGGCACGTCCCCCAGGCGAACCGTTACGTGCAGCAAGCGGCCTGGCACGGGCTCCTCGACCCCCAAGATCTCCGGCTGAAAATGCGGGCCCAGCAAGATGGCCACCCCACTAGAAATGGCGGTGAGGTGGCTCATGCGGACCTCTCCTTGCCATTCCAGGAGCCACGTGGCTTCGTCTCCCGGAACGGTGTGGGTTTCTTGCAGGAAGCACACCGCATATTTCCCCTCCCGCAGGAGCGAAAAATTGTCAAATCTACGGCGTGCCCCTCTGCCGCCGTTGATGTTGAGGCTGGCTATGGTTATCTTCATGGCAAAAGCATAGTGCAACCTCTACCTTAACCTATTGTGGGGGAGGGAGCGGAGTCTTTTGTTGAACTCCGCTCCCTCCGCAGCCCAGCGAGGAGTCCCTCGAGCTCGCGCAGCTCAAGGTGTTGCGCCTTTGTCAAGGGCCCGCCCGCGGCCAAGGTTTTAACGGCGGCGCGGACGGACCCCTTGATCAGCTCTGGCTCGGACCATTTTTCCAGGGCCAGTCGGGCTTGGTTGCAGTGACCCCGGCTCTGGGCCAAAAAGTCCCGGAGTTCCTTTGCAGGAATGAGGATGGTCTCGGCGGCGGCCGCGAGCAGATCTACCGCCTCGCTGGCGGTGGTCTCTAGGTCTTCACCCGCGTCCCCCACCGAGTTCCCGTCCTCCTCCGGGAGGTGGCCGCCAGCAGCCGGCCCATCGACCGCACAAGGTACGGCAAATGAACCGGCCGCTCCAACCGGCCCTGGCTCTGCCCCGATCCCACCCCCAGGATCGTCGGCAGAGGAGTCCCCACTGGGCTCTTTTAAAAATGGTGCTGGGTCGGGAAATGACAGCGGAAGGGGATCCCCCTCCGCCCCAGGAACCGGGGAACAAGGAGAGACCCGGCCATAGGAAATCCCCAGGCTCTCCAAGTGCTCCAGCTCCACAGCAAGAGGCGAGGGTGGGTGTTCCTCCCCCTCCCCGCTGCCACCCCCCGGCCCAGCATCTACAGTGTCATTATAAACATTTGTTTCATTTTCTGCCGGGTCGAGCGACTCCCGGGGGAAGTTGGGTATTGGCTGGGCGGGCTCAGGTTCGGCCTTTTCGGCCCCGCCTGCCTCAGTCCCCGGGACGCCTGGCTCGGCGGCAATGTATTCCTCCGCGATCCCCACGCCAGGCAGATCTTCCACGCCATCCCCGGGAGGCAGAGGCTGGGCAGCCTCGACTGTCTCACCCTCCCCGGGGACAGACTCCTCTCGCCTACAGCGCAGCTTGGGGGCGCTGGTTGGGGACGCGGGACACGCGGCGGGCACCGACTCCTCCGCGGAGGGATGTTGTTCCCCCTCCGCCTCATCGGAGCCGCGCCTCCTTTTGTTCCTGGGGGTGCGCGGAGGCAGGGAGACCTCCATGTCTGCCGAGGCCTCCCGCTCCGCCCCCCCCTTTTCCTTTTCTTGCCCGCGCCCGGGCCCCTCTGTGGTGTTGTTCAAGGGCTCGGGCACGGGCTCGGGGCACCCCGCGCTCGCCGGTGACTGGGTTGGGCCGAGCGCAGTAAACAAATTGTCTGGCGCACCGAGGGGACCCGCCTCTGGATGTTTTGCCTTGTTCCGCGCCTTCCTTCCGATCGGATGCTCTTCCTCCCCCCCGCCGGAGGCCGTAATAGCAAGGGCCCCCGGCGATGCCCGCGCACCTATGGCTCCCGGCACGCGGACGCAACTAGGGGGAGGGGTGGCGGCCGCGCCAGCCTTGGCCGCCTTCGGTGGTTTGGCGGCCTTGGAGGCTGGGCAGTTCTTGCGAATGTGCCCCACCTCTCTACAGGCATGGCACCGCACGCCGTCCGACGTCCAGAAGACGCGGTAGGCAGTCCCCTCGTGCACCACATTAAAGTGCCCTTCCGTCATGTCCTCCCGCGCCAGCCGGACAAAGAGCTGGCGGTGGAAGGAGAACACGTGGCGCAGGCTGTTCTCCCTGAGGCCGAGCGGTATGGGGTTGATCCCCGACCTTACCTCCCCCAGTTGGTGTAGGTGAGGGAGGAGGAGCTCAGCGGAAACAAAGGGCGGGACGTTTGACACGATGACCCTCTGCGCGGTGGCCTTGAGAGGGTCCACCGGCAGGAACGTCCCGCCCACCGTGAGCCCCTTTTCAAGGGCCAGGGACACCGCCCGCTCCGACCCCAGGAAGAACACGGCCTTCCTAGACATCTTGGAGGCTGCGACAATGGCCGAGGGACCGACTACCCCAGCCATCGCCCGCACGCACTCCTCGATGGTCATTGTGGGGTGAGTGTAGCTCTTGACCCCGTGTTTTTTGGTGATTAATCTGAATGGTGGCAGGGCAGCGGGTGGCGCAGGAGGTGCCGTGGAAGCGGTTGCCACCTGCGCATATGTCCTTGCTGGCCCTGCCACCGGCGTGGATGGGGTCGCCATCACGGGGTCCCTTTAAGGGCTACACCCACCCCAAAGTCACAGGCCTTAATGGTCTTAATTGGCTTCGTTTGATTCGACTGAGCAGAGGAGCCCTTAATGAGGTACCTCTCCCCTAGTTGGCAATTGGGGAGGGGCCTTGCTCCCTCTGCTCAGTTGTCTCAATTGTTTGTTTTTTTTTTTTTTTAATCGATTTGGGAGGAAAAGGGCTCTCAGAGAGAGAGGGGAGAAACAGAGAGTAACGGAGAAAAGAGAGAGGGGGGTGGGAAGGGGGGGGGGGAACTGCGAGGGCAGGTCTCCCCTCGCAGCTGTGGGTGGGTGCACTCCCCAGATGGCAAAACACACAAGCACAGTCTTTGGGTTGGTCTTCAGGTGGGGGGAGAAGATGTCTTCACCTGGGGTAGCTAGAGCCACCAGGCACACACTCCTAACGATGTTAATTGGTGATTTAAAGAAACTTCAGCCTGGTAGCTCCAGCTATCCCAGGCTAGGCAAATGTGGGGGGGGGTGGGGGGGGTTCCAATTGTGGGGGGGGGCCTAGTTGTAAGCAAGGCCCCCACGCACACTACCACACACGCACACCCCCCGTGATGTTCCGGCCCTCAGTGGTCTTCTTTCCTCCCCCCACCGATATAACAAAGTCTTTTTGGGAATGCACCCACACCCACCTGTAGAATGGTAGAGTCTCCCTCCTTCCACACTGGATGTTGTTGTTGTTGGTCTTTTCCCCCTCTCTCCAACTCCTTGCAGAATGGTAAAAAAGTTGGAAAGTTTTCTTTTCTCCTCCTCTCCCTCTGGGTGAAAGTTGGTGGTGAAGCCCCTTCCTTCCTTCTCTTCCTGGGCTGTTCTCAGGGCTCCCCAGGCAGGAGCAAAAGTTGATAGCTGCTCCTCTCACTGCTCACAGCTCCAACTGAGCAGGACACGCCTCCACTGCTCCACGATTGGTTCCTTGTGCATGAAACTCTTTTGAGTTTACCTGCGAAAACGTAAAACATTAAACGGTGCCACCCGACCTGGGTGACACTCCAGACATTTACAAGGCCCTTTTTTCCCCCCCCCCACTTTTTTGTGTTTTTTTTTGTGTTTTTTTTTTTGGGCACTAAAATCACAATTTTCCCCAGTGCCCCCTATAAAAGGGAAGGGGGACACTAAAAGCACCGGCAATTAAAACAAATTAAACTTAAAAACGTAAAATCAAATTAAAATTTGGTTGCCGGGCGTGATGATGCACTCCAGTCCCTCCGGTGCCCACCTCTCGCGGAAGGCCGCGAGCGTACCGGTGGACACCGCGTGCTCCATCTCCAAGGACACCCTGGACCAGATGTAAGAGCGGAAGAGAGGCAGGCAGTCAGGTTGAACGACCCCCTCGACCGCCCGCTGCCTGGACCGGCTGATGGCACCCTTGGCCATGCCCAGGAGCAGTCCTACGAGGAGGCCTTCGGACCTACCCGCTCCCCTCCGCACAGGGTGCCCAAAGATCAGGAGAGTGGGACTGAAGTGCAGCCAGAATTTCAGGAGCAGCCCCTTCAAATAATGGAACAGGGGCTGCAACCTCGTGCACTCAATAAAAACATGGAACACGGACTCCTCCAGACCGCAGAAATTGCAGGCGGCCTGGGAGTCCGTGAACCGGCTTAAAAATTTGTTGCACGGCACTGCTCCGTGCACCACCCTCCAGGCCAAGTCCCCGATGAATAGTGGGAGGACCCCTGCGTAGAGTGCCCTCCATCGGGGACCCCCGCCTCCTCCGGACGGCAAGATGGTACGCCATGGCGTGTCCGGACGGCCGGCGAGGATGGCAAAGTTGAGGGTGTGCAGGAGCAGCCCGTACAGGAACTGAAAGGCGCGGAGGGGATTTCCCCGAGGCGGCTCAAGTTGTGAGGCGCCGGCCCCCGAGGGAGGTTCCAGGGTTTGGCGCCGATGAGGAATTCCGTCCGGACGGGGGTCAGTTCGGACGGGATCTCCCCACGTGCTTGAGCCTCCTCGATGCACCTAACGGAGTCAGGGCCCAGAGCTGTTTTTAGCGACTCGATGGCATCGGCCGCGTGGCGGACGTTGGCAGAATTTAGGCGCCGCGCCAGCGTGTCTGGCGCCATCCAGCCCGCTCCTCCGCCATCGAGCAGGTCCCTGACCCTGGTCACCTCACCAGCCACAGCCCTCTCTTCCGACCGCCACATAAAACCTCGGCCGTGGAGGTACGGATTCCCGAGCAGCGGTTCCTGCAGGACAGCCGCCACTCCAGCCGGCGGAGAGCTGCGCTTGGTGGAGACTTTGTTCCAGACCCTGATGAGTTCCCTGTAAAAGACAGGCAGCTCCCGGAGGGCGGTCCTGGCACCCCCCAAGTTCACAAACAGGAGCTGCGTGTCATAATTGAGGTCGCGCTGCTGGCGGAAGAAATACCTCGCCAGAGCACACCACCTAGGAGGGGGCTCGACGTAAAGGTATCTCTGCAGGGTCTGAAGACGGAAAGTCGCGAGCTGGGCGCTGACGCACACCAACGACTGACCGCCCTCCTCAAGCGGGAGACTCAAGACCGCGGCAGAGACCCAGTGCTTCCTGTTGTTCCAGAAGAAGTCCACCAGCTTCTTCTGTATCTTGGCGACAAACGCAGGGGGAGGGGTCAAAGTGACCAGCCGGTACCACAGCATTGCGGCCACCAGCTGGTTTATGACTAGCGCTCGACCCCTGTAGGACAGCACTCGGAGCAGTCCTGTCCAGCACCCTAGGCGAGCAGCGACCTTGGCCTCCAGCTCCTGCCAGTTCGCCGGCCAGGCTCCCTCGTCGGGGCTAAGGTAGACTCCCAGATAGACGAGATGGGTCGTGCTCCAGGCAAAAGGCCTGAGCTCCTCCGGCAGGGAGTCCACCCGCCACTGACCCACCAGGAGTCCGGAACATTTCTCCCAGTTGATCCTGGCGGAGGACGCGGCCGAGTAAATCTCCTGGCACTCACGCATCCTCCGCAGGTCAGCGGGATCCTCTATCGCGAGGAGCACGTCATCGGCGTAAGCCGAGAGGACGACCACCACGCCCGGCCCTTGCAGAGCCAGTCCCGTCAACCTCGTCCGCAAGAGGCGCAGGAAAGGCTCCACGCAAACGGCGTATAACTGGCCGGACATGGGGCATCCCTGGCGCACCCCTCTCCTAAAGCGAAGGGGCGCCGTCAAGGACCTGTTAACCTTAATCAGACACTCCGCGGCGGCGTACAAAAGTCGGATCCGGGCGACGAAATGCGTCCCGAACCCGAAAGCGCGCAGAGTTCCGAGCAGATAGTCGTGATCCACCCTGTCGAACGCCTTCTCTTGGTCGAGGGATAGGAAGGCGACCGACAGACCAGCCTCCTGGGAACAATGGATGAGGTCCCGGACCAGATGGATGTTATCGTGGATTGTCCGGCCCGGGACCGTGTAGGACTGGTCGGGGTGGATCATGTGGTCCAGCACGGCACCAAGGCGAGCAGACATCGCCCTGGCGAAGATTTTGTAGTCCGTGCTGAGGAGGGAGACCGGGCGCCAGTTCTTAAGGAGGCGGAGATCGCCCTTCTTAGGCAGCAGGACTCTGCGCCAAGAGAGGGGCATCTCCCCGGTCGCCAGACTTTCCCCCAGGACCCGCGCGTAGTCGCTCCCCAGGACGTCCCTGAATGCCCTGTGGAACTCCACGGTCAGCCCGTCCAGCCCCGGGGATTTTCCCCTCGAGAGCCGGGCGAGGGCACCGGTCAGCTCCGCCAGGCTTAGCGGAGCTTCCAGATTTTCGGCGCCCTCCGGGCTGACCTTCGGCAGGTCCTCCCACAAAACTCTACGCGCTTCCTCGCTGGACGGATCCGGAGAGAACAGAGCCCCGTAATATTCACGGGCCCTGTTGTTGACGCCCTCCGGATCCGAGACGAGAGAGCCGTCGTCGGCCAGCAGCGTCAAGAGCTGCTTACGGACACTCTGCCTTTTTTCCAGCGAGTAGAAGAAGGGGGAGCCGCGGTCCAGATCCCGCAGGAACCGGATCCGCGACCTCACGAACGCGCCTCGGGACCCGACGAGCTGCAGGTCCTTCAGCGCGGCCTTCTTCGCTTCGTACACCGTCCGCAGGGCCGGGTCCTGGACGACTTGACCGAGACGGGCTTCCAGGTCGAGCACCTCTTTTTCTAGGCGCCCGACTCTGGCCGCCCGCCTCTTGGTCGACCCCCTCGCGTACTCTTGACAGAAGACGCGGACGTGAGCCTTGCCCACGTCCCACCATAGCCTCAAGGAGGGGAAGCCCCCCTGCTTCCTTCTCCAGTCGGACCAGAATCGACGGAACGAGTCCTGGAACCGCACGTCCTCCAGCAGCCGGTTGTTAAAGTGCCAGTACGCGGACCCCGCCCTCGCGCGGAGCGAAGCGAGCTCCGCCCACACCAGGTGGTGGTCCGAACACGGCACCAGCCGCATGGAGGCCGCCGGGACGCAGGAAATGTACGCCCGAGACACGTAAAGGCGGTCGACTCTAGACCATCCAACTCCAGGCCTCACCCAAGTAAAGGCGCTGGAGTCGGGGTGGAGATTTCGCCAGACGTCCACCAAGTCGAAGGACCCGACCAGGTCCCTCAACTTCTCCATCGCCGTCATGCACTGCGGGGCACCGGAGCGGTCCCTCGCCTCGAGGGTGCAGTTAAAATCCCCCCCGAGGACAATGCAGTCGCCGACGTCGACGGAGCCAAGAAGAGCGGACACCTCTTCAAAGAAGCGCGTTTGCTGCGGGCCGGGCTGAGGGGCGTACACGTTCACAAGATGGAGCGGCACGTCCCCCAGGCGAACCGTTACGTGCAGCAAGCGGCCTGGCACGGGCTCCTCGACCCCCAAGATCTCCGGCTGAAAATGCGGGCCCAGCAAGATGGCCACCCCACTAGAAATGGCGGTGAGGTGGCTCATGCGGACCTCTCCTTGCCATTCCAGGAGCCACGTGGCTTCGTCTCCCGGAACGGTGTGGGTTTCTTGCAGGAAGCACACCGCATATTTCCCCTCCCGCAGGAGCGAAAAATTGTCAAATCTACGGCGTGCCCCTCTGCCGCCGTTGATGTTGAGGCTGGCTATGGTTATCTTCATGGCAAAAGCATAGTGCAACCTCTACCTTAACCTATTGTGGGGGAGGAAGCGTAGTCTTTTGTTGAACTCCGCTCCCTCCGCAGCCCAGCTAGGAGTCCCTCGAGCTCGCGCAGCTCAAGGTGTTGCGCCTTTGTCAAGGGCCCGCCCGCGGCCAAGGTTTTGACGGCGGCGCGGACGGACGCCTTGATCAGCTCTGGCTCGGACCATTTTTCCAGGGCCAGTCGGGCTTGGTAGCAGCGACCCCGGCTCTGGGCCAAAAAGTCCCGGAGTTCCTTTGCAGGAATGAGGATGGTCTCGGCGGCGGCCGCGAGCAGATCCACCGCCTCGCTGGCGGTGGTCTCTAGGTCTTCACCCGCGTCCCCCACCGAGTCCCCGTCCTCCTCCGGGAGGTGGCCGCCAGCAGCCGGCCCATCGACCGCACAAGGTACGGCAAATGAACCGGCCGCTCCAACCGGCCCTGGCTCTGCCCCGATCCCACCCCCAGGATCGTCGGCAGAGGAGTCCCCACTGGGCTCTTTTAAAAATGGTGCTGGGTCGGGAAATGACAGCGGAAGGGGATCCCCCTCCGCCCCAGGAACCGGGGAACAAGGAGAGACCCGGCCATAGGAAATCCCCAGGCTCTCCAAGTGCTCCAGCTCCACAGCAAGAGGCGAGGGTGGGTGTTCCTCCCCCTCCCCGCTGCCACCCCCCGGCCCAGCATCTGCAGTGTCATTAAATTTCTTAATAGTTTGTATTTCTGCCGGGTCGAGCGACTCCCGGGGGAAGTTGGATAATAGCTGGGCGGGCTCAGGTTCGGCCTTTTCGGCCCCGCCCGCCTCGGTCCCCGGGACGCTCGACCCGGCGGCTACGCATTCTTCCACTGGCCCCACGCCCCCCACGACAGGCAGATCTTCCACGCCCTCCCCAGGAGGCAGCGGCTGGGCAGCCTCGACTGCCTCACCCTCCCCGGGGAAAGACTCCTCGCGCCTGCAGTGCAATTTGGGGGCGCTGGTGGGGGACGCGGGACACGCGGCGGGCACCGACTCCTCCGCGGAGGGATGTTGTTCCCCCTCCGCCTCATTGCGGCGGTGCCTCTTTTTGTTCCTGGGGGCGCGCGGAGTCAGGGAGACCTCCATGTCTGCCGAGGCCTCCCGCTCCGCCCCCCCCTTTTCCTTTTCTTGCCCGCGCCCGGGCCCCTCTGTGGTGTTGTTCAAGGGCTCGGGCACGGGCTCGGGGCACCCCGCGCTCGCCGGTGACGGGGTTGGGCTGAGCGCGGTGGTCAAATTATCTGGCGCACTGAGGGGACCCGCCTCTTGATGTTTTGCCTTCTTCCGCGCCTTCTTTCCGGTCGGACGCTCTCCCTCCCCCCCGCCGGAGGCCCTGAAAACAAAGGCCTCCGACGATGCCTGCGCACCTACGGCTCCCGGCACGCGGACGCAACTAGGGGGAGGGGTGGCGGCGGCGCCAGCCTTGGCCGCCTTCGGTGGTTTGGCGGCCTTGGAGGCGGGGCAGTTCTTACGAACATGCCCCACCTCCCTGCAGGCATGGCACCGCACGCCGTCCGACGTCCAAAAGACGCGGTAGGCAGTCCCCTCGTGCACCACATTAAAGTTCCCCTCCGTCGTCTCCTCCCGCGCCAGCCGGACAAAGAGCTGGCGGCGGAAGGAGAACACGTGGCGCAGGCTGCTCTCCCTGAGGCCGAGCGGTATGGGATTGATCCCCGACCTTACCTCCCCCAGTTGGTGTAGGTGAGGGAGGAGGAGCTCAGCGGGAACAAAGGGCGGGACGTTCGATATGATGACCCTCTGCGCGGTGGCCTCGAGAGGGTCCACCGGCAGGAACATCCCGCCCACCGTGAGCCCCTTTTCGAGGGCCAGGGACACCGCCCGCTCCGACCCCAGGAAGAACACGGCCTTCCCAGACATCTTGGAGGCTGCGACAATGGCCGAGGGGCCGACTACCCCAGCCATCGCCCGCACGCACTCCTCAATGCTCATTGTGGGGTGAGTGTAGCTCTTGACCCCGTGTTTTTTGGTAATTAATCTGAAAGGTGGCAGGGCAGCGGGTGGCGCAGGAGGTGCCGTGGAAGCGGTTGCCACCTGCGCATACGTCTTCGCTGGACCTGCCACCGGCGTGGATGGGGTCGCCATCACGGGGTCCCTTTAAGGGCTACACCCACCCCAAAGTCACAGGCCTTAATGGTCTTTAATGGCCTCGTATATTAACTGAGCAGAGGAGCCCTTAACGAGGCACCTCTCCCCTCGTTGGCAATTGGGGAGAGGCCTTGCTCCCTCTGCTCAGTTGTCTCAATTGTTTTTTTTTTAAATTAGGAAGAAAGGGCTCTCAGAGAGAGAGGGGAGAAACAGAGAGTAACGGAGAAAGAGAGACGGGGGTGGGAAGGGGTGGGGGCTGCGAGGGCAGGTCTCCCCTCGCAGCTGTGGGTGGGTGCACTCCCCAGATGGCAAAACACACAAGCACAGTCTTTGGGTTGGTCTTCAGGTGGGGGGAGAAGACGTCTTCACCTGGGGTAGCTAGAGCCACCAGGCACACACTCCTAACGATGTTAATTGGTGATTTAAAGAAACTTCAGCCTGGTAGCTCCAGCTATCCCAGGCTAGGCAAATGTGGGGGGGTGGGGGGGGTTCCAATTGTGGGGGGGGGGCCTAGTTGTAAGCACGGCCCCCACGCACACTACCACACACACACACACCCCCCGCGATGTTCCGGCCCTCAGTGGTCTTCTTTCCTCCCCCCATCGATACAACAAAGTCTTTTTGGGAAATGCACCCACACCCACCTGTAGAAAGTGTAGAGTCTCCCTCCTTCCACACTGGATGTTGTTGGTTTTTCCCCCTCTCTCCAACTCCTTGCAGAAATGGTAAAGTTGTTCAAAGTTTTCTGTTCTCCTCCTCTCCCTCTGGATGAAAGTTGGTGGTGAAGCCCCTTCCTTCCTTCTCTTCCTGGGCTGGTCTCAGGGCTCTCCAGGCAGGAGCTCAAGTTGATAGCAGCTCTCCTCACTGCTCACAGCTCCAACTGAGCAGGACACGCCTCCACTGCTCTACCATTGATCCTTGTGCATGAATCCCAAAAAGTTAGTTTGCTGGTGCAGCAGGTAATCAGGAAGGCGAATGGAATGTTGGCCTTCATTGCGAGAGGGATGGAGTACAAAAGCAGGGAGGTCCTGCTGCAACTGTATATTATATTGGTAAGGCCGCACCTGGAGTACTGCGTGCAGTTTTGGTCACCTTACTTAAGGAAGGATATACTGGCTTTGGAGGGGGTACAGAGACGATTCACTCGGCTGATTCCGGAGATGAGGGGGTTACCTTATGATGATAGATTGAGTAGACTAGGCCTTTACTCGTTGGAGTTCAGAAGGATGAGGGGTGATCTTATAGAAACATTTAAAATCATGAAAGGGATAGACATGATAGAGGCAGAGAGGTTGTTTCCACTGGTAGGTGAGACTAGAACTAGGGGGCGCAGCCTCAAAATACAGGGGAGCCAATTTAAAACCGAGTTGAGAAGGAATTTCTTCTCCCAGAGGGTTGTGAATCTTTGGAATTCTCTGCCCAAGGAAGCAGTTGAGGCTAGCTCATTGAATGTATTCAAGTCACAGATAGATAGATTTTTAACCAATAAGGGAATTAAGGGTTACGGGGAGAGGGCGGGTAAGTGGAGCTGAGTCCACGGCCAGATCAGCCATGATCTTATTGAATGGTTGAGCAGGCTCGAGGAGCTAGATGGCCTACTCCTGTTCCTAATTCTTATGTTCTTACAAACCCCAACGTCCCTTTTTGCCGACAACAAGACCATAAATGCGAATGCATCGGCCTGCATACAGAGGTGGGCACTTACGTTAGCCGCCTATGACTACTCAATTCGGCACAGACCGGGCACTGAAAACTGCGCCGATGCACTCAGCAAGCTCCCACTAGCCACCACCGAGGGGCAACCGAGCATGATGCTGAGATGGTCATGGCTGTTGAAGCTTTCGCAAACGAAGGCTCACCTGTGACAGCCCGTCAAATTAAAGTCTCGACAAATAAAGAGCCGCTACTCTTTTTAGTTAAGAAATATGTCCTGAATGGGGACTGGGCAGCCATGGACGGGGCATGCCCTGAGGAATTTAAACCATTTCAGAGGCGCAAGGATGAACTATCGATTCAGGCCGATTGTCTACTGTGGGGAAACCAACGAGTCATGCCCCAGATGGGCAGAGAGGCGTTTATCAGAGAACTTCACAATGTGCACCCGGGCATTGTCATGATGAAGGCAATTGCCAGGTCATATATTTGGTGGCCAGGAATAGATGCAAACCTGGAACTTTGTGTTCGCAGGTGCAACACGTGTGCTCAGCTGGGCAACATACCCAAGGAAGCCCCCCTTAGCCCCTGGTCCTGGCCCGCCAAGCCATGGTCACGCATCCATGTGGACTACGCAGGTCCTTTCATGGGAAAAGTGTTTTTGGTTGTAGTAGACGCCTACTCCAAATGGATTGAGTGTGCCATTTTAAATTCAAGCACATCCTCTGCCACGGTAGAAAGTCTATGGGCAATGTTCGCCGCCCATGGTCTACCAGATGTCTTGGTCAGCGACAATAGCCCGTGCTTCACAAGCACTGAATTCCAGGACTTCATGGCAGGCAATGGAGTCAACCATGTCAGAACGGCACCGTTCAAGCCGGCCTCAAACGGCCAGGCGGAACGAGCAGTGCAGATAATCAAACAAGGGATGCTCAGAATCCAAGGGGGTTCCCTACAAAGCCGCGTATCACGCCTCCTGTTGGCCAATAGATCCCGACCACACTCACTCACAGGGGTTCCACCCGCGGAACTGCTAATGAAAAGGACGCTCCAAACCAGGTTATCCCTTATACACCCTACTATGAAAGAAATTGTTGAGAGCAGGCGTCAGTCACAATGTGACTACCATGAAAGGAATGCGTGGGCGTGATGTATTGATGTCAATGACCCTGTTTTTGTCCTTAATTACGCTGCAGGGCCCAAATGGCTTGCAGGCACTATGATTGCCAAAGAGCGGAATAGGATTCTTGTAGTCAAACTTACCAATGGACAAATCTGCTGCAAACACGTGGATCAAACTAAAAGGAGGTTCAGCAACCCCATAGAAGAAGCAGAGGAAGAACACGACATAGAGTTTACTCCAGCACAGGTGACCGAACACCGGAACCAAGTGGAGGAGAGCCCAGTCACTGTGGGCAGTCCGGACAGGCCTGAGGCACCGCAAACAGCAGACACTCAGGCCAGCGCCCAACAACCGGAGCCCCAACTCAGGCGCTCTACAAGGGAGCGTAAACCACCAGAGAGACTTAACCTGTGATCCCAATAAGACTTTGTGGGGGAGGTGATGTCATGTATTTAACTATCATTGTAACCCATGTATAAGCTGACCTAAGTTGTACACCTTGAGAACATTGACCACAAGGGGTGAACTTGTGGGAGACACTCCTAACCTGGACTTTCAGGTATAAAAGGGGAAGCTCCCCCCACCTTCATCACTTGAGGTCTTGGTAATAAAGATAACTGGTCACAGAGTGACCTTCTCTCAAGTATGGGCCTCATATGTATTTATACTGTATAGTAAGGGCATATCAGGTTGAGCGTCCGAAATCCGGATTTCAAAATTTCAGAATGTTCCGGAATCTGGACACCGGGCCGATCCATGCGAGGTCGTCTGGAAACTGGAAAATGTTCCGAAATCCGGACTCCCCTTCCTCGGCGGCCTGACTTCGCCCCGGCCTTCGGTGGCCCGACCGCGCTCTGGCCCGATCTCGCCCCGGCCCTCGCCCCGGCCCAACCTCGTCCCAGCCTTTGGTGGCCCGATCTCGCCCCAGCCCTTGGTGACCCGACCTCGCTCCGGCCCGACCTCGTCCCAGCCCTTGGTGGCCCGATCTCGCCCCAGCCCTTGGTGACCCGACCTCGCTCCGGCCCGACCTCGTCCCAGCCCTTGGTGGCCCGATCTCGCCCCAGCCCTTGGTGACCCGACCTCGCTCCGGCCCGACCTCGTCCCAGCCCTTGGTGACCTGACCTCGCCCCGGCCCTTGGTGACCCGACCTCGCTCCGGCCCGACCTCGCCCCGGCCCGACCTCGCCCCGGCCCTCGGCGGCCCGACCTCCGGCCTGACTTCGTCGTGACTTCACCCGCCCCGACTTTGTCCCAACTTTGCCCGCCCTGACTTTGCCCGCCGCAACTTTGCGAGGCCCGACTTTGCCCAAGCCCCTGCCTCCACCCCCCCTCCCTCTACCCCACCCTCCCTCTCCCCACCTCCCTCTCCCCCTTACCTCAGCGGGTCGACCTCACCCCCTTACCTTGGCTGCCCGACCCCACCTACCTCGGCGCAGGCAAAGACATTCCAAAATCCGGAAATACCCAGAATCCAGAATGGCCTCGGTCCCGAGGTTTCCGGATTTCCGACGCTCAACCTGTTTATCCTTTCATAAATATGGAAACCAATACTGCACGCATTATTCCAGGTGTGGCCTCACCAATACCCTGTACAGCTGTAGCAAAACTTCCCTGCTTTTATACTCCATCCCCTTTGCAATAAAGGCCAAGATTCCATTGGCCTTCCTGATCACTTGCTGTATCTGTATACTATCCTTTTGAGTTTCATGCACAAGTACCCCCAGGTCCCTCTGTACTGCAGCACTTTGCAATCTTTTTCCATTTAAATAATAACT
The DNA here is from genome assembly GCF_044704955.1 of Pristiophorus japonicus. Classification (NCBI taxonomy): domain Eukaryota; kingdom Metazoa; phylum Chordata; class Chondrichthyes; family Pristiophoridae; genus Pristiophorus; species Pristiophorus japonicus. The sequence goes on from NC_091977.1 coordinate 306,766,879, forward strand.
TGCTCTTTGCTTTTTTTCTGCCAAAGTGCATGACCTCACACTTTCCAACATTATACTCCGTCTGCCAAATTTTTGCCCACTCACTTAGTCTGTCTATGTCCTTTTGCAGATTTTTTTGTGTCATTCTCACACATTGCTTTTCCTCCCAACTTTGTATCATCAACAAACTTGGCTACATTACACTCAGTCCCTTCTTCCAAGTCGTTAATATAGATTGTAAATAGTTGGGGTCCCAGCACTGATCCCTGTGGCACCCCACAAGTTACTTATTGCTAACCAGAGAATGAACCATTTAACCCGATTCTCTCTTTTCTGTTAATTAGCCAATCCTCTATCCATACTAATATATTACCCCCAACCTCGTGAACTTTTATCTTGTGCAGTAACCTTTTATGTGGCACCTTGTGATGTGATTGGGATTACGGAGACGTGGCTCCAGGATGATCAGGGCTGGGAACTCAACATCCAGGGGTATTCAACATTCAGGAAGGATAGAATAAAAGGAAAAGGAGGTGGGGTAGCATTGCTGGTTAAAGAGGAGATTAATGCAATAGTTAGGAAGGACATTAGCTTGGATGATGTGGAATCTATATGGGTAGAGCTGCAGAACACCAAAGGGCAAAAAACGTTAGTGGGAGTTGTGTACAGACCTCCAAACAGTAGTAGTGATGTTGGGGAGGGTATCAAACAGGAAATTAGGGGTGCATGCAATAAAGGTGCAGCAGTTATAATGGGTGACTTTAATATGCACATAGATTGGGCGAGCCAAACTGGAAGCAATACGGTGGAGGAGGATTTCCTGGAGTGCATAAGGGATGGTTTTCTAGACCAATATGTCGAGGAACCAACTAGGGGGAGGCCATCTTAGACTGGGTATTGTGTAATGAGAGAGGATTAATTAGCAATCTCATTGTGCGAGGCCCCTTGGGGAAGAGTGACCATAATATGGCGGAATTCTGCATTAGGATGGAGAATGAAACAGTTAATTCAGAGACCATGGTCCAGAACTTAAAGAAGGGTAACTTTGAAGGTATGAGGCGTGAATTGGCTAGGATAGATTGGCGAATGATACTTAAGGGGTTGACAGTGGATGGGCAATGGCAGACATTTAGAGACCGCATGGATGAACTACAACAATTGTACATTCCTGTCTGGCGTAAAAATAAAAAAGGGAAGGTGGCTCAACCGTGGCTATCAAGGGAAATCAGTGATAGTATTAAAGCCAAGGAAGTGGCATACAAATTGGCCAGAAATAGCAGCAAACCCGGGGACTGGGAGAAATTTAGAACTCAGCAGAGGAGGACAAAGGGTCTGATTCGGGCAGGGAAAATGGAGTACGAGAAGAAGCTTGCAGGGAACATTAAGGCGGATTGCAAAAGTTTCTATAGGTATGTAAAGAGAAAAAGGTTAGTAAAGACAAACGTAGGTCCCCTGCAGTCAGAATCAGGGGAAGTCATAACGGGGAACAAAGAAATGGCAGACCAATTGAACAAGTACTTTGGTTCGGTATTCACTAAGGAGGACACCAACAACCTTCCGGATATAAAAGGGGTCAGAGGGTCTAGTAAGGAGGAGGAACTGAGGGAAATCTTTATTAGTTGGGAAATTTTGTTGGGGAAATTGATGGGATTGAAGGCCGATAAATCCCCAGGGCATGATGGACTGCATCCCAGAGTAATTAAGGAGGTAGCCTTGGAAATAGCGGATACGTTGACAGTCATTTTCCAACATTCCATTGAATCTGGATCAGTTCCTATCGAGTGGAGGGTAGCCAATGTAACCCCACTTTTTAAAAAAGGAGGGAGAGAGAAAACAGGGAATTATAGACCGATCAGCCTGACATTGGTAGTGGGTAAAATGATGGAATCAATTATTAAGGATGTCATAGCAGTGCATTTGGAAAATGGTGACATGATAGGTCCAAGTCAGCATGGATTTGTGAAAGGGAAATCATGCTTGACAAATCTTCTGGAATTTTTTGAGGATGTTTCCAGTGAAGTGGACAAGGGAGAACCAGTTGATGTGGTATATTTGGACTTTCAGAAGGTTTTCGACAAGGTCCCACACAAGAGATTAATGTGCAAAGTTAAAGCACATGGGATTGGGGGTAGTGTGCTGACGTGGATTGAGAACTGGTTGTCAGACAGGAAGCAAAGAGTAGGAGTAAATGGGGACTTTTCAGAATGGCAGGCAGTGACTAGTGGGGTACCGCAAGGTTCTGTGCTGGGGCCCCAGCTGTTTACACTGTACATTAATGATTTAGACGAGGGGATTAAATGTAGTATCTCCAAATTTGCGGATGACACTAAGTTGGGTGGCAGTGTGAGCTGCGAGGAGGATGCTATGAGGCTGCAGAGTGACTTGGATAGGTTAGGTTAGTGGGCAAATGCATGGCAGATGAAGTATAATGTGGATAAATGTGAGGTTATCCACTTTGGTGGTAAAAACAGAGAGACAGACTATTATCTGAATGGTGACAGATTAGGAAAAGGGGAGGTGCAACGAGACCTGGGTGTCATGGTACATCAGTCACTGAAGGTTGGCATGCAGGTACAGCAGGCGGTTAAGAAAGCAAATGGCATGTTGGCCTTCATAGCGAGGGGATTTGAGTACAGGGGCAGGGAGGTGTTGCTACAGTTGTACAGGGCCTTGGTGAGGCCACACATGGAGTATTGTGTACAGTTTTGGTCTCCTAACTTGAGGAAGGACATTCTTGCTATTGAGGGAGTGCAGCGAAGATTCACCAGACTGATTCCCGGGATGGTGGGACTGACCTATCAAGAAAGACTGGATCAACTGGGCTTGTGTTCACTGGAGTTCAGAAGAATGAGAGGGGACCTCATAGAAACGTTTAAAATTCTGACGGGTTTAGACAGGTTAGATGCAGGAAGAATGTTCCCAATGTTGGGGAAGTCCAGAACCAGGGGTCACAATCTAAGGATAAGGGGTAAGCCATTTAGGACCGAGATGAGGAGAAACTTCTTCACCCAGAGAGTGGTGAACCTGTGGAATTCTCTACCACAGAAAGTAGTTGAGGCCAATTCACTAAATATATTCAAAGGGGAGTTAGATGAAGTCCTTACTACTCGGGGGATCAAGGGGTATGGCGAGAAAGCAGGAAGGGGGTACTGAAGTTGCACGTTCAGCCATGAACTCATTGAATGGCGGTGCAGGCTAGAAGGGCTGAATGGCCTACTCCTGCACCTATTTTCTATGTTTCTATGTTTCTATGTTTGTCAAATGCCTTCTGGAAGTCCAAATACACCACATCCACTGGTTTCCCTTTATCCACCCTGTTTGTTACATTCTCAAAGAACTCCAGCAAATTTGTCAAACATGACTTCCCCTTCATAAATCCATGCTGACTCTGCCTGACTGAATTATGTTTTTCCAAATGTCCTGTTACTGCTTCTTTAATAATGGACTCCAACATTTTCCCAACCAGAGATATTAGGCTAACTGGTCTATAGTTTTCTGATTTTTGTCTGCCTCCTTTTTTGAATAGGGGCGTTACATTTGCGGTTTTCCAATCTGCTGGGACCTCCCCAGAACCCAGGGAATTTTGGTAAACTACAACCAATGCATCCACAATCCCTGCCGCTACTTCTCTTAAGACACTAGAATGCAAGCCATCAGGTCCAGGGGATTTATCTGCCTTTAGTCCCATTATCTTATTGAGTACCACCTCCTTAGTGATTGTGATTGTGTTAAGTTCCTCCCCCCCTATAGCCCCTTGACTATCCACTGTTGAAATATTGTTAATGTCCTCTACTGTAAAAACTGATACATAATATTTGTTCAGAGTTTCTGCCACCTCCATGTTCCCCATTACTAATTCCCCGGTCTCGTCATCTAAGAGACCAATATTTACTTTAGCCACTCTTTTCCTTTTTATATACCTGTAGAAACTCTTGCTATCTGTTTTTATATTTCGTGCTGGTTTACTTTCCTAGTCTATCTTCCCTTTCTTAATCATTTTTTTAGTCATTCTTTGCTGGCTTTTAAAGGCTTCCCAATCTTCTGTCCTCCCACTAGTTTTGGCCACTTTGTATGCCCTTATTTTTAATTGGATACCGTCTAAAATTGGATGTTGTCACACGCAGAGTGATTCCTCTCTGCCCTTATTACAGATTTAATTGCCGTTCTGCTGTAATCCTTGCTGCCAATTATAATTTGTACTCCATGGAATTAATACATTTCCAAGTTCATTTTTGAAAATAGCCACCAAGGTCTGACTCTCCGAAAGATTCCTCTGTCTCAACTACGGGTTAAACTAATACGATGCTGCTAAAGGATTAATAATTCAGCTTTAATGTGTATGATACTTGCACGGAGTGTTAGCAGGTTATTTGACTGTGTGGTGGGATGAGGATCGGGCATCAAAGCTGAGCCTGATCCTGTCGTCACTCAACTCTTGCATTTTCCTACTCGGGTCACGAGATGGTGATCAGGAACAATAACCCTCGCTGATGCATCTGTGCCCTCCTCTAAACCCATTCCACCAGTACTGGAGGTCAATTGTGGTGACCTACTCCAATCTCAACGGAGATGAGTTAACTCAGCTCAGACAGGGGATTAATCCAGGTTCCAGCCCCACTCCAGGGATGTGAGCACATAATCTAGGCTGACACCTCAGTGCAGTACTGAGCAGTGCTATTCTTAAGCTGTTATACACTTGTGTGGAAAATATTCCGCATATATCCTTGACCGTGAGATCTTTTCCATTCTTTGCACTGGCTGCAATGCATGGTGCTCGTGAATTTCATCTACCTCATCCTCTGCGCAAATTCTGATTCACCAGTGACAGCAAAATAATTACAGTGAAATCTGTGAATATAAACCAGGCATTTCAACACAGAAATCATAAGTTGAGACAATAATCCATAGCTCACACCGAAGGCAGAAGATAATGCAATAACAACATGTTATGTATTGTCCATGTACATTAAATGTATAGTTACAATGGTGCGCCACAAGGGGCACTGTGGTGGGAGACCCCGAAAGTGCCTGCGAGACAGAGTATAAAAGGCTGCCCACCACATGTGAGGGGCACTCTGGAGTTACACATTAAAGGACCACGGTCACAGCAGTTACTACAACACCAGACTGTGTGGAGTCAGTGATTTGAGTGCTACATACATCACACAACTTGCATTTCTATTGCGCCTTTAACATAGTATAATGACCCAAGGCGCTTCTCAGGAGCGTTATCAAACACAAGTTTACACCAAGCCACATAAGGAGATATTTGGGAATGACCAAAAGCTTGGTCAAAGAGATATGTTTTAAGGAGCATCTTAAAGGAGGAAAGAAGAGTAGAGAGGCGGAGAGGCTTAGGCAGGGAATTTCAGAGTTTAGGGCCTTGGCAGCTGAAGGCATAGCTACCAATAGTGGAGCGATTAAAATCAGGATGCTCAAGAGGCCAGAATTCGAGGAGTGCAAATATCTCGGGGAGTTGTGGGGCTGAAAGAGATTACAGAGGTAAAAAGGGACGAGGCTATGGAGGGATTTAAAAACAAGGATGAGAATTTTAAAATCGAGGCGTTGTTTAACCTGGAGCCAGTATAGGTCAGCGAGCACAGGAGTGATGGGTGAGTGGGACTTGGCGCGAGTTAGGACACGGGCAGCTGAGTTTTGGATGACCTCAAGTTTACATGGGGTAGAATGTAGGAGGCCAGCCAGGAGTGCGTTGGAGTAGTCAAGTTTAGAGGTAACAAAGGCATGGATGTGGGTTTCAGCAGCAGATGAGCTGAGGCAGGGACGGAGACGGGCGATGTTACTGAGGTGGAAATAGGCAGTCTTAGCTATACTGTGGTCGGAAGCTCAATTCAGGGCCAAATATGACACTAAGATTGCAAACTGTCTGGTTCAGCCTCAGACAGATGCTATGGAGAGGGATGGAGTCAGTGGTAGGGAACGCAGTTTGTGGTGGGGGCCAAAGACAATGGCTTCGGTCTTCCCAATATTTAATTGGGGGAAATTTCTGTTCATCCAGTACTGGATGTCGAACAAGCAATCTGAAAATTTAGAGACAGTGGAGAGGTCAAGTGGTATTGAGGTAGAGCTGGGTGTCATCACATACATGTGGAAACTGATGCTGTGTTTTTGGATGATGTCGTCGAGGGGCTGAATATAGATGAGAAATAGGAGGAGTTCAAGGATACATCCTTGGGGAACACCAGAGGTAACGATGCGGGAGTGAGAAGAGACGCCATGGTAGGTGATTCTCTGGTTATGATTAGATAAGGATGGAACCCAGGCGAGTGCAGTCCCATCCAGCTGGACAACGGTGGAGAAGCGTTGAAGAATGATGGAATGGTCAACCGTGTCAAAGGCTGCAGACAGGTCGAGAAGGATGAGGAGGGATCGTTTGTCTTTGTCACAGTCACAAAGAATGTCATTTGTGACTGTGATGAGAGCGGTTTTGGTATTGTGGCAGGGGTGGAAACCTGATCGGAGGAATTCAAACATTTAATTCCGGGTGTTATGTCTTGAATAAAGAGTCAGACCAAATACTGCAAGCTCAAAGTAAGGTGTGACTGTAGTCCTTTGTTACATAACTCAGATTTTCTCTCCAGCCTGTGAGGTCTCCTTATATATAGGTGCTCCCAAGGGATTGTGGGATCCCTTGGGACGTCAGGGGATAAGCCCTCTGGTGGTTAGACATGGTATTTACAGGTTTACATACATAACAACACTCCCTCCCCCAAAGTCAATAGTGTAACTATTTACAATGTGAGTCGATCTGGGGCCTTCCTTTCCCTGGTTGATCGTCTCGGTGCAAATGCTGGTTTTGGTGAGTTGTTCGTTGGGCCCTCGCTGGACTGCTGCACAGCTAGCCTTGCTGCGCTGCTGGGGGTGGTGAGTCCTGCTGGGCTGCTGCGGGTGATGGGTTCTGCTTCATTGTCAACCGCTGGGTCGATTGCCACTTGTATGTGTGTTGGAGGGTCGAAAAAGGTGGAGTCTATTGTGGGTTGTTCTGGATAGTCCAGAAATCTGAGTTTGGTTTGGTCCAAGTGTTTCCTGCAGGTGAGTTTGACCACAAACACCCTACTCCCCTCTTTGGCCAAAACAGTGCCAGGAAGGAACTTGGGACCTTGTGACATAGTTCAACACAAATACAGGATCATTTAGCTCAATTTCGCGTGACACATTTGCGCGATCATGATATGAATTCTGTTGAAGCTGCCTGCAGTGGGGTTCATCATTTGTACCTCGTCGCCAGTTGTTATGTCTTGAATAAAGAGTCAAACTAGATACTGCAAGCTCAAAGTAAGGTGTGACCGTAATCCTTTATTACAGATCTCAGAGTGCCTCTCCAGCCTGTGAGATCTCCTTATATACAGGTGCTCCCAAGGAATTGTGGGATCCCTTGGGACTCCAGGGCATAAGCCCTCTGGTGGTTAGACATGGGTATTTACAGGTTTACATACATAACACCGGGAAAGATGGGCACAGATTTGTGAGGCGACAACACGTTCAAGGACTTTGGACGGGAAAGGGAGGTTGGAGATGGGGCGGTAGTTTGCAAGGACAGAGGGGGACAAGGGTTGTTTTTTTGAGGAGTGGGATGATGATAACAGTTTTGAAGGAGAGGGGGACAGTGTAGTGTATGGAGAAAGAGTCAAACTGAACACTGTGAGCTCAAAGTAAAGTGTGACGTTAGTCTTTTAAGATCTCCAGAGTGCCTCTCCAACCTGTGAAGCCTCCTTAAATACATATGCTCCAAGGGATTATGGGATCCCTTGGGACTCCAGGGGATGAGCCCCCCTCATGGCTTTACAGAGTAAATACAAGTTTATATGTATAACAACACGCCCCCCCGCCTCCCAAAGTCAATAGTGTAACTATTTACATTGTGAGTCGATCTGGGGCCCTTCTTGCCCTGGTTGATCATCTCAGTGTGAAAGCTGGTGTTGTTGAATCATTTGTTGGGCCCTAACTGGGCTGCTGTGCAGCTGGCCTTGCTGGGCGGCCTGGTGTGTTGGGCCCTGCAGGGCTGCTGTGGATGATGGGTTGTGCTTCGTGGTCAATCGTGATGCCGGTTGCCACTGGTGTGTATGTTGGTGGATCAAAAAAGGTAGGGTCCAAGGTGGGTTGCTCAGGATAGTCCGTGAATCTGAGTTTGATTTGGTCCAAGTGTTTCCGGTGAATGAGTCCATTTGAAAGTTTGACGTGAAACACCCTGCTCCCCTCTTTGGCCATGACAGTGCCAGGAAGCCACTTGGGACCTTGTCCATAATTTAATATAATTACAGGATCATTGATTTCAATCTCGCGTCACACAGTTGCGTTATCATGGTATGCACTTTGTTGAAGTTGCCTGCTCTCTACCTTTTCATGTAGATCAGGGTGAACTATCGAGAGCCTTGTCTTAAGTACTCTTTTCATGAACAGTTCAGCAGGTAGGATCCCTGTGAACGAGTGGGGTCTCGTGCTGTAGCTAAGCAGGACTCGGGATAGGTGAGTCTGGAGTGAGCCTTCAGTTACTCTCATCAAGCCTTGCTTGATGGTTTGCACTGCTCTCTCTGCCTGACCATTGGACGCTGGTTTAAATGGGGCAGATGTGACATGTTTGATCCCGTAATGGGTCATGAATTCTTTGAACTCAGCACTGGTAAAACATGGCCCATTGTCGCTCAGCAGGACATCAGGTAAGCCGTGAGTGGCAAACATGGCCCACAGGCTTTCAGTAGTGGCAGCGGAGGTGTTAGCCGACATTATCTCACTTTCAATCCAGTTGGAATACGCGTCTACAACCACAAGGAACATTTTATCCAAGAACGGGCCTGCATAGTCGACGTGTACCCTAGACCATGGTTTGGAGGGCCAAGACCATAAACTTAGCGGCGCCTCCCTGGGTACATTGCTTAACTGCGAGCATGTATTGCATCTGTGAACGCAGGACTCCAAGTCCGCATCGATACCGGGCCACCACACGTGGGATCTGGCTGTCGTTTTCATCATTACGATGCCTGGGTGGGTACTGTGGAGATCATTGATGAAGGTGTCTCTGCCCTTCTAGGGATCACTACTCAATTGCCCCACAGAAGGCAGTCTGCCTGTATAGACATTTCATCTTTGCGCCGCTGGAACGGCTTTCTCTCTTCATGCATTTCCACTCGGACACTGGACCAGCTCCCGTGAAGCACACAGCTTTTGACTAGAGATAATAAGGGGTCCTGGCTTGTCCAGGTTTTGATCTGCCGGGCAGTGACGGGTGATTGCTCACTCTCAAATGCTTCCATAATCATGGCTAGATCTGCGGGTTGCGCCATTTCCACCCCCGAGCATCGGCGCAGTTTTCTGTGCCTGGCCTGTGGTGGATGGCGTAGTTGTATGCGGACAACATAAGCGCCCATCTCTGGATGTGGGCCGATGCGTTGGTATTTATCCCTTTACTCTCGGAAAACAGGGATATAAGTGGCTCATGGTCAATTTCCAATTTGAATTTTAGCCCAAACAAATATTGATGCATTTTCTTTACCCCATAGACACACGCTAACGCTTCTTTTTCAATCATGCTGTAGGCTCTCAGCCTTAGACAGACTCCTGGATGCATAAGCAACCGGTTGCAGTTTCCCGAAATCATTAGCTTGTTGCAATACACACCTGACACCATATGACGACGCATCACATGCTAGTACCAAACGCTTACATGGATCATACAACACAAGCAATTTGTTTGAGCATAACAATTTTCTCACTTTTACAAAGGCATTTTCTTGGCTTTTGCCCCAAACCTATTCGCCCTCTTTTCGTAGTAAGACATGTAGTGGTTCTAGCAGGGTGCTGGGACCCGGTAAGAAGTTACCAAAGTAGTTCAAGAGTCCTAGAAACGACCGCAGCTTCATCACATTCTGTAGCCTCGGTGTGTTCTTGATTACCTCCGTCTTCGTGTTGGTGGGCCCGATACCGTCCGCCGCAATCCTCCTTCCCAAGAACTCCACTTCAGGTGCCAGGAAAACGCATTTCGAGCGTTTTCACCCGAGCCCCATGCGGTTGGGTCGACGAAGAACCTCCTCCAGGTTCTGCAGCTGTTTGACTGTGTTCCGAACTGTAACCAAGATGTCGTCCTGGAAGACCACGGTGTGCGGGACCGACTTCAGTGAACTTTCCATGTTTCTCTGGAATATCGTCGCCACTGATCGGATTCCAAACGGGTATCTGTTATAAACAAAAAGACCATTGTGCGTGTTGATGCAGGTGAGGGCCTTCGATAATTCCTCCAGTTCCTGCATCATGTAGGCTGAAGTCAGATCCAGCTTTGTGGACGTCTTGCCTCCCGCCAGCATTGCAAAGAGGTCATCGGACTTTGGTAGTGGGTATTGGTCCTGCCGGGAGAAACGATTGATAGTTACTTTGTAATCGCCACAGATTCTGAGGACTGGGACAATATGATTGGCCCACTCGCTGAACTCAATCGGTGAAATGATGCCCTCTCTTTGCAGCCGGTCTAGCTCGATCTCTACCTTTTCTCTCATCATGTATGGTACTGCTCTCGCCTTGTGATTGATGGGTCGTACCCCCGGAATTAGGTGGATCTGTACTTTTGCTCCTTGGAATTTCTCGATGTTTGGTTTCAACAGCGAAGGAAATTTGTTTAAGACCTGGGCACACGAAGTGTCGTCAATGGGCAATAGCGCTCGGACGTTGTGCCAGTTCCAGCGTATCTTTCCCAGCCAGCTCCTGCCGAGTAGCAAGGGACCATCGCCCGGTACCACCCAGAGTGGAAGCTTGTGCATTGTTCCATCCTATTAGACCTTCACGGTAGCACTGCCGATTACAGGAATCAGTTCTTTAGTGTAAGTTCTTAGTTTCGTGCGAACTGGAGTTAAGACTGGCCTTGAGGCCTTGTTGCACCACAACTTTTCGAAAGTCTTTTTGCCCATGATGGACTGGCTCGCGCCCGTGTCCAGTTCCATTGACACCGGGAGTCCATTTCGCTCAATATTCAGCATTATCGGGGGACAATTCGTGGTGAATGTGTGCACCCCATGTACATCTGCCTCCTCTATCTGAGGCTCTGGTTCGTCATGATCCTCTGTCCACTTCTGCAACATGGTGGTTTGCAGGTTTAACAGACTTTGCAGCTCACCTGAACACTCGTTGGAGGTGTCCCATTGTTCCACAGCCCTTGCAAACGTACTCTTTGAATCGGCATGAATGGAAACGATGATCACCCCCGCAGCGCCAACAGGGTGTTAATGGCCTTGCATTCATCACCCTTGATGGCCGACTCTGAGTCATCTTCGGATGTGCAGCTGCAGATATGTGCGACCTGCCCTGTACGTTACGATTTGAAAACAACATCACTTTGTTCACAGTACTTGTAGCAGCACTTGTGTGCCGAGAGATTTGCTTCGTATTGTCACTGTTGGCAATGAACGCCTGGGCTATCGCTATGGCCTTACTCAAGGTTGGGGTGTCTATTGTCAAAAGTTTGCGAAGTATGGTTTCGTGGCCAATGCCAAGTACGAAAAAGTCTCTGAGCATGTGCTCTAAATGTCCTTCAAATTCGCAATGTCCTGCAAGGCGTCTTAGCTCGGCGACATAACTCGCCAATTCCTAGCCTTCAGATCTTTTATAGGTGTAGAATCGGTACCTCGCCATCAGAACGCTTTCCTTCGCGTTCAAATAATCTCGGACCAGTGTGCACAAATCGTCATACAATTTCTCCGTGGGTTTCGCTGGAATGAGCAGATTCTTCATGAGGCCATACGTTGGTGCCCCACAGACGGTGAGGAGTATCACCCTTTGTTTGGCAGCGCTCTCTTCCCCATCTAGCTCATTGGCCACGAAGTATTGGTCGAGTCGCTCCACACTGTTCTCTGCATCTTTGGGTTTGCTATCTGTATCTTGACCCGAGTTGTAGTGTATGGAGAAAGAGTCCGACTGAACACTGTGAGCTCAAAGTAAAGTGTGAGCTTAGTCTTTTTTGCAGTTCTCCAGAGTGCCTCTCCAACCTGTGAAGCCTCCTTAAATACCTGTGCTCCCAAGAGATTATGGGATCCCTTGGAACTCCTGGGGCTGAGCCCTCTGGTGGCTGTACAGAGTAACTACAAGTCCACATATATAACAGACAGTACCTGAGAAAAGAGAACCATTAACGCTATCAGGAAACATGGATGTCAGAAAAGGAAATTGGGTGGTCAGCAGTTTAGTGGGAATAGAGCTGAGGGAGCAGGAAGTGGATCTCATGGACAAGAAGAGTGCGGAGAGGTCATGAGGGGAGATCGGAGAGAAATTAGAGAAAGATTTGCGGTCAGGACTAGGGCAGCGGTGGATCCATAGAGGAAGTTGGCCTAGTGGACGAGGGAAATGGAGGGAAGTGGCCGAGGCAGCTGAACAGCTGAACAAAAGCAGAAACATGTTTCAAATCCTGCTGCAGTTGTTGAAAGACCAAGGTAGTAATCCCATTTCTACAATACAGTGAAGTAAGCAAAACTTTGAAATCACAGAGACTATTTAATGTACAAACTTCTTCTTCTTCTTTCATATGGTAGTAACAAAGCAAATCAAACGTCAATATTCAAGTTGGATATCCAGGCCAAATGCAGAAAGAAACACATTTATGCCAACTGTACACTGTGAATCCATGTCTTAGCTATTGTAATAAGGGTATTGTTAGAACCTATTTGGGGTGGAGTTTTACGGAGTGGGTTTCTGACGGGAGCGTGTTCAGAATTCCCTGCCTGTCAGCAGCAATAGGAGGCCGTTGGCAATGTTAATCGCCAGGATCATTTAAATCCCATTCTGGAATAGGGTGGGATTGGGTGCACTGTGGCTGTCTGCTTGCAGGTAAGTGGCGGGAAGAGGCTTTGGGAGGGTCTTGTGAAAGGGACGTGGGTGGAGGAGGGGTGGCCGGGGCAATGGAGGCTAGGACTTTCCACGTGGGAGCCGAGAGGAGAACTCCTGCCCCTCCTGGCCCTTCGTAGAAAGGTTTTCCACTTACCCTTTTGGGCCTCTTCCACCTTCTTCACGGCTTCACCTGGCACAAGCCTGCGTTAAAATGCAATCAAGGTGCTATTGATGTAATAGGACTTCAATTTGCAGAGATTCACGTGGCCCCCTTCTGTCTTAGGTGGGCGCACCAGCCATTTGCAGAACCCCGCAGGTTAGGAACGCAGGCGGCGGGAACTGGGTGAATTCCGAGTACGTAAGTAATGCTCCTTGTCTGCTGGGTGGGTAGGGTTAAAATACGCCGCTTGTTTTCATTCATGTGCTACTTTGTTTCTGACTCTCTATTTTCTCCCAATGCATCCTCTTTTCCTATGTGTCCTTCGCTTAGAAACATAGAAAATAGGTACAGGAGTCGGCCATTCAGCCCTTCGAGCCTGCACCACCATTCAATAAAATCATGGCTAATCATTCCCTCGGTACCCCTTTCCTGCTTTCTCTCCATACCCCTTGATCCCCTTAGCCGTAAGGGCCATATCTAACTCCCTCTTGAATATATCTAACGAACTGGCATCAGCAACTCTGCGGCAGGGAATTCCACAGGTTAACAACTCTCTGAGTGAAGAAGTTTCTCCTCATCTCAGTCCTAAATGGCCTACCCCTTATCCTAAGACTATGTCCCCTGGTTCTGGACTTCCCCAACATCGGGAACATTCTTCCCGCATCTAACCTGTCCAGTCCCATCAGAAACTTATACATTTCTATGAGATCGCCTCTCATCCTTCTAAACTCCAGTGAATAAAGGCCCAGTTGATCCAGTCTCTCCTCATATGACAGTCCAGCCATCCCTGGAATCAGTCTGGTGAACCTTCGCTGCACTCCCTCAATAGCAAGAACGTCCTTCCTCAGATTAGGAGACCAAAACTGTACACAATATTCCAGGTGAGGCCTCATAAGGCCCTGTACAACTATAGTAAGACCTCCCTGCTCCTATACTCAAATCCCCTAGCTATGAAGGCCAACATACCATTTTCCTTCTTCACCACCTGCTGTACCTGCATGCCAACTTTCAGTGACTGATGTACCATGACACTCAGGTCTTGTTGCATCTCCCCTTTTCCTAATCTGCCGCCATCCAGGTAATATTCTGCCTTCGTGTTTTGCCCCCAAAATGGATAACCTCACATTTATCCACATTATACTGCATCTGCCATGCATTTGCCCACTCACCTAACCTGTCCAAGTCACCCTGCAGCCTCTTGGCGTCCTCCTCGCAGCTCATACCACCACCCAGTTTAGTGTCATCCGCAAATTTGGAGATATTACACTCAATTCCTTCATCTAAATCGTTAATGTATATTGTAAAGAGCTGGGGTCCCAGCACTGAGCCCTGCGACACTCCACTAGTCACTGCCTGCCATTCGGAAAAGGTTTATCCTAACTCTCTGCTTCCTGTCTGCCAACAGGTTCTCTATCCACATCAGTACATTACCCCCAATACCATGTGCTTTGATTTTGCACACCAATCTCCTGTGCCGAAACTTGTCAAAAGCCTTTTGAAAGTCCAAATACACCACATCCACTGGTTCTCCCTTGTCCAGTCTGCTAGTTACATCCTCAAAAAATTCCAGAAGATTCGTCAAGTATGATTTCCCTTTCAGAAATCCATGCTGACTTGGTCCGATCCTGTCATTGCTTTCCAAATGCACTGCTATTTCATCCTTAATGATTGATTCCAACATTTTCCCCACTACTGATGTCAGGCTAACCGGTCTATAATTACCCGTTTTCTCTCTCCCTCCTTTTTTAAAAAGTGGTGTTACATTAGCAACCCTCCAATCCATAGGAACTGATCCAGAGTCTATAGACTGTTGGAAAATGATCACCAATGCATCCATTATTTCTAGGGCCACTTCCTTAAGTACTCTGGGATGCAGCCTATCAGGCCCCGGGGATTTATCGGCCTTCAATCCCATCAATTTCCCTAACACAATTTCCCGCCTAATAAGGATATCCTTCAGTTCCTCCTTCTCACGAGACCTACTGTCCCCTAGTAAATCGGAAGGTTATTTGTGTCTTCCTTTGTGAAGACAGAACCAAAGTATTTGTTCAATTGGTCTGCCATTTCTTTGTTCCCCATTATAAATTCACCTGAATCCGACTGCAAAGGACCTACATTTGTCTTTATTAATCTTTTTCTCTTCAAATATTTATAGACGCTTTTGCAGTCAGTTTTTATGTTCCCTGCAAGCTTCCTCTCGTACTCTATTTTCCCCCTCTTAATTAAACCCTAAGTCTTCCTCCCTTGAATTCTAAATTTCTCCCATTCCTCAGGTTTGTTGCTTTGTCTAGCCAATTTATATGCCTCTTCCTTGGCTTTAACACTATCCTTAATTTCCCTTGTTAACCATGGTTGAGCCACCTTCCCTGTTTTATTTTTACTCCAGACAGGGATGTAGAATTGCTGAAGTTCATCCATGTGATCTTTAAATGTTTGCCATTGCTTATTCACCGTCAACTCTTTAAGTATCCTTTGCCAGTCTATCCTAGCCAATTTATGCCTCGTACCGTCGAAGTTACCTTTCCTTAAGTTTAGGACCCTAGTTTCCAAATTAACTGTGTCACTCTCCATCTTAATAAAGAATTCTACCATATTATGGTCACTCTTCCCCAAGGGGCCTCGCACAACAAGATTGCTAATTAGTCCCTTCTCATTACACATCACCCAGTCTAGGATGGCCAGCTCCCTAGTTGGTTCCGCGACATATTGGTCTAGAAAACCATCCCTAATACACTCCAGGAAATCTTCCTCCACCGCATTGCTACCAATTTGGTTAGCCCAATCAATATGTAGATTAACGTCGCCCATGATAACTGCTGTACCTCTATTGCACACATCCCTTATTTCTTGTTTGATGCTGTCCCCAACCTCACTACTACTATTTGGTGGTTTGTACACAACTCCCACTAGCGTTTCCTGCCCTTTGAAATTCTGCAGCTCCACCCATAGCGATTACATATTGTCCAGACTAATGTCCCTCCTTACTATTGCATTAATTTCCTCTTTAACCAGCAACACCACCCAGCCTCCTTTTCCTTTCTGTCTATCCTTCCTAAATGCTGAATACCCTTGGATGTTGAGTTCCCAGCCTTGGTCACCCTGCAGCCATGTCTCCGTGATGCCAATTACATCATACCCGTTAACTGCTATCTGTGCAGTTAATTCGTCCACCTTATTCTGAATACTCCTCGCATTGAGGCACAGAGCCTTCAGGCTTGTCTTTTTAACACACTTTGCCCCTTTAGAATTTTGCTGTAATGTGGCCCTTTTTGTTTTTTGCCTTGGGTTTCTCTGCCCTCCAATTTTACTATTCTGCTTTCTGTCTTTTGCTTCTGACTCCATTTTATTTCCCTCTGTCTCCCTGCATAGGTTCCCACCCCCCTGCCATATTAGTTTAACTCCTCCCCAACAGCACTAGCAAACACTCCTCCTATAAACCTTTGTGCATGCATAGTGTTTTTTTAAATTCATTCTCGGGATCTGGGCGTCGCTTGCGAGGCTAGCATTTATTGCCCACCCCAATTCCTCCTGAAATTGCCTCAATGTCTATACCAGGAGTGGGGGTGTTGCATGTCATCATCATTTCTTGGTTGCTGCTGCCCTTAAATTGGCACCGAAACCAATGCTTTGGCTTGTGCCACTGATTTTCGAAAAGCCATCCAGAATTCAATTTCTGATAGTAGAAGGCATTGGGGTGAACACTTTATTCATGGTAAACTGGAGAGAAATTATTGACAGGGGAGGCGATCTGGAGAGGGGGGGAGGAGATCAGGAGAGGGGAGATGATCATGAGCGAGCAGGTGGCAGCGAGAGGGCAGGTGGCAGGAAAAGGGCAGGCAATATAGGGAGCGGGCAGGCGATGGTCTGCGGACTTTTCCATTTTTTTAAGTGTACGGGAGATTAATCTTTAATTCCTGGGGACTCCAGGACAAACCTGAAAAGTTGACAACCCTCGGGAGGCCTCGTCCATTTTAAGGGCCGTGTTTTAATTGCAAGCTGCTCCTGAACAGGGGTCGAACTGCAGCTCCCCAGCTCCGGACCGGTGCCATATCGGGCGGTCTGGAAGCTGAGCTGGTTGTGGAGTGGGCTGAGCCTGGCCCATCAGTATATTCCTGTGGGGTCCAGAGGAGCACTCCCTCTGCTGCGAGCTCCACAGAAATAATTCTGAGTTCACCTTTTCGGGCCATTTTTGTTTCACCTCTCCGACTCTGCTGCGGATGTTTGCCCCTTTAAGCTGCTGCAGGCATTTAAAGCCTCCAGCACCACATTATTTTTTTACACCTCCAAAAGGGTGTGGTCCGAATCAGAGGGATTTGCAATGGCTGGACCTTGCTGGTATTATTTAACTCATGCTGACTCCAGTAATTATACAGGGTCAACAGCTATTACCACAGAACGCCGAGGCTTATATAAATTTAACCAAGGTTTATTGATTAACATTATAATGGGAAAGCTATGAGGATTTTTTAGGATTAATTTAAAAAAAGTCAATATTCCCTAATTATATCTATTAGCCCTTTAATTTGTGCAAAAATGTTATTTCAAATGGCTGAAAATATTACAGTTGCTTTTCTGCATTCTGGGTTTAAGATCCTCTGGGATTCTATTCCACAAAAAATACCAGTGTACGCATTTGTAATTTTGAAATTCGCTTCAACATATATTCCCTTGAAGCCCAGTTTCAATCCTAAGAGCGTCTAAAAAAAGTCAATTCATTCAAATCATTCCCCTGTGCAAAGGGATTGAGATAATTTAGTGCAGTAAGCACCATAAATTACTGCCAATATGAACACAGACCTTTTCACCCCAGACTATCACTCAGTCCATTATTCTCGGGCAAGTGTTCTGATAAATCCGTGCCTGGCCAATTTCAATAAGCCCACTGCCTAAAAAAACACACATCTGCCACAATCTCTTGCATATTTCTGAGGAAACTATCAGCACATTTGTATATTATTACCAGACTCAAATATGTACCCTGCAACCATTTACAAATCACAGTTTGCTGCCATTGGTGATGTTTGGTGATGCAGTGGGATTCATGCTGTACTGTTACTGTGGTTTGTAGGCTGAAGCGGAGAGCTTGCCGCGTCATCACAGGCAAGATGCCTTCAGGCTCACGTGTGCAGTCCAGCTCCTGGTGTGGTCTGCAACAACTTTATTAGACCAATACATAGATGAAAATCAATATTTTGGTGCACTGCAGAAACAAGCAGAATTTGGTTATTTTGATGTTTTGCATAAAGTAAAATTCAGAGAATCAGAGTGTTAAGTTCGTAGCTTTAGAGTGTGGGAGGTGAAAGCAACAAAGCGTTTTTCCTGCGAAGTTTCTGATATGAGTAAAGAAGGAAAATATTAAAGTATCTCTTGCATTGGTGGTTCAGTGGTAGAATTCTCGCCTGCCACGCGGGAGGCCCGGGTTCGATTCCCGGCCAATGCAATTGTATATTTTTCTTTTAAAGAAGAAGTTGTACAAATTTTCTACAGTGATCACTGTACAACACTAACTTTACTTTTATTTCTTAGCTTCTGGCCATGCATAAAGTTATTGCTCTATAATATTGTTATTTTTCTTCTCTAGTACAGTCCAGAGGATGATAAAGTGCTTTGCGTGCTGACTGCTCCCTTGGCGGCAGATCCTTAACATCTAACAGAGGCAAAGATAAAAGGTGTGATTTTTTGCGATCCCAAGCAAAATTGTGGTCCACACATCCATGGCACCGGGTTAGGCAATGCCGAATTTTGCCATAGAAGGCGTCACATCATCATCATAGGCAGTCCCTCAAAATCGAGGAAGATTTGCTTCCACTCTAAAAGTGAGTTCTCAAGTGACTGAATAGTCCAATATGGGAATTACAGTCTCTGTCACAGGTGGGACAGACAGCCGTTGGAGGAAAGGGTGGGTGGGGAGTCTGGTTTGCCGCACGCTCCTTCCGCTGCCTGCGCTTGTTTTCTGCATGCTCTCGGCGCTGAGACTCGAGGTGCTCAGCAGCCTCCCGGATGCTCTTCCTCCACTTAGGGCGGTCTTTGGTCAGGGACTCCCTGGTGTCGGTGGGGATTTTTCACTTAATCAAGAAGGCTTTGAGGGTGTCCTTGAAACGTTTCCTCTGCCCACCTGGGGCTCGCTTGCCATGTAGGAGTTCCGAGTAGAGCGCTTGCTTTGGGAGTCTTGTTTCGGGCATGTGAACAATGTGGCCTGCCCAACGGAGCTGGTTGAGTGTGGTCTGTGCTTCGATGCTGGGGACGTTGGCCCGATCGAGGACACTAACGTTGGTGCATCTGTCCTCCCAGTGGATTTGCAGGATCTTGCGGAGGCATCGTTGGTGGTATTTCTCCAGTGATTTGAGGTGTCTACTGTATATGGTCCGTGTCTCTGAGCTATACAGGAGGGCGGGTATCACTACAGCCCTGTAGGCCATAAGCTTGGTACCAGATTTGAGGGCCTAATCTTCGAACACTCTCTAACTCAGGCGACCGAAGGCTGCGCTGGTGCACTGGAGGCGGTGTTGAACCTCGTCATCAATGTCTGTCCTTGCTGATAATATGCTTCCAAGATATGGAAGTGGTCCACGTTGTCCAGGGCCGTGCCATGGATCTTGATGACTGGGGGGCAGTGCTGTGTGGCAGGGTCAGGTTGGTGGAGGAACTTTGTCTTATGGATGTTTAGTGTAAGGTTAAGCAGGGCTGCACCATCGCGTCAACCCTCTTCTCGATCTTCCTCGCTACCATGCTCCACCTCACAGTCAACAAGCTCCCCTCTGGAGTGAAACTAAACTATAGAACCAGTGGGAACCTGTTCAACCTTCCTCTCCAGACCAGATCCAAGACTGTCTCATTCTCTGTCGTCAAACTACAGTACGCGGATGACGCTTGTGTCTGCGTGCATTCAGAGGCTGAACTCCAAGTCATCGTCAACATCTTCACCGAGGCGTATGAAAGCATGGGCCTTACACCAAATATAAAGCTTCACAATGAAGGTATCATGACTGTTTCTTTTGCAACCTAAGACATGGCTCCTAATTTGAATAGGCCGGATGCACAGGAGAACCTGGCCTGTAGCACACTCAGCGGCACAGTATAAAATCTGGAGAGGCAGCAGCTTCTAAAAAGCTGCAGCTCGTCAGAAGATGTGGAAGAGGTAAAAAAAAGTTGGCTAATTGTTCACACTGGCACAGCAGAAACAGATGGTGAAAGTGCTCCCTTTGATGTTGAGGAGATGGAGGTCCTGCTGCAGCGAGTGCCCCAAAGGAGGGTGGCCCTCTTTGGGGGCTGAAGGTCACCTGCAGAAAATGCACAAGTGCAAGCTTCATGGAGCGAAGTTGCCAATGGTGTAGATGCAGCCATCCAACTCCCTCCTCCTACCTTGCTTCAGACAAGGAAGAATTTGTTAACAGGAGCAAGGCAAAGGTGCTGCTCACTTTTGCATATCTTTCTTGTGGGTTCCCAGCAAGCATGGCACAATTTGGGAACTACCACACCCACTGTGAAATGCCATTTCAAACATGGTGCACAGCCCTTTGCACATACCATTTCATTGTTCTCCCATAATACATGGTACACGTTTCTTGAAGGTGGAAGGGGCGACTGAGAAACAACAAACAGAAGCTGAAACATTTCTGCTGTTTGGAGGTTTCTCAGTGGGGTCAACAGCCATGGGTATATAGGTTGGCCCTATTCCACCCAATGTTTCCTCTCCTTCAAATAATGTGGTCAGCATGGAAGGCTGCACAATGAAGGAAGCATGGCCACTAATTGGTCATGGAGTTGATATGAAAGAGCTATTCCTCGTGGAGGCGGGAGTTTGTTGGTGAGGCGGGAGATTGAGGAGCCAGAGGCCTATAAAGGCCCGTGAGCGAGGAGTCCGGGGAGTTTGTGGAGGCGGGAGTTTGTTGGAGAGGCCTACCGGTGCAGCTGCAGCAGGGAGGCAAAAAAGAAGTAGAAAGAAATCGAAAGGTGACGTCACAGCCAAGGGGATAAGTGATTGGCTGGTGATTGGTAAGTAGCTTTTCTTTTTCTTTTTCTTTATTAGTAAGTAACATTTTAACATTGTTGTTGCCCAATTAGGTTAATCTAAGGGTTAAGTCATGGCAGGAGAGCTTGGACACATGTTATGCTCCTCCTGTACTATGTTGGAAGTCAGGGACACTTCCGGTGTCCCTGACGACTACGTGTGCGGGAAGTGCATCCGCCTGCAGATCCTGACGGACCGCGTTGCGGAACTGGAGCTGCAGGTGGATTCTCTCTGGAGCATGCACGATGCTGAGAATGATGTGAATTTAGTGAGTTGGTCTTACCGCAGGTAAAGGATCCACAGCCAGATAGGGAATGGAAGACCAACAGGAAGAGCAGTGCAAGTAAGGTAATGCAGGGATCCCCTGCAAAACAGATACACTGCTTTTGAGTACTGTTGAGGGGGATGACTCATCAGGTGAGAGCAGCAGCAGCCAAGTTCATGGCACCGTGGCTGGCTCTGCTGCACAGGAGGGCAGGAAAAAGGGTGAGAGAGCTATAGTGATAGGGGATTCAATTGTAAAGGGAATAGATAGGAGTTTCCGCGGCCGCAACCGAGACTCCAGGATGGTATGTTGCCTCCCTGATGCTAAGGTCAAAGATGTCTCGGAGCGGGTGCAGGACATTCTGAAAAGGGAGGGTGAACAGCCAATTGTCGTGGTGCATATAGGTACCAACGATATAGATAAAAAACGGGATGAGGTCCTACGAGATGAATTTAGGGAGCTAGGAGTTAAATTAAAAAGTAGGACCTCAAAAGTAGTAATCTCAGGATTGCTACCAGTACCACGTGCTAGTCAGAGTAGGAATCGCAGGATAGCTCAGATGAATACGTGGCTTGAGCAGTGGTGCAGAAGAGAGGGATTCAAATTCCTGCGGCATTGGAACCGGTTCTGGGGGAGGTGGGACCAGTACAAACTGGACGGTCTGCACCTGGGCAGGACCGGAACCAATGTCCTAGAGGGAGTGTTTGCTAGTGCTGTTGGGGAGGAGTTAAACTAATTTGGCAGGGGGATGGGAACCTATGCAGGGAGACAGAGGGAAATAAAATGGAGTCAGAAGCAAAAGATAGAAAGGAGAATAGTAAAAGTGGAGGGCAGAGAAACCCAAGGCAAAAAAGAAAAAGGGCCACATTACAGCAAAATTCTAAAGGGGCAAAGTGTGTTAAAAAGACAAGCCTGAAGGCTCTGTGCCTCAATGCGAGGAGTATTCGGAATAAGGTGGACGAATTAACTGCACAGATACAGTTAACGGGTATAATGTAATTGGCATCACTGAGACATGGCTGCAGGGTGACCAAGGCTGGGAACTCAATATCCAAGGGTATTCAGCATTTAGGAAGGATAGACAGAAAGGAAAAGGAGGCTGGGTGGCGTTGTTGGTTAAAGAGGAAATGAATGCAATAGTAAGGAGGGACATTAGCCTGGATAATGTGGAATCGGTATGGGTGGAGCTGCAGAATTCCAAAGGGCAGAAAACGCTAGTGGGAGTTGTGTACAAACCACCAAATAGTAGTAGTGAGGTTGGGGACAGCATCAAACAAGAAATAAGGGATGTGTGCAATAGAGGTACAGCAGTTATCATGGGCGACGTTAATCTACATATTGATTGGGCTAACCAAACTGGTAGCAATGCGGTGGAGGAGGATTTCCTGGAGTGTATTAGGGATGGTTTTTGTTAAGTCCTGACTCTAACGTACTGACTTACACGAGACACATGCTGAAGTCAAGGTCACTCAGGACCTGCACCTTTAATTCCAGCTCTCCCATGCTGCACTTGCCTGAGACCTCCCTTTATATACCTCAGTGCAACAGGTATGGAGTGTCTCCTGCAAGTGCACCCTTGGTGGTAAGATATGCTTATTGTTACAGGTCATATTCATTTACAGTCGTGTATAGCATGATAAGATACAGTTATATACAGTAATGTGAGATACATGACATCACCCTCCCCCAAGGTCTTATTGCCTTTATAGATTCAGTCTCTCGCGTGGAGCGTCTTAGTTGTGGTTCAGTTGTTTACCTTGGTGCCTATTTTTCATTCGGTGTGACTGCTGGTATCTCGCCTGGGCTGTCTGTTTCGTTCAGTGTGATTGCTGGTATCTCGCCTCGGCTGTCTGTTGAGACTGCCCTTTCCTCAGGTTGTTCCACCTGTCTGTCCGCCAGGTGTGGCGTGAGTTCCACATTGTAGTCTGCCTCTGGTTCTTCAGTGTTATCAGTGAATCTACTTTTTACTGCTACATGCTTCCGGCAGGTTTGGCCACTGTCCATTTGTACAACCAGTAGCCTGTTTCCCTCATTGTCTGTTCCTGTCCCTGCAAGCCATTTGGGACCCCAGCCATAGTTTAGCACAAACACTTTGTCCCCTATCACATTCCACCTCCCCCTCGAAATTCGGTCATGGTACTCAGTTAGCTTTTGACGCTTAGCCTCAAAAATTTCATGCATGTCTGAGAGGATTAACGAGATCCTGGTCTTTAAGGTTCATTTCATCAATAGTTGCGCGAGGGGAACCCCAGTCAACGAATGCGGACGAGATCTGTATGCCAGCAGCAGTCGCGATAGGCGGCTCTGCAGCGTGGGACCTTGGATTCTGAGCATGCCTTGTTTAATGATCTGCACTGCTCGCTCCGCCTGGCCATTGGAGGCCGGCTTGAAAGGTGCCGTCTTAATGTGATTTATACCGTGGTCAACTATAAAATCGTGAAATTCTGCGCTGGTGAAGCATGGATCATTATCACTGACCAATATGCCAGGAATGCCGTGCGTTGCAAACATGGTTCTCAGGCTCTCCACAGTGGTGAAGGTGGTGCTCGAGTTTAAAATGGTGCACTTGATCCATTTTGAAAATGCATCAACGACTACGAGGAATATTTTGCCCATGAATGGGCCCGTATAGTCTACATGCACCCGCGACCATGGTTTGGTGGGCCAGGGCCAGGGGCTTAGAGGGGCCTCCCTGGGGGCATTACTGAGTTGGGCACAAATGGTGCACCGACGGACGCAGAGCTCCAAGTCTGGATCAATGATAGGCCACCAGACATGAGATCTGGCTATGGCCTTCATAAGAACGATCCCCGGGTGCTCGCGATGGAGCTCCCGGACAAACGCCTCCCTGCCTCGTAAGGGCATAACTACTCGGCTGCCCCACATCAGGCAGTCTGCCTGTAGTGAGAGTTCATGCATGCGCCTATGGAAGGGTTTGACCTCCTCGGGGCAGGCATCGCAAGCCTCTGCCCAGTCACCAGTTAAAATGCATCTTTTAACTAGAGATAACGTGGGGTCGCTGGTCGCCCAGGCTCTGATTTGGCGAGCCGTTATGGGCGAACCTGTGGATTCAAAGGCATTGATTGCCATGACCATCTCACAGTCCTGTTCGTCGGACCCTTCTGTGGTCGCCAGGGGTAGCCTGCTAAGCGCGTCGGCACGGTTGTCTGTGTCTGGTCTGTGCCAGCATGAGTGCCCACTGCTGAATGCGCGCCGAGGTGTTGGCGTTGATTGCCTTGCACTCGGATAATAGGGACGTGAGGGGTTTGTGGTCAGTTTCTAATGCAAACCTGGCCCCGAAAAGGTGTTGGTGCATCTTTTTGACACCATCCACGCACGAGAGTGCTTCCTTCTCAACCATACCGTACCCGCGCTCCGCTCGCGAAAGTGACCTGGAGGCATAAGCAACGGGCTGCAATTTACCCGCATCATTGATGTGCTGTAAAACGCACCCGACCCCGTACGCTGACGCATCACACGGAAGGACTAACTTTTTACCTGGGTCAAAAAAGGCTAAAACACTCTTGGAACATAGAAGGTTGCGTGCCTTATTGAAGGCGCGTTCTTGGGCGTCCCCTCAAAACCAATCGCACCCCTTTCTGAGTAACACATGGAGAGGCTCCAGCAGAATGCTCAAGTTCTGCATAAAGTTCCCAAAGTAATTGAGTAGCCCGAGAAAGACGCGCAGTTCCGAGACATTCCAAGGCCTGGGTGCCAGGCGAATCGCTTCGGTTTTGGATTCGGTTGGGCGGATTCCATCAGCGGCAATCCTTCTGCCCAAAAATTCAACCTTAGGCACAAGAAACAGACACTTAGATTTCTTAACTCTCGACTTAGTACTTCCTCAAGATTGCGGAGATGAGAGTCGGTGTCCCTGCCCGTGATGAGTATGTCATCTTGAAACACAACTGTCCCCGGGATGGACTTGAGCAGACTTTCCATGTTGCGCTGGAATATAGCAGTTGCCGACCTGATGCCGAATGGGCATCGATTGTACACAAAAAGGCCTCGATGTGTGTTGATGGTGGTGAGTAGCTTAGACTCTTCGGTCAGTTCTTGCGTCATATACGCAGATGTGAGGTCAAGTTTCGAGAAAAGTTTTCCTCCAGCCAACGTGGCAAATAGGTCTTCCGCTCTGGACAGCGGGTATTGGTCCTGTAGGGAGACTCTTTTTATGGTAGACTTGTAATCCCCACAGATTCGCATGGATCCATCAGGCTTCATGACGGGGATGATGGGGCTTGCCCAGTCGCTGAATTCCACGGGAGAAATTATGCCTTCCCGCAGAAGCCGGTCCAGTTCATTTTCAATCTTTTCCCTCATCACATAAGGCACAGCTCTAGCCTTGTGATGGACAGGTCTGGCATTCTGTGTGATGTAGATTCTAACTTTAGCCCCTTTGAAGGTGCCCACACCTGGCTGAAAGAGATGTTCAAAACGGTTTAGAACTGTTGAGCAGGAAGTCCGTTCCTCTGACGACATGGCGTGAACATCATCCCATTTCCAATTAAGTTCTGCTCACCAGCTTCTCCCCAACAGGGCTGGGAGATCCCCGGGGACAATCCACAGGGAAAGTCGGTTCACCATCCCTTTGTGTGTGACTGAGAGCATGGCGCTGCCAAGGATTGGGACAATTTCTTTAGTATAGGTCCTTAGTTTGGTGTCGATTTTTGTGAGTTTTGGTCTGTTGCTTTTGTGTGACCACAGCTGTTCAAATTGTTGAACGCTCATGAGTGATTGACTGGCCCCCGTGTCCAGTTCCATGTTGACGGGTATCCCGTTGAGTAGAACCCTCATCATAATTGGAGGCGTCTTGGTGTAAGAACAGTGGACATTGATCGTGTTAACCCGCTATACCTCGGCGTCCCGTGCACTGTTCCAACCGTCTTCTGGTCCGCTTTCCGACCCTTCCGATTCGTATACCAGCCAAGCTGCTGTTTTTCTGCACATGCGAGCCAAATGCCCTGTGCAGTTGCAGTTTCTGCAAATGGCATGCTGAAATCGACACACCCTGGTTGAGTGCCTTCCCCCACATCTCCAACACAGACCGTTTCCATTGTTTCCGAAGGATGAGCTGCATCTGGCTGATCTCCCTTGAGCTTCTCTCAGTCTGTAGTTGATTGCTCACATTGTGGGTTGATGAGGTGTGATCGGCGATACATGTGGCCCTTGATTTTGATGGCTTCTGGCGTCACTGTCTGCTGTTGAAGGCCTGCTCTCCTGCCTTTGTCTGTGTGTGGGGGTAGTGGTTTGTTTCACAATGTGACCCCTTGTTCCGATGCCTCGTTGGTTGTCGTACCCGAAGTATATATCAGCCTCATTTCTTCTTCGCCTGCCAAGAACGTCTGTGCGACCAGTGCTGCTGCCTCTAGAGCCAAGTTCTTAGTCTCTATAAGCTTTCGGAATATGCCTGCGTGGCCTATTCCTTCAATAAAAAAGTCTCTCAGTACTTCTCTCCTAAATTCATCAGGGAACTCACATGAACTAGCCAGCCTTCGAAGTTCCACCACGAAGTCGGGTATGCTCTGGCCCACACAGCGTCTGTAGTTGTAGAACCTGTGCCTGGCCATGTGTAGGCTGCTCGCTGGCTTCAGGTGGTCTCTCACCAGTGTGCTCAACTCCTTAAACGACTTGCTTGCTGGTTTCTTGGGTGCCAACAGGTCTTTCATTAAAGCGTATGTTTTCGACCACAGCTGGTCAAGAGATGGGCTCTTCTCTTGTCTGCCTTATCGTCGCCCAGCCAGTCTTTGGTCACAAAGCTTTGCTGGAGCCTTTCTATGAAGTCATTCCAATTGTCTCCAGCATTGTATTTCTCATCTGAGCTATTGGTAGCCATTCTGTGGATTCTGTGATCCCGTAACTCGTTGCCACTATTAAGTCCTGATTCTAATGTACTGACTCACACGAGACACATGCTGAAGTCAAGGTCACTCAGGACCTGCATCTTTAATTCCAGCTCTCCAGTGCTGCACTTGCCTGAGACCTCCCTTTATATACCTCAGTGGGACAGGTATGGAGTGTCTCCTGCAAGTGCACCCCTGGTGGTAAGGTATGCTTATTGTTGCAGGTCATATCCAGTTACAGTCATGTATAACATGGTAAGATACAGTTATATACAGTAATGTGAGATACATGATAGTTTTCTAGACCAATATGTCGAGGAACCAACTAGGGAGCTGGCCATCCTAGACTGGGTGATGTGTAATGCGAAGGGACTAATTAGCAATCTTGTTGTGCGAGGCGCCTTGGGAAACAGTGACCATAATATGGTAGAATTCTTAATTAAGATGGAGAGTGACACAGTTAATTCGGAAACTAGGGTCCTGAACTTAAGGAAAGGTAACTTCGACGGTATGAGGATTGAATTGGCTAGAATAGACTGGCAAAGGATATTTAAAGGGTTGACGGTGGATAAGCAATGGCAAACATTTAAAGATCACATGGTTGAACTTCAGCAATTGTACATCCCTGTCTGGAGTAAAAATAAAACGGGGAAGGTGGCTCAACCATGGCTAACAAGGGAAATTAAGGATAGTGTTAAAACCAAGGAAGAGGCATATAATTTGGCTAGAAAAAGCAACAAACCTGAGGTCTGGGAGAAATTTAGAATTCAAGAGAGGAAGACGAAGGGTTTAATTAAGAGGGGAAAAATAAGAGTACGAGAGGAAGCTTGCAGGGAACATAAAAGCTGACTGCAAAAGCTTCTATAAATATGCGAAGAGAAAAAGATTAGTGAAAACAAACGTAGGTCCCTTGCAGTCAGATTCAGATGAATTTATAATGGGGAACAAAGAAATGGCAGACTAATTGAACAAATACTTCGGTTCCGTCTTCACGAAGGAAGACACAAATAACTTTCCGATTGTACTAGGGGACAGTAGGTCTAATGAGAAGGAGGAACTGAAGGATATTCTTATTAGGCGGGAAATTGTGTTCGGGAAATTGATGGGATTGAAGGCCGATAAATCCCCGGGGCCTGTTAGGCTGCATCCCAGAGTACTTAAGGAAGTGGCCCTAGAAATAGTGGATGCATTGGTGATCATTTTCCAACAGTGTATTGATTCTGGATCAGTTACTATGGACTGGAGGGTAGCTAATGTAACACCACTTTTTAAAAAAGGAGGGAGAGAGAAAACTGACATCAGTAGTGGGGAAAATGCTGGAATCAATCATTAAGGATGAAATAGCAACGCATTTGGAGAGCAGTGAAAAGATCGGATCAAGTCAGCATGGATTTATGAAAGGGAAATCATGCTTGACGAATCTTCGGGAATTTTTTGAGGATGTAACTAGTCGAGTTGACAAGGGAGAACCAGTGGATGTGGTGTATTTGGACTTTCAAAAGGCTTTTGACAAGGACCCGCACAAGAGATTGATATGCAAAATCAAAGCGCATGATATTGGGAGTAATGTACTGACGTGGATAAAGAACTGGTTGGCAGACAGGAAGCAGAGAGTCGGGATAAACGGTTCCTTTTCAGAATGGCAGGCAGTGACTAGTGGAGTGCCGCAGGGCTCAGTGCTGGGACCCCAACTCTTTACAATATACAATAACGATTTAGATGAAGGAATTGAGTG
This sequence comes from Pristiophorus japonicus, assembly GCF_044704955.1. Classification (NCBI taxonomy): domain Eukaryota; kingdom Metazoa; phylum Chordata; class Chondrichthyes; family Pristiophoridae; genus Pristiophorus; species Pristiophorus japonicus. The sequence goes on from NC_091977.1 coordinate 306,795,694, forward strand.
CAATATCTCCAAGTTTGCGGATGACACTAAACTGGGTGGCGGTGTGAGCTGTGAGGAGGATGCTAAGAGGCTGCAGGGTGACTTGGACAGGTTAGGTGAGTGGGCAAATGCATGGCAGATGCAGTATAATATGGATAAATGTGAGGTTATCCATTTTGGGGGCAAAAACACGAAGGCAGATTATTATCTGAATGGTGGCAGATTAGGAAAAGGGGAGGTGCAATGAGACCTGGGTGTCATGGTTCATCAGTCACTGAAATTGGGCATGCAGGTACAGCAGGCGGTGAAGAAGGCAAATGTATGTTGGCCTTCATAGCTAGGGGATTTGAGTATAGGGGCAGGGAGGTCTTACTGCAGTTGTACAGGGCCTTGGTGAGGCCTCACCTGGAATATTGTGTTCAGTTTTGGTCTCCTAATCTGAAGAAGGACATTCTTGCTATTGAGGGAGTGCAGCGAAGATTCACCAGACTGATTCCAGGGATGGCTGGACTGTCATATGAGGAGAGACTGGATCAACTGGGCCTTTATTCACTGGAGTTTAGAAGGACGAGAAGTACAAATGCACACGAGGCCCATACTAGAGAGAAGGTCACTCTGTGACCAGTCCTTTATTAGCCAGCACTGAAGTGGAGAAGATGGGTGGAGCTTCCCCTTTTATACATGCAAGTCCAGGTTAGGAGTGTCTCCCACAAGTTCACCACCTAGTGGTCAGTGTTCGCACAGTGTACAACTTAGGTCAGTTTATACATGGATTACAGTGACAGTTGAATACATGACAAACACATTGTGTTTTGCAATGATTTTCATTAGGCCAGCATTATTTCTATGACACTTTTAGAAATCATCTATCCTATATGATTGTTCAGATATTGGTGTGGCATCTATTGACTTTACATCATGCAATGTGTAAGCTTTACTCACGTGACATCACTTCAGGGTCTGCAGATGCGTCCGTGGCTGTCCGGGGGTGTTTCCCCCCATCTTTCACCTCTGCACGGACCTCATCGTCGATAGCTTCTTCTGTAAAAGGTGACAGGACGACAGGGGATCTCATAGAAACATGTAAGATTCTGATGGGACTGGACAGGTTAAATGCGGGAAGAATGCTCCCGATGTTGGGGAAGTCCAGAACCAGGGGACATAGTCTTAGGATAAGGGGTAGGCCATTTAGGACTGAGATGAGGAGAAACTTCTTCACTCAGAGAGTTGTTAACCGATGGAATTCCCTGCCGCAGAAAGTTGTTGATGCCAGTTCATTGGATATATTCAAGAGGGAGTTAGATATGGCTCTTACGACTAAGGGGATCAAGGGGTATGAAGAGAAAGCAGGAAAGGGGTACTGAGGGAATGATCAGCCTTGATATTATTGAATGGCGGTGCAGGCTCAAAGGGCTGAATGGCCTACTCCTATACCTATTTTCTATGTTTCTATGTTTCTATGATGGCCATAGGGTTGATATGAAAAAGTCTGATGCCCAGGTGCATACCATTTGTGACAAAAGCATTCGCCCCTTAAAAGCAAAGCAGTTGTCATCTTGCTGCAGACTGCCCGGTGTGGCAGATGTCTCCTGGGTTGGCTTATAAGAACATTAGAACATAAGAATTAGGAACAGGAGTAGGCCATCTAGCCCCTCGAGCCTGCTCCGCCATTCAACAAGATCATGGCTGATCTGGCTGTGGACTCAGCTCCACTTACCCGCCCGCTCCCCATAACCCTTAATTCCCTTATTGGTTAAAAATCTATCTATCTGTGACTTGAATACATTCAATGAGCTCGCATCAACTGCTTCCTTGGGCAGAGAATTCCACAGATTCACAACCCTCTGGAAGAAGAAATTCCTTCTCAACTCGGTTTTAAATTGGCTCTCCCGTATTTTGAGGCTGTGCCCCCTAGTTCTAGTCTCCCCGACCAGTGGAAATAACCTCTCTGCCTCTATCTGTCTATCCCTTTCATTATTTTAAATGTTTCTATAAGATCACCCCTCATCCTTCTGAACTCCAACGAGTAAAGACCCAGTCTACTCAATCTATCATCATAAGGTAACCCCCTCATCTCCGGAATCAGCCTAGTGAATCGTCTCTGTACCCCCTCCAAAGCTAATATATCCTTCCTTAAGTAAGGTGACCAAAACTGCACGCAGTACTCCAGGTGCGGCCTCACCAATACCCTATACAGTTGCAGCAGGACCTCCCTGCTTTTGTACTCCATCCCTCTCGCAATGAAGGCCGACATTCCATTCGCCTTCCTGATTACCTGCTGCACCTGCAAACTAACTTTTTGGGATTCATGCACAAGGACCCCCGGGTCCCTCTGCACCTCAGCATGTTGTAATTTGTCCCCATTCAAATAATATTCCCTTTTACTGTTTTTTTCCAAAGTGGATGAGCTCACATTTTCCGACATCGTATTCCATCTGCCAAACCTTAGCCCATTCGCTTAACCTATCTAAATCTCTTTGCAGCCTCTCTGTGTCCTCTACACAACCCGCTTTCCCACTAATCTTTGTGTCATCTGCAAATTTTGTTACACTACACTCTGTCCCCTCTTCCAGGTATGTATATTGTAAACAGTTGTGGTCCCAGCACCGATCCCTGTGGCACACCACTAACCACCGATTTCCAACCCGAAAAGGACCCATTTATCCCGACTCTCTGCTTTCTGTTCACCAGCCAATTCTCGATCTATGATAATACATTTCCTCTGACTCCGCGTACCTTTATCTCCTGCAGTAACCTTTTGTGTGGCACCTTATCGAATGCCTTTTGGAAATCTAAATACACCACATCCATCGGTACACCTCTATCCACCATGCTCGTTATATCCTCAAAGAATTCCAGTAAATTAGTTAAACATGATTTCCCCTTCATGAATCCATGTTGCGTCTGCTTGATTGCACTATTCCTATCTAGATGTCCCGCTATTTCTTCCTTAATGATAGCTTCAAGCATTTTTCCCACTACAGATGTTAAACTAACCGGCCTATAGTTACCTGCCTTTTGTCTGCCCCCCTTTTTAAACAGAGGCGTTACATGAGCTGCTTTCCAATCCGAAGATTCGTACTGTGCCAACCTCCACAGGAGCAGCCATCCCTGATTCAGATGTTGTAAACCAGCCTGCAGCAGAGGGCGGTCTTGTAACACAGATGTGCCGAGTACAGGTCTCCTCTGACCCGTCCAGCTCAGGGTTCCAGGGTAGTAACAAATATGAACAAAATGCTTCGGGCCATTGCACTGCATTTGTTGGCTGCTCACAAGCTCCTCTAATGCAGCATGTTTGGAAGCTCCGAGGGAACACCCATTCATCATCACCTCTTTGTAGGTTGCCACATCCATTGGCAGTAATCAGTGGATTAAAGAAGAAATGTATTGGCAGGGAAAAAAGAGGACATGCAGCAAAACCAATGAATGCACAGAGCAAAATGCAGAAAAGGGTACATGAAAACACTAAAAAAAGAAGCCCACCTTTTTCCTTTAAGGCGACCCTTCCATGCACCCAGTTTTTATGGGTTAGACACGTGCTCTGGTCAACCAATGAAGAAAAAGTTGGAGATGCAAATCTTATAAAAGGATTTTAATATTTAAGGAAGGCTTCCACACCAGTAGCACAGCCTTATTATTCGCCCTGACATTGCTTATCAGAGAGTCAGCCAATTACGTAGGTGATTTTTTTTAAGCCACGTTTACTGCTTGCAAGGCCTACCGCTGGTGAGGGGCCACACGAGATTTCTTAGGTCTCCAACAGCTACCTTTGTGATTTGTCTTTAAGTATTTCTTAAAGTTATGACAGATACCATACTAATGTCAAAAGAATTCTTGCCTTGTGATTAAAACATGAGAACATTTTTAAATACTAAATTAATTTTTCATAAAGTTACAAAAGTTGACTATGTCTTTGAATAATCGGTGGTTTGTAATTCATTTTCTTTTATTAATAGAATTATTTTAGAATACCTCTGGGGAAACTGGATAATGTAACAGATTAAACAGCGGCCCTTTGCATATTCAGCCTTCCCGTATCATAGAATATACAGCACAGAAACCGGCCATTCGGCCCAACGAGAGTCCATGCTGGTAAAAGCTAATGTCAGAAGTGGGATTTGAACCCACACCCCTAGAAAGGGAGCAGAATTCACCAGATTTTTGTTAAGTAAGGAATAGTAGTCCTTGAATCAGGCACCTTAGATCACTCAGCCAACCTGACAACTGACAACATATCAGATTGGCCCGAATATCTCTTGCAACTGGCAAACAGATTGTTTTCTACATCTTTCTCATCGTATTGCTGCTCCTCTGACCAGCTCCCTCTGAATCACTTGTGCACCTTCCTCTTCATCCTCCAGGTTGGGTTGGTAACTCTGGTTGACCGTATTCCTGGATGTTTCGGTCCCCGCCACAAAACGCATCACCTCCCTAGACCTATTGGAAAACAAGCAGGCTCTTCATTACCCAATTGGATGACTGTTGATGATCAGTGAAACAGCCTATTTATCCCGTCGCCAATATTTTTATTATTAATAAATGAAAGTGTTCAAGGATAATGAAAAAAAAACACAATTTTTTTTGAATGTCCCGATGATTTTTCTCCGGGGTTGCTCGTAGAAGAAATCTTTAATTCCAGATGACTCCGGGACATTCCTGGAGGGATGGCAACCCTACCTCCAGGACATCCTTTAACTGCTTTTGTCAGCAGATGATGTCACGGTTATGAAGACTTTTCCACGGTAATTTTTTGTTGAATTTCTTCTAGAAAATAGACAAACAAAGGGGAGACCTTTCCTGCTTCTGTTATGCTATTGTCTACCCTGCACTCTAAAAACATTATGGGAGAAAAGTTCATATGGATAGCGCCCTTGTGAGGGGCATTAAAGGATTTGCAGCCGCGAGCGGCGGAATTAGCACCCCTTGGCAAATTCAGTGTGCCGGTACTGGCGGCACTTATGAGTATCGCCCGGGAGCATTGCACCGGTGTGCAACGCCCACAGTATTGACATGGAAGCAAAATTTAATTTGCGCTACACCCGTAATGCTCCATAGTGACACCGCCAGAGAAACCTGGCATACAGAGCTGTCCCGGGGTGATAAGGGAAGAGATGGCTGCATATGCTAAGTGTGATTGCTAATTTTTTTTTGCAATTTAACTTTATTTGGGGTGAGTAATGTATCGGGAATGTTTTTGTGTTTTTTGTTCCAATTCTTTTTTTTGCAGGGAATGCTCTCTTAGGTCGCTACGAAGCCGGCTCTTTAGCACGGGATATTCAGTTACTCACCCGGCCTAGTGCCCTAAGAGATGTGTGGAACGCTTCCCTTAGCGCTCCACTCCACTGTCAGGGCGCAACCACTGAATTTTGTGGCTCCCATCGCTAACCATTTTCCTGCGCTAAATTTAGTGACAACCCGACATTAGCGCCTTAAAACCCTCCAATTAAATTTCCAGCCCTATGGATTTTAGTCAGCATCCAACACTTTAATAGTGATGCAAGCTGCTCGTGATAGCTCCATAATGCTGAGTAACGGTAAATGGGAAATGCTGCTATTGAAAGCCACGTTATTATGATGAGCACATTGTGATTGTTGTCCATTAATTGGAATCAGCAGGCAACAAAGAGACTACAGCAAACTGAAATCCATATCATGGGATTGCTGATATGTCAAATAAATGACAACAGCAATTTTCAGCCTGAAATTGACATACTAATTCCTTTGGAGTAATATCCTTTGCCTTCACCTTCCCACAGTCTCAGTGATTGATTTATTTTGTCCTATGTGACTGTAATAACTGCATCTGTGACTAATTGAATCAGGAATGAGAACTGATCCCCACTGTAAGAAAATATTTGTGGGTCCAAAAAAGCAGACATAAATCACAACCTAATTAAAAGTATCAGAAATAATCACCAGATTGCTTTAAAATATACTGAAATGCGTGCATCTATTAATCCTATTGTTATGATTTGCCCTTTAGCGAATAATCCATTTTATTCTACTCTTGGATCAAAATGCAACAATTGACATCAATATGCAACTGAAGAGAGATTGTTGTTAACTGAAATCATGTATCATAGGTTGCGGATATGTCAAATAAATAGCTAAATTTCATTTTTCTTCACATACATTCCCAAATTCAATCAGCTGTGAACAAATCACATATCTCATTGAAACACATTAAATTCTTAGAGGGCTTGACAGGGTAGACGCTGAGAGGTTGTTTCCCCCTGGCTGGAGAGTCTAAAATTAGGGGTCATAGTCGCAGGATAAGAGATCGGCCATTTAAAACTGAGATGGGGAGAGATTTCGTCACTCAGAGGGTTGTGAACCTTTGGAATTCTCTATACCAGAGTGCTATGTCAATTAGTATACTGAGAGAGATAGATTTTTAGACACGAAAGGAAATAAGGGATATGGAGATCAGGTGGGAAAGTGGATTTGAAGTTTAAGATCAGCCGTGATCTGACTGAATGGCAGAGCAAGCTTGAACAACTATAAAGCCTACTGCTGCTCCTATTTCTTAAATATATGATTTATTGATTCAAAAATAAAATAGTAATTAGAAAACTAGATGGTCAAGTTTGACCTTTGGGCGACTGACTGGTGGAGTGCGTTAGTCAGCTGGTGATCTCTCATTCCAAAGGAGTGCTCCCCGCGATTTTGATGGCCCGGCCTCATTTAAATTTGGCAGGTGGGCTGCGGGGCGGCGGGGGCTGGGGGACGATGGCGAAACAGGCTCGCCGGATTGAGGCCTCAAGATCAGGCTGCGCAGTCGCCAGCAAGGTAAGTTGTAGGAGGAGGCAGGAGTGCGTTGGCGATCGTGGACGTTGGGGACCCCGGGGCAGTAGCGACATAGAGCTCCTTCGGGGCGCACAAAAATAATTCAACACTTACCTTTGGCGAACTTCTTCAGTTCCATCGTTCATGGATCTGGTCAGAGCCTGCCCCACACACAATCTAACCTAAAATGTCGATTGGGGTCCTAATTATGTCACAGGACCCGAGGAAATAGCAGAAGCTCTGACCAACATTTTTCAGTCCTCTCTGGTGCCAGAGGACCGGAGGACTCCTAATGTTGTACCTTTGTTTAAAAAGGGAGAAAGGGATAGACCGAGTAATTACAGGCCAGTCAGCCTAACCTCAGTGGTGGGAAAATTATTGGAAAAACTCCTGAGAGACAGGATAAATCTTCATTTGGAAAGACACGGATTAATCAAGGACAGAGCATGGATTTGTTAAGGGAAGGTCGTGTCTGACTAACTTGAATTAATTTTTCGAGGAGGTAACCAGGAGGGTCGATGAGGGCAGTGCGTATGAATGATGAACGATGTAGTGTATATGAATTTTAGCAATGCTTTTGAAAAGATCCCACATGGCAGACTGGTCATGAGAGTAAAAGCCTATGGAATCCAGGGGAAAGTGGCAAGTTGGATTCAAAATTGGTTCAGAGGCAGAAAACAAAGGGTAATGGTTGATTGGTGTTTTTGTGACTGGAAGGCTGTATCCAGTGGGGTTCCACAGGGCTCAGTACTGGGTCCCTTGCTTTTTGTGGTATATATCAATGACTTGGACTTGAATGTTGGGGGTCTGATTAAGAAGTTTGCAGACGACACTAAAATAGGCTGTGTGGTTGATAATGAAGAAGAAAGTTGCGGACTGCAGGAAGATATCAATGTACTGGTCAGATGGGCGGAACAGTGGCAAATGGAATTCAATCCGGATAAGTGTGAGGTAATGCATTTGGGGAGGTCTAACAAGGCAAGGGAATACACATTAAATGGTACGACACTGAAAAATGTACAGGAACAAAGGGATCTTGGAGTGCAAGTCCGCAGATCCCTAAAGATAGCAGGCCAGGTAGATAAGGTGGTTAAGAAGGCATATGGAATACGTGCCTTTATTAGTCGAGGCATAGAATACAAGAGCAAGGAGGTTATGCTTGAACTGTATAAAACACTGGTTAGGCCGCAGCTGGAGTAGTGTGTGCAGTTCTAGTCGCCACATTACAGGACATATGTGATTGCACTAGAAAGGGTGCAGAGGAGATTTACAAGAATGCTGCCTGGACTGGAGAATTTTGGCTATGAGGAAAGATTGGAAATGCTGGGTCTGTTTTCTTTGGAACAGAGGAGGCTGAGGGGAGACCTGATTAAGGTGAATAAAATTATGAGGGGCCTGGATAGAGTGGATAAGAAATAGCTGTGTCCTTTGGCAGCGGGGTGAACAACCAGGGGACATAGATTTAAAGTAATTGGGGGGAGGTTTAGAGGAGTTATGTGGGGAAATTTCTTCACCCAGAGGGTAGTGGGGTTCTGGAGCTCACTGGCTGAAAGGATGGTAGAGGCAAAAACTCTCACCACATTTAAAAAATACTTGGATGTGCAATGAAAGGGGTCAAGTTTCAGCCGGCCGCCCGCAAGAACAGCGCACATCGGAGAGGCCCGCCTAATTTATAGAACAAAAATTGCGCCGAATACTTACCTCGCGATTCTCCAACAACTGCAGGCCCATTTCCATCTCGGCGCTGCGCAGCAGGAGCTGCTGGGGGTGGAGCTACAGCCCTGCGCCGGAAACAGTGCCGGCAGCTTCGCGCGTGTGCAGTGGAGGCTACGCACGTGCGCAGTAGCTGCCGGCGTCCTGCCTGTAGGGTGACGACCCTATCCCAGGCCGAAGGGACGTCGCCCCTATCCCTGGCCGAATGGCCTGTGCACCTTACCTCAGTGGCGGGACCCGCCCGCCCGGCCTCTCACTGGGGGCGGGCCCCGCCCGTAGTCCTCGGCGGGGCCCGGCTTCGTTGTCGCATTTCGCTGGGGCGGGTCCTGCCCGAAGAGATGTCAGCAGCCCGGCATCAGCTGCTTGCAGGCCCCGCCCGAAGTCCTTGTCGTCATCTTCTCTCTCCCCCCCCATCTTCTTCTCTTCCCCCATCTTCTTCTCTCTTCCCCCCACCCTGCACCCCACTCACCCCCTCTCTTCTCCCTGGTGCTGCAGTAAGTGAGCAGAAATAATTTTTTATTTATTGAGTGATTTTACATTTTTTTAAACATTTTTATTTTTTAATTTATTTGGATTGATTTATTGGTTTATTTATTGATTTATTTATCATTTATTATTGATGATGGCTCCTTATTTGTAAAAGTGAAGTGTTTAATGTTTGTAAACCCCACTCCTCCCCCGCCCCCCCCCCCCCGGCTATCTTTCATTCCCTACGCCTGATTTTCTAAGTGTCGGCAAGGTTTTTCTGAGCGTACAAAAATCTATACTTACTCCATTCTAAGTTAGTTTGGAGTAAGTTTTTGCTGCCTATACTTGCAAAACGGGTGTAAGTGGCCAGACACGCCCCCTTTTGAAAAAAAAATCTGTTCCAAACTGAAACTGTTCTAACTGACTAGAACTGGAGCAAACTAAATGCCGAGAATTGCAATTTCTAAGATACTCTATTCTAAACTAGTTGCTCCAAAATAAAGGAGCAACTCAGGCCGAAACTTGACCCCAAATGCTGTAACCTACAAGTCTACGGACGAAGAGCTGGAAAGTGGGATTAGGCTGGATAGCTCTTGGTTGGCCAGCGCGGACACGATGGGCCAAAATGGCCTCCTTCTGTGCTGTAAATTTCTATGATTCTATGGGCTAGACTTTCCACTTCACATCGCCCATCTATGGCCCATCTATCGCCCAAAACAGACCTCTATCACCCATTTTGAGCAAAAAGTGGGAACTAGGCCCAAACATCGCCGGAAAAACAGGTACCTAAGTTTCCACTTTGATCGCCGAGATGATCGCCCAAATGATCGCCCACACAAGGCCCATCCCAAGTTTCGGCAC